>NC_086333.1:212500-561047 GCF_032445375.1 Bacillus rossius redtenbacheri | reverse complement strand
GTCTGTGTGTGTGTCTGTGTGTGTCTGTGTGTGTGTCTGTGTGTGTGTCTGTGTGTGTGTCTGTGTGTGTGTCTGTGTGTGTGTCTGTGTGTGTCTGTGTGTGTGTCTGTGTGTGTGTGTGTGTGTGTGTGTGTGTGTGTGTCTGTGTGTGTGTCTGTGTGTGTGTCTGTGTCTGTGTGTGTCTGTGTGTGTATCAAATGCAAAAAAACAATTATGTATGTTTGTCTTGCATGTATCATTCCTTTATAGAGAAGAGGCAACTATATTGTTATAATATTGTCTGTGCACCTAACTAGTCATTTGTCTGCAGGAATATGTTTGATCTCATCTTGTAATCTAGTCAACGTGTCCTGATTGTTTATTGGTTTATATTATAGTGTTGGCAGTAAACAGAGGCAAGTACTATTTGCAAGCTTCAGCTTGTTCAGATTTGATCTCTCCTATTTTTGTTGCTAAAGCAAAACAACTATTTATTTTATTTGTCAATAGAATTTATGAGATATTTATTGTAATTATGTTTGCCATTTGCCAACATTGTCAAATTGTACTCCACACATGTTTATTTTTGTAATTTTAAACTTTTATTGTTTATTGGTATCGCCCACTCACTGGTGCATACATAAATGTCATAATTTTAATGTTATTTTTAAAATAAAACACAACTATCAGTGTTCGTTAACAATTTTATTTCCTGTATCCTTTGGTAGAGAAAAAGTGAAGTTGTTACCACTCACCACCTCCGGCTAGCTCGAAATCGACAGAGGGGGCGAAATTTTCTACAGGAGGCGAAAAATCAAGGAGGTATGTACATACGGCTATCTTTTTTATTTATTTTCATAATAAATTTGATAATTAATTAGTTTTGTAAAACTGTTTCATTTAATGTAATAACTGATAAAGTAATCATTGGAAGCACTAAAAGTCAACAACCACCTCATCTTAACAGAACAAATACTAATATTAATTACGTCTCTACGTCAACGTCACATACATATTTCACCATACTGGCAACTCTCACTTCCAACAACAGAGCGCAGCATCGGTACTGTTCCAGGGTGGCCACAGACCGGGAAAACCGGGAAAACCAGGAAAAGTCAGGGATTTTAGAAATGTCAGGGAAAATCGGGAAAAGTCAGGGAATCGCCTGAGAGGTCAGGGAAAATTTTCTCTTCTACAGTGCATTATTAACTTTGAATATGCCATGTTATGTTAGAATGTGTACCGTAAACCAGTTCTTACGTGCTGCTCTCGTTCGACAGTACGAACGTGCAACATGAATAACTATCGTAGATCTCTTTTTACATGCTAAATGTCGCACACCAGTACCATAATAATTTGGTGTGTATGGTTTTTATGCTCTCGGTGTTGCCATCAAATGTAATGCGTACCGGTAAACCAGTTCTTACGTGCTGTTCTCGTTCAATAGTACGAAAACAATGGCTTGCGTGCAACATAAATAACTATCGTAGATCTCTTTTTACATGCTAAATGTCGCACAATAGTACCATAATAATTTTGTGTGTATGGTTTTTATGCTCTCGGTTTTGCCAACAAATGTACTTGTTTTTGAGCACGTTCTAAGAAATCTACAAAATCAAATGGCTACTTTGTTTGGCAGCATATTTTCAGTTCTTATTTTCGCTTATATCATGCATATTATTTCGTAGGGATTTTTCTAAAATAAAAGGTTTAATAATTGACATGTTAAAACATTGCAATGAAAATCAAAAGGAAAGGAAAAGCCAGTGGTTGGGTTAATTTAAAACATTATTTCTTTCGGTTTCGGCTGGGATCGCCATATTGGCTTATTTGCCTTTGTGTACACTTGTAAAGTACCTAATGCTGGTGTTGCGGAAATTATTACGACGGAGTTGTAGGGGTAGTGTTCGTTAGACGTAGTGTTTGAAGTGATTATTACTGCAGTGAGCTACTTCTTAGGAATCGTAAATGGGGATTATGAAACGTCTAACATGGCTGGCTAGCTGTTCAGAGAGTTAGCTAACCTATTTTTATACAGACGTGACAGACGTTCGATTTGTTTGTTTACGCGTGAAAATATTGCGTAAAATTTCGTGTTTAAGTATTTAAAGTGTGACGAAATTTTCATAGTTTATAAATGACAATTTAAGGAAAGTTCGTTAACAGTTTCATGGTAAGTTGCGAATAATTTGAGACCCTGAAACATGGTATTTCCAAGAAAGACTTCAAATTTAAAAGATGATTGGCTTCAAGATGAGAGATTTTGTTTGTGGTTGGAACGACCTAAAACCGGAAGTAACATGCTCCTTTTTCGCTGTGTCAGAAAACATTCTCCCTCAGCAACATGGGAAAACATGCACTCACAAGTCACATGAATGGTGAAAAACACGGGCAAGCAGAAGAATATTCCAAACGTAGCAGTTGTAACTTGGGCATGTACTTTTCTTGTAAGCCAAAGCCCTCTACTAGTGCCAGTGGTAATTCTGATTCACAGTCATCCTCCATGTTGTATACTACTACTATTGTTTCTGATGGTACTGTTTTTGGTGACCAGTCGGGGGTTGTCAGTAAAATGCAACCTGAGACAAATTGTGAACAGTCAGTTGTGGAATCTACAGCTCTTTGCAAAATGCCACTGTCTGGGATAAACACGTTTGTTTTAAATGAGGAGGTGACTAGGGCTGAAGTTTTGTGGTGCATGCACAGGCGCGTAGGAAGAAAATATTTAATTGGGGGGGCTAATGAGAGTATCATTATAAGTGGTAGAAAAAAAATTGTATTCTAAGGAGCAAAATGGTGCTATTTAAGCATTTTTCGTACATACAAATAGAATGTACTACTAGCAGAATTTTTTTATAACTTTTATAACTTTTTTATAACAAATTTACTTAAGGCTCGGCATCCCAAAACAGTGTTCACTTTTCAGTTTTCGCCTCGTAGAATTCATTTTAAAGGCAATTTGTTGAATTTTCCCACTGCACAGAGTACATAAATTACAAGCACCTTCATATTTAGTCCCCAGATATCATCAAGTTATCTAGAGCTGTAGAAAAGGCAAAGATGTATTTATAATTTAAAATATGTTTGACTAATTGCATCATAATTACATGAGGGTGGTTGAAGATTGATATTTGTGGTGTGAGATAATATATTTTGCCAACTATCTATAGTTATATTTACATTTTCTTAATATGTGCTAACAAACAACTGCAATAATCAAAACAAGCTATAATCAAATATTTAAGTGAGGCTGAGCCTTGAGTAAACAATTTAACAAAGACGTCATTATCCCACTCATTGCCCACTCTAAAGTAGGCCTACCTAATTTTATTTGAATATCAGGACAGGAGAACTCTTAATGTTACACACCTTTAATTAAATATTCTTAGATGATGTCAATATTCAGAATGTATTGACACAAGCATATGGTGTACCTAGCGTCCACTGAATATTAATTTAAAACGTGACAGAAAAGCTGCTTTACCATTAATAAATCTGAAAATCTAAATATCTTATGATAAGTTATATGACAAAATAACACTTTCAATTTAATAAAGTCATATCACAATATAACAAAACTCGAAATAGTGAGCCGTTCGACATATTACTATCATAGCATTTTTATGTTCCTCATAATTTAATTAACAATACATAAAAACATTCTCAAAATTCTCAGAATTATGTGTACGAACAATCCGTATTTTTTCATTGACAACTACAGAACTACTAGAAATTAAAATAAAAAATTAAAAATGAAAAAAAAAAACCTTTCCCAATAACACTCATATCATTTTATTAAGGAAAGTAAAAATTTTATTTTTGTACTATTAAAAATTAAAAAAGTCAATATTTTAATTTTTTTACTGTCAGACTCCCCTTAAGAATAAGTTTAAAATGCGAACTCCACAGAATAGGCGAGTGAAGATGCTTAAAAATAACTACAAATCTGCTTGATAAATTCTTGTTCAATGATTTGTAGATTCGAAGAAATTTTTTTATTACTCGATGAAATAATCACGAGTGACGAGCGGAAAAAAAATAATGTACCGACATACTTAGTTTTAATGTTAAATAGATATATTACATATGGTTTTCGGGATCATGTAAAAATTTGTCTCAGTCTAAACTGCTTAAAAGTAATACCTGAGTTAAAGGAATCCAATTCTTCTTTAGGATCTTTGTCTTCACAGGCATTACAGCCTAATGTGCACTGCTTTTTAGGCGGTGGTTGTGATGAACTACAGGACTGTACAGAACGGTTTTTGAAGAAAAAGTTGATGCTTTTCTGAGTCATTGTACGCAGCAAAAATTAAAATACTGTTATAGATTATCTCCTTAAACCCTAAATATTTTTCATCACTGCCATTCCGCACTACTCACTCACGATACAACAGATAAATAAGTTTATTTTAAACAGTTCTGTAGTATGGCTCACAAAGTTTCTTTGACTTAAAAGCAAGACGTACAGCTTTTGAATGATGACTGATGTGGAAAGCGCTCTGCACGCCAGGTCGTTACCATTAGATAGAAACGAGGCGGGGTAGACAGGTCAGGTAGACAAGGGTGGAAAAAAATGGAGCGTAAGCTACTGCAACGAGCGGAAACATTTACTGGTCTTATATCCCACAATAATATTTCCGGTATCAGCACTGTGAAACGTGAATATTTAGAAGAAAACAAGAACAGTTGCCGTATTTATTGTGCCTGTACACTTATCGAAAAGTCTTAATTTATTTTAATGATAAAGTAACGCACAGACAAGAAAATCCCACAAAACCACTTAGCATTGCAATGAAGACAATGCCTTTTGTTCAGCTGGTGCAATGGCCGGGCAAAACCATCACATTGCCCGGCCATGAAATGTTATGGCCGGGCAGTCGCCTGGGTCGCCCCCCCGGTTCCTACGCGCCTGTGCATGCAAACAGTTTTATCACATAAGTATTTGCGTTGTGCAGCAAGTGATGTGACTGTGATGCAAATAATGTTCCCAGACTCATCAGTTGCCAAAAAACTGCAACTGCAAAGAACAAAAATTGGGTACATTATATTACATGGCATATCCCCTTATTTCCATAATGAATTAGTGAAAGACATATTCCAGTGTACTGAAATAGTTTTGGGGTTTGATGAATCACTAAATAAGACTTCCCAACTTGGACAAATGGATATAGTGGTGAGATTTTGGAGAGAACAGAGCTGCCAGGTTTCAACTAGGTACTTCAACTCAACATTTTTGAATCATGCCACAGCTGAAGATCTGCTGAAAGCATTCACTGAGACACTGTCAGAAATAGATTTGTGCAAAATTCTGCAAATCTCTATGGATGGTCCCAGTGTCAACCTAAAGTTTCACCGTGATCTTTGTGCTTCTTTGTCAGGCTTGCATTGCTTGGTTGTAACAATTTTTACTTTTCAAATGTTTAATACTTTTAGATACTGCATGGTCTTATTAATTTTTTATTGTTTTTATTACTGTTGAAATTTTTATGCCAAATAATCTTAATAAAACTGCTAACAACAGAGATCTTATATTTCTTGTTTTAAAATATATTTATAAAATCGCAAACACGGTTGTGTAAATTAAAAAAAAATTGTCAGGGAATTTTTTTTTACACAGTCAGGGAAAACCTGGAAAAGTCAGGGAATTTCATTTCTACATTTCTGTGGCCACCCTGTGTTCATTGCACTTTTACATTAGTGCTCCTTTCTTTTAGTATAAAAACAATGTAATTATTTTGTTAATATTGTGTGTTGTTGTGTAAGATGTTATGAATGGGTGTATTTCTATTTCTAATGAGAGATTTATATTTCTGTTTTACTTCTATACACCATGTCCAGTAAGTACCTCTATACAATGTCCTTTTGTATGGTGTTTTATTGCTGTTAATTGCATGACATCTTCGGTCAAACTGCATAATGGAATATTGAAACATAATTTTTTATTGTAGTTACTTACTTGTATTATAATTAACTGTTCGAGTGCTGATTTTCATATCTTAAAAACAGATGCATTAAAATTGAACAATATTTTCTTAATGGCATTGAGATTACACGAAACATTAAAAAAATGTTGGCTACTAATTCACAAAAATACATTTTTGAGGTAGGTAGTACGCTCAGTGCGCAGTGCGTGCACAGTCTCGTTCAATAATAAAACTAATGAAATTTTAACATTAAAAAGTACATTAATACAAGATATTGCCATCAGCCGGGGTTTCGGGTGCGATTCCCGCGGCGAGTCTAAGGAGCTGTACGTGAAAATTGGGGTGTTTTCTGGGAGGGTGCCAGGCTAGCTCTGTCGTCTAACCGTGAGTGGGTCGATCGGCCCCAGCGTGTCCCCTAGACTCGGTGGCTTGACTTGGAAAGTAGCGACGGCCGGGTTAATCCCTGCACCGTAGAAAAAAAACCGACCCGGAGTCGCGTGGGGAGTTGCGAAAAAGGTATTCGGTGATGACTATAGTTACCAGTCGTGAGGAATCAGAGACAAAACTTGAAGGCTCCCCACGGTACGCGCACGTCTGCTTCGGGCCGCGAGCTGATCGGAACTGCCTCAGGGGTTGGCGTGCGGAGAGGGGACACTTCCTCCATGCGCCAAGGTTACGCCGCTCGTCTCATTTGGGTGGAGACTTGGCGAGGGGTGCGTTCCACCAGCAGGAGCCAGTACTGCGGGCTGAGGCCGGGCTAATGGCCTTCGGTCCGTACGACGTCAATATAATATTTATATTTGTGCACCTAACAGCTATGAAAATGCAAATAAATTCTCAGTTGACACTAATAACAGTGTTTACACAAATTACAATTAGCAAACTCATTATTTTCCGTAAAAAAAATTCCACACAAATGAAGTCTTTTTCCTGCACTTATCCATTCCTTATTTCACTATAAAGATACTAACTACAAAGCATGACAGCCCGCAACAATGTACATGGTGGTAATTAATACACGGCCAGGACGAACTGCAGTGAATGTTGAACTGATTAATACTGGCTGTATCAGGCGGGCATGAGAGTAACAGAGGTAGAGAATTACCGGGCGTGATAAATAATGTATCAGAGACCGATACCTTTTTACGCTGGTGATGACGGCACGGAGGATGTGTACCCTGTTACGAGAATGCTGATACCTTGTCGCTTCCTGGGACCGCTACTGCTCTGATACAAAAGTATCAGATACTTGTATCAAGGTACATTACTGTATCAGTATCTGGTTGGAACAGATACCGAAAATTGCTGTACCAACCCACCTCTACTTTCTCGCCGCGCGTGGGGAAGCCTACGATTCACATGTCCTTTCGTACACGCCCGAAAACGCCCGATTATTCATGTTCGTGCAACTTCGTTTTTTTTTTTGAACGTACACAAAGAATGTAAACACGGGGGTGGTATATGGTCGTTGCTTGCAGAAAATATTACCGGTTATTGAGGTTATATTGTTTTGTCGCATTTTCATTTAAAATACGTATCAGAAATTTATAAGAAATACCTAATGAGCGGAGTCGTGTATGGATTTAGCATATGATTTGTCGGTTTGATAGTTCACATTCCTATTCGTTAATTTTTTTCTTCAATTTATTGTATCGAGCTTTAACACATGGACTTTTTCTGTATGGTGCATCAGTTGTATTTGCATTTCTTGCGAGAAATTTCATTATTTCAGTTTTATTATCTTCTTTAGGCTGTGAAGATTAACATAGGTTCATGAGTTTACAGCCTACAGGATCACTGGTGTAGTCACTATTTCATTGATATTTAATACGTACCTTATAGAATCTCTGGTTATCAATGGGAAAATCTTATGATTGTATATGTTTATATCATGGACATCTTTTCAATGCATTTAAAAGAAAGTGAAAGATTTGATGCTTTGAAAAATTAGTGTTAACACATTCATTGTATCATATTTGTATTCATGCCACAGTATGTAAATCAATTTATTTATGAACTATGAAGATATATATTTGTATTTGTTTTTATGTGGCATAGGTTGGAAGAAAAAAAAATTTGAGATACATTCACCATTTATTTAGGCTACTCCATGTTAACTAAAGTGACAAAAAGTTAGGAAAGGTACATGGATAGCTTTTGAAAATATTATTGAGAAGGTCTGTTACATACGGTAATGATCGAACTAGAGTTGGACACACTGTAAAGGAGGGGGAAAGTGGAAACTCATGAAATTGTTTATGTTAATTAAAGGGGAGGAGGGCTGGAGAAAGTTGGGAGCTAGGTTTAACAGAGGGAGGTATAAAGGGAGGGGAGATCATGAGTGGAAGATTCAGAGGAGTGAAGATAACCGAGAGAGGAAAGCAGGTATTTCTGGTGCGGATGGGGCGAGAGTTGGATGGGCTTGAAAGGGGGATACTGGATGTGAGAGGAGGAAAAGACTTACAGAGGAGGTTTTAGAATTTTAGGAGAATGAGTTGGAGAGAGAGAACTCCTTTCCACCAGGCGAAAGCTCAGTCGCAAGCGTATGTTCAATCAACCAATTAATCAAACACTTAATGGCTGTAGCAGATGAATTAACATAATGGCAAGAGACTGCTGTCGAACTTAAAAAATGGTTGAATATGCATTTTGTTCATAAAGGCTTCAAGCAGTTTATCTTCTTGTATGTAGTATAATGGAATAAAAAAAGTACATACTATTACAACATTTTCATAAGGCACATAGCTGCCGATTCAGCATATGGGAAATACACACACCTTAATATCTAAATTTGTGCAACTTGTGATTTTTTAGCCTGTAAGGTAATTAATATTCATGTTACATTTACACAACATCCTGTGTATAAAAATTGTTCACATACAAAAGTTTTAAATTAATCATATGAGTGTGAAGTAAACGTGTTCTAATATTATACTGCTTCTAAATATAGGTTCTTGAAGGCCTGGATGGTTTTGCCACTGTATGTATAATCTATTAACTTCCCATAATAATATGATATTGAAATTCACTTCAATCTAGGTTGCCAAATTAAAATGAGTTTTGCCTATTATGTTAACCGAAGAATTAAAAAACTTTTATGTTATTTTAACAAGTACAATTTGATTCATTATATTGATTATATTTCTCTTAAGATGTTGAAAGCAGTGTTTCTAGGCCCTACCAATTACTTTTTATGTCTTTAATATATGAAATATATGCTTACCATGAAATATAATAGGAAGTAATAAATATTAGTGGAATTCATGTGGGTTTAAGATTGGAGATAATAATTTTTGCTATTAATATCAATTTATTTGTCACTGAAATATTATATTTGTACATGTTTTTGTATACATACACATATAAAATTACAAACATCACAAGAAATATTATATATTGTCACTATCAATTGAAATTAACAAGAACACCATTTACAAGGACAGACAATAACATTTCTTTAGCTTAATCTTTTAATATATTATGTGTATAATTTTTCTGGTATTATTCTTACAAGATATAACTAAAAATATGCAAGATTTGCCCTATTAAGAGAGTTGATGATTGTTTTTTGTTATTTTGAATAAACATTCCGCATGCATGCATGCATGCATATATCAAACATAATTTTTTTGGGGTCTAAAGATCATAAATCAAAAAGCTATGTAAAAATATTCTAAAAGCTGTTTAGTTCAGTTTTAATAATCTAACCCTATATTTTAAAGGTATGGAACATTCAGTGTGTTTAGTATGTGGGCGTAATTCATTTTTAGAACTGAGAAAGTTGGACTAAACACGTTCTTAGCAAGTACAAAATGTTAATTTTTTTTTAAATAATGTATAATATATTGTATTTTTACTATCATTACCATTATTTGCAAATATATTGGCCATAAAATATTTTTTCCCCATCGACTTATAGTCACCAGGTTCTATACAACATTCAAACACTCTTTTTTCTCTCCTGTAAAATTCGCAAAACGTGACTTAACACATTCTTCCCGTGGAGTCTCCTTATACAAGAGCGTGTACAAAACTTAAAAATCAAATACAAAAACATTAATTTATAATATAGCATAAATTTTTTTTGGAAGGACCTTATTATTGATAGTTATAAAACTGAACTATTTCAGTAAACTTTAAAATTGTCGACATAAAACCTTTTCCAATTAAAAATTCTTCAAATCTAATTTTTCTTTTAAACTGTATTTCTTACTTTTGTAATACCATTGTGTGGTACGGTTTAATAAGGTGTAAAACACCTCAAATCATGAACTTTTAGGCTTAAAGCTAACAACTGATTGCACATAGGGCCTACATTTTAATATTAAAAAAATACTTAAGTAGTTGTGAAGTGGGTAAATATATATATTTACAGCAAGTCAAATTATTCCTGTTGGAAAATATATTTATTTTGGAATTTTGTTAGAATTATTATTTTTTCCCCATTTTCCCTAATTTGTTTTTAATTTAATGAGAAGAATTAAAGAATTATCTTTTTATATAAAATTATTACTAAAACTATTCAATGAGATTAGACTATATTATATAAATTAGGGAGTAAAGAATGTTACCAAGTTATTTATTTATTTAAAATTGTGACATGCTCACTGACAGTTGTTAGACTCGAATATATAAGACAAACACTAGGTTACCACCGCAACATACGGACTCCCGCCCTCATCTGCACCATAACAGCCAAGGCCCGAAGGCAAGAGTACTATATGTTAGTGAAGATAAGACATAAAACAAACACAACAACAACCACATCAAATACAATACTACCACAAACATTATTAAATGCATTAAACACAAAATAATAGACAAGAAAAAAAAATATCTGTTATCACTATTATTAAATTATTAACTGAAGAATTTACTAAATTGCATAGCTTCAACATTACAAATTGAATCAAATTAAATTATTTATCTCATATTAAAAATATAATTTATTTTATTTGTTTATTTTACCTGCAGCGACAAACAATATAAAACAATAAAAAAACAAATTTTAATACATAACAAGTACAAATACAAACAAATCCTATTTACTCAGATAGTAAAAAAAAAAACAAATAATAAATGTATCAATTGAAGTAAAGTCAGATGATATCAAGTTTTTCAAAGTTACTAATTAATCTATAAAGAATATCATTTGTTCTATGGTAAGTAGGTAGGTACTTCATGTTTGTAATCATTGAGGAACTCTGATTCCAGAATTATCTAAGATATATTGACAGTAAATTTTGGAGCAGTAACATTTTTTGATAAATGTAGCTTCTAGGTATACTCTACGATGAGCAAGTGACACTAAGACAGGAGTAGAAAGTTGCTTATCTTTTACAAACTTAATAACTTTTTCTTGTATATTTTCAATATTGGCGCAGTCAGTTTCATTTATGGAATTCCAAATAACAGAACAATATTCAAGTTCAGATCTAATAAGAGAAAAGTAGAGAGAAAGAATTGAATCAGCATTAGAAACATAAAAAATCCCTTTTGGCACAGCCTACAGGCGTAGGTAAATTTCCAAGTAACAAATTCTTCCCGAAATATTTTGTAAAATTCTATAAACTCCTGTAACAATTTAAGAACTTAATGTTGCATACATAAAATCATATATGTTCACTAATATTTGAAAAATTATTTATACACTTAGTATGGGAGTTATTTTTTTATTTTCACCCCCTTACTTTTACGACCCCTTGCAGTAATGGTTTGTCTAATCAAAAAAATGTTTCAGACAAAAGTTTTAGATAAAAATAACACGATTTACATACAATTTGAATGGAGTTGATAGTATAATTAGTAAGGGAGTTATGATTTTTGTTTTAATTTCACCCCTCTTTTTTTTCAACCCTTTACAGAAATTTATTGTCTAATCAAAATTTGTTTCAGACAAAAGTTTTAGATACAAATGATAAAATAATACATAAATTGTAAGAATTCGATGTTATGCCTATGACGTGAGCTATGATTTTTTTTGTCCGCCAACCCTTGTTTTTTCAACCCCTTACAGTTGTGGTTGGTCGCATCAAAATTTTTCTAGGATCGAAATCTATGGTACCGTATTACTCTGCAAAAAAGTAATAACAAAATCAATTCACCATGCAGTATTGTTATTACATATAAAATAGCATATTGTGTATTAAAACACTGCCAACAACACCATCACTGCAGAATTACAGTTACTGCAGAGTAAAGCTTTCTGAAAAATAAGGTGACTAATAACATAGGTACATTAAAGGTAATCTGAAGAAGCTGCAACTCTGCAGTATTACACTTTTTCGTTCCTTATTTTTATCTTATTTGTATTATATGATTTTCTCACAGCCACTTTTCTTTGCATCCTGTTAAGTGTAATGTGGCTTATAAAATATGCTATACATATAACTGAGGATAAGTTGGTACGGTTGTGGATTCGAATCCGAGATTCGAATCTAACTTATCCTCAGTATACATATATGGAGATAAAATGCTTAAAACAATAATACTTGAACATAATGAATTTAGGGCAATTTCTAAAAATATGCCATATAACAACTAGGTAGCAATCTGTTGCCATTTTATTGAATACATTAATTATACAGTTAAGTATTACATAATATGATTTACCTGCTGTGGCATAATTGTAGCTGCTTCGCACAGAGTATGTTTGCCCTAACTTTTTCAGTTCATCCAAAAAAATTCCATATTGATGCTCTCCATCCAAAAAACCAGAAATACTTTTCTCCGCTTCACTGAAAACATAGTTTTGCAATAAGTCTTGAAAACTCTGCTGACCAGCATGGGACATGTTGAATTACAACATTTGCGCGCGCGCGTTTTTTCGAAAATTCCGAAGTTGCACGAACATGAGTAATCGGGCGTTTTCGGGCGTGTACGAAAGGACCAGTGAATCGTAGGCTTCCCCCGCGCGTGACCCCCCCTCATCAGGACTGCCATCCTGCGGAAACGTGATTTTTGCGGGAAACTGAACCGGCCAGGTTTGGGACAAGGCGCACAGTGAAACATAATTTTGAAAGGACTGAAATATTAAATGATCAAAATAATGTCTAATAAAAACCTGTGGAAAAATATACATAATTGCATTTGTGGTAGTTCGGCGGAGGAATATGCCACACCCAGCCGCATCCTTCCGCCGACGTAGCACTCGTTGCCTGGCGTTCGCCTAGTTGCCCGAACTACACTTATTTGCGCGCACGAGCGCGTTCGGTGAACATGCCTTTGCGAGATGTTGATGAGGCATAGCGATCTATGCGACATAGAGGAGCATTGGCGGTCGGCGTCATATTGATATTAAAAATAAAACTTTTTGTCTATTATTGATTTTTTTTTCTTCAATCGCCTAATAATGACATCCTTACGAGATTACACAGTGTAAACAAGTAATGTCCATCTGTAATACCTGATCTATTAACCAATTAAATCTTTTAGCATAGAGAAATATAAGAATGAGATTATTTTTTTAACTATATTTGAAGGAGCATTTAATGACACTGTAAATCTTAAATTGTATGCTTCTGGGTGGCACAATTGTCATCATGCTGGAATTAGGTATAAGTATCAGCTGCTGTTAAAATAAATAAATAAATTTTAGCCTAGTATCTTTTAAATTCAAATTGAAAATTAAAAATTCGAAAACTTAATTTCAGATGCCTAATAACCTAGTAATTGTGTATGAATAAATATGAATATGGTTAAAAATTATAGATTACAGTTATATAATCTATAATTTTTAACCAACGAAAACGTATAAATATATTTTAAAGGCTCTGGGCAACTATAACTATTTTCGTGTGCTGTAATTTGGAGTATGGCAGCTTCTGAAAATTTATGATAAATTATAACTTATGTGAAACGTTTGTTAAGTTAGTTACAAAAATATGATGCCAACCATCGGTGTCCTCTAGTCCGCACAGGTCACTATGGTGAGTGTAATGCTACGAATGTCAGCCGGTACCGGCGTATCGATGTCGCTCGAGCAGCAATCGACCAGTGTTGTTACTGTTACTTTGCTCCTCATTAATATTGTTCAAATCAAACTAAGAAATGATTAGACAATATTACCATTACAATCACGCCAGCTGACAGAGCGCCTCTTAGTCGCACAGGCCGCGATGCCTCTCCGACGCCTCTCACAGCCGTGTGCCACGAACACGCCCGTGCGTGCAACATGGTGCAAAGAGTGTGAGTGCACCGAACGACCTGCAGCTAGCACCACTACCGGCCACCTCGGCGGAAGAACTCCGCCGGGTGTGGCAATGTGCTTCCGCCGGACTATAGCATTCAAGTTCACATGTTTTCTCACACAGACATAAACTATGTAATGTATATTTCATCAAATGTTTTTATGTATTAATGCAATTGTTCAACGTGCGAATAGGTCCTAAACTTGGCCGCGTCTGTTTTCCGCGCGCTGCGCTTCTGGCGCACAATTGGCAGGCCTGCTGTAGCACTGTGCTACACGAGCGAGTCAGTATCCACCGGGAGCTCGGAGAGGCTGGTCATCTTCGCGCAACGTTGAGAGGCCACCTTCGCGCCAATTCCGCAACCTCATCTAGATTGTGAGTTACAACACCACTGGCCGTGCATCACCGCGCAGGTCTTAGCAGCAACGTCCGCCACGTACTGTTCTCTCAAAACTCCCCCTCTCTCCATTATAAGCGGGGTCATCGCCAAACATCCGTACACGCGCAGAGCTCTCTAACCCCGAACATTCGCGGCCAGAGGATGAATAGCACTATGTAGAGGTTGATGTGTAATAAAAACCACACTTCATGTATCGGAGTGTATCATTTGTAGTGTAAGGCGTTTTGGGTGGCCTAAACAGCCCAAGGATCACCTCTACGGACATGTCCTGGCCTCCCGCCACTTGGCCGAACCCAAACCCCGAGACCCATTCCGCAAAAACTTGATAGCTTTGACGGGGAGGCAGCCGGACCGGTGTCAAAATTGCGCCCAACTAGTGTGGCGACCAAAGTTCGGACCAATTTTCCAAAATTAACGACATTAGAAATGGGAAAAATCTAGCAAAAATTCAGCTGCGGGAGATGCACATCGCAAACCGGCGGGAAAATGCGGGCGAGAACGGCACAACTCGCAAAGGAAAAAAAAGGGACTTCGGGCGCGCGTCACTGGACGCGCTAGTGCGGGGTAACGGGACGCGCCAGCTAAACCAGGTCAAGCCACCCCCGCCCTTCCAGCAACGCACTCCGAGCAGCCAAGCACGCACCGAACCCCCCCCCCCCTTCCTCTGTAGAAAAGCGCGACCAATAGCAGCTTCCGGCTAGCGTCACCGCACGAGCCGAGCCGACATTAGCCGAAGCAAATCAGTCAGGCACACCGAGCGGCCACGTGAACGCCAGGGAACACGTGCGGGGCCACCGGGTCGTATCACCGCTTCAACCCGGCACACGGGCCGGACAGCCGCGACCCGCGATCGCGATGCAAGCCAACACGGACGTATCCATTGACATGGGAGATCTGTGCGACAAATCCTCCCGACCGCGTACACCGGTCAACAACGTGGGTGCGTGCGCGATTTACACGTGTGGCACAGGCATAAAAACTGAACCAGGCGAGGGGAGGGGCGCAACGGGAGCACAGAAATGCAGCGCGAAAAGATGCCACAGGCAACCGGACGAAGTTGCGTATTGTCACCATTGCGGAGCAATGAAACATCGCAGATGTACAGAAGCGCGGGAATTTCTTAACTTCAGAGACGGTCTGTTCTTGTGTTCTGCGTGCGAGAACATAGCAACGAGACCCCCGCAGGTACAGGCGGTGAGCATCACAAATAATACCGGAACCATGACATTGCCGGAGTTCGCAGGACATGCGCACAAGGATCCCGGCAAGTTCACGCGGACTTGTCGCGGTGATCTGACCTGGTTCGCAGTGCCGCTCAACGAGTGGACTGAACGAGTCAGCGAGCGGTTGCGGGGGAGCGCCCTCGACTGGTGGGGAATGATTGGCGAATTTGAGATGGAGTGGGACGACTTTGTGGTCCGATTCGAAGGGCGCTTCGACGGCGCACGCGCACGCGCGCAGTGCCAGCGCACGCTATTCTGCCATCCCCAGGCTGCCGATGAGTACGTGGAGACGTTTATACACAACAAAGTCCGGTTGCACAGGCGTCTGTTCCCAGGGGGCCACATCGGCACAGCTTTGGGTGTAGACGTGGAGTTAATGGTCCCCGAGCTACGGCCATTCCTGCGGAGCGCCACCGGATGGGGGTTAGAGGACTTCGCACAACTGGCAAAAGAGGTGGATCATGACCTGCGCAGCCTGCGCCGACAGAGGATTTCCCCGGCGCAGCGACGAAGGACGTACATCGCAGAACTGGCGACACCTGAGGACGCGCTTGCAGTAGTCTTCTATGTACCGCAGGCACAGTCACAGGGCCCACTCAATTAAACAGAAGGGGAGCGGGAGCGTGGCTGCCCATCACCGAGCAGTCAGAACCAGGGCAACCAACGGACCCAGCATGACGAGCGCAGAAGCGTGAGATCGGAAGGCCAACTAGACAAGGCACCGCGCTGCAAGTACTGCCGGACGGAAGAGTACCACTGGCATGATGTCTGCCCTACAAGGGCTGCATTATGGCAGACTCGCAGGACCGAGGAATCCACGGTGGGAAACGCCAACTAGGGGGTGATGCACCGGCTGGCTGCCGCACCTGGACCCCGTGTCCAGCCCCAACCGAGGTACCAAGGTGCCCCGTCAGGATGGAGGGGGATGACCAGCGCCACCCGTCAGCGGCCCGCACCATGTCGCCGGCGAGCTACACCAGCCTCCACGTGCCTCTGACGACGTCGGCAGCACCCCTGGAGCAGTCGGGTGAGTCGCCCCACCTGGGACAGTTGGGACCTGAGGCTGGGTACCTACTAAGGATACCAGTGGCCATGAATGGGCAACCTGTGCATGGATTAGTGAACACGGCTGCCAGTCATTCCTACGTGCCAGCTCAACTCATACCCGAGGGGGACCTGATCCAGGAGTGTGAGAATGTACAATTAGCCACCGAGGGGGCGAAGGTACTTACGGTCGGCCGCACCCAAATCACCTTTGCCATTAGAGATCACACCAGTCAAACCACCGCCCTCGTGATGGATGGGCTCAGGGACCAGTTTATTTTAGTGTTGCCATGGTTTGCCCAGGAGGATGCTACAGTAGAAGTGCGGGCGGGGAGGGTGCATGTCGGCAAGCAGGAGAGGCGTACCGTGTACGGCCTGGGTCGGCGGCTACCACCTCGGCGAGAGAACCCCATCACCCTAGATGAATTTCAAAATGGCGTCCCACCCGAGCAGATAGACCTAACTAACCGGGTTTTGGCACAACAACCGCAAGTGTTTGCTGCTACTGATATGCTATGATGCACCACGGTCGCTGAGCATGCCATTCCGACCAGGCCACATGAACCCCGGTTCGTCAAACCATTCGGGTTCGGGCCCAAGGAGAACGTGGTCATCCAGACGCTAATCGCTGAGATGTTGCGCGATGGTGTCATTGAGCCAAGTGAGTCCCGTTACAATTGTTTGTTTGTGATGGCCAGTAAGAAGGATGGCTCAATGCGCTTTTGTGTCAACTTCAAGCCAATTAACGCAGTCACCATACCTGCCCCCCTACCCTCATCAACATCACGGATGCCTTGGCGGGGTTGAGCGACACATGCATCTTTACCTTGCTCGACCTAAAATCAGGATATTAGAAGTTGCCGGTACGCCCGGAAGACCGGCACAAAACAGCTTTCACCGCGCCTGATGGGAGGCGTTTCCAGTTCTGCGCCACGCCGTTCGTGCTGATGGACGCCCCTGCGACCTTCCAGGCCATGATGGTCCGCGTCTTGGATGGCTATGCCGGCGAGTTTGCTGCAGCGTACCTAGACGACGTGATCATCTGGTCGCGGTCGTGGGAGGACCACGCACGCCACCTAGGCCTAGTCCTTGAGCGGCTGGCCAGACTTGGACTCACGTGCACCCCCCATCTAGCCGTTGTTGTTGGTGGGTCGTCGGCCCCAGCGTGCACTACTAAGCTCCTAGGCTATATGGTTGCTGAACACAATGAACACACTCACGAAATTACCTGACGGTTTTTGAACGAATTGGAAACGCGGGGAATGGCACGTCTGTCCTAGTTGAAGACCCGTTGTCGATGCCGTTGAACACGGCTGACCTTGGAGGGGGTGGGGGGGGGGGGCAGCGTCAGCCTGCATAGACTAGGCTAGGAGTGCGGTCTCGAAGCGGGGTAAGGTACTGGCGGGGTGAAGACCGGGCTTCACTGTCACAGGCGGTACGACGTCAGAACTTAGATAGTAATTATTGTTATTGCAACGTCTCACAATGAAAATAAGTACATACACAGCCATATATAATTTAGGGATTCAATAACATTCGATTTTTTGCAGAAAAAAGAATCCAAGCCCAGTTGTCTCCTCTTTTTCTTACTATTCATCTTGACAGCACTGAATTAAAAACACTAAATATAAACTAACTCGCATAAATAAAAATCCTAAAATGCTGTTGGACGAAATGGTAACTCACTAAGCCACATAAACTGCCCTAGGTTATAGATACTATCCCTTCTGCCTGGATCCTGGAACATTCTTGGCCGTTCCCAACAGTTCATAGCAATCCCTGGTGGTGTTAGCTGGAACTACTTGTACTACCTTGAATCGATATTATCGATTATTAGAAGTAACTTCAATGTGCGGCTCTAATGAATAAATACCGTGAAATGTAAACTACGTACATGAAGGTATTTTCATTAAATTACATAAAAATTTATTTCATGCACTAATTTATCCAGTGCATCTTTTAACCTTCGGGGTGTCGGGGGTGGGGGCACGTGCCCCCTTCCTTCTCCCCCGGATCAGCTTCTGCTCCAGTGTTACATACTGCAGCAAAATGCATTAAGTCCTCCTAACTGCTGCAAAACTCGTTATGTCCAAACAGGTTTGGGAGATAACTTTGGCAATTAAAGTGAAAATTATATGCTCTCTGGTTGATAAATTGTGATATTTATTGTATATTTATTTGTACATAATCGAAATTTTTATCTGCAATATTCCATTAACCCTTCCTGGTAATTCTGTTTGTCTGGATATGAGTTTTGCAACTGGACGACTGAATTGCACTTTTAATGATATACATTTAAGAGGTAGGTAGTTGTGAGTTTTGTATTAATTCTTAATCATGATCTAACCTTCATCAACATTCTTTAAGATTAGTCTTCATATAATGTCTGTGTTGTTGTATTAACAAATATTTTATTTTCATTTGGTCGACTATAACTTTTAATGACCATTTTATTGAATTAAAAAAAGGTGGGTTTATGATTGAAAATTAAGAATTATGAATAAGAATTATTTGTATACTTAACAATGATATTATGTATATTAGTGGAAAAGTTTATGTTTGTCATGTAGGAATTTTGATGGGTCGTGTGCGAACCATATGATGCCTTAAGACTTACCTAACAGAAATGGTTATATTTCATATTATTCTTTGAGAAATAAGAGAAGCCAATATCATAGCACAGTATAATATGTTGTTGGCGCTAAATTATGTTTCGTTAGTAAAGCAGGTTATGATGTACAAAATGAGTAGGAAATACGAAATTACATGCATCATGTTAACGAATCATAAAATACTTAGAAAAAATTAAAGATAAATAAAAAAGACCTTTGTTTGGAATATTTATTTGTTTTATGGCTTCGAAAATCGGTTATTCTGATGTGTTACTGGTTAATTTTTGTTATTATAGCCTATGAGTATATTAATATATGTAGTTTCAATTCGTGAATATATTATCTTACTGTAAAGTCAATTTATTGTGGCTTTAAATGGAAGATATTTGTTTTACACTAGGTCATGTCATGACCTAGTATTTATGTATTAAAGTTTGCCGTCGTCCGGGGTCTCGGGCTCGAGTCCCGGTGTGGCTCCTAGTGGGAAAAGGCGGCTCTTGATACGTATGGTCCGGGTGGGCGCCAGACTAGCTCGGCTCTAGTCGTGAATTTGGGGTCGTGGATGTATGTGCCCCTGCGTGGCCCACTAGGGCCGGCGGCGGTGTTGCGTGAGATGATGTTTAAATAAGAGACGTGGAGTTGAGGTGGTGGTGTCGTACCTTTTATTCATAGGAGCGAGTCGTACACAATACAACACTCTACAGAGGTCCCCGGGGGGGGGGGGGGGGCTTTACTCGTTATTCCGTGGCGCCGTATTGTTTGTGTTCCGCGTTACGTGGGCCTCGGACGCTGTTACGTCTCATACGTCTCACTGAGTATGCGGGTAACGTAATTTCGTAACACAAAGGCGGGACACAAAAGTACACTGAATTAAGGGGGTGCGCACAAGTTACGTGGCACTCGTTACTCGGGTAACGTAAGTTAGTAATACAAAATACGGGACACAAAAACACACTGAATTAAGGGGGTGCGCACAAGTTACGTGGCACTCGTTACTCGGGTAACGTAAGTTAGTAATACAAAATACGGGACACAAAAATACACTGAATTAAGGGGGCGCGCACAAGTTACGTGGCACTCGTTACTCGGGTAACGTAAGTTAGTAATACAAAATCCGGGAAACAAAATACACTGAATTAAGGGGTGGACGGTTGGAGACGGCCAATCCCGTATACGAATGTCTCTGCGCGGGTGTTGTGCCCACTGTGGTGAAACACGCACCGCAGTTAAGTTTGTCCAAGCTCCCCTTGCGGGTTTGTGGTCAGCGCCGTGCGCGTGACCTTAAGTAAAGTTCTGTGAGTTGCGGGAGGCGGCCCGTGCCGTATACTGAAGATCAACCCCGCTGACCAAGTGCGGTGCGGGGTGTCTTTAAACTGACGCGGTCGGACTAGGTCCTGGACCGAAAAGGGGGACCGGGTACTCACGGAGAGGTTAAGTAAAAAAAAGGGGTTCTGTTAATTAGTGACTATATTTACCGGACGTTACTTTCGATGAAGACAAAGGCTGTTGCCCCTCCGTGGGACGTAGGTCCGCCCCGGTCCGTGAGCTGTGCTGAACTGCCGAACTGGCATGGCGTCCGAGGGAGGCTCGGCCTCTCTTGCGCCAGGTTTGACCTCATTACGCTAGACTCTAAATGTGTGTGTCTGGAAGAGACTTTATTGTCGCTAAAATCCTAATTTAATGTTCCAGGAGGAATGGGTACGGTTCTTCTCTTGTCTACTCAGGTTTTCGCGGGTTTGCCTTTAATCGCTGTTCGGGTCGCCTGACTCGGGTGGGCCATGGCCAGGGGTGTGTTCCGTTAGCGGGAGCGTATACTGGCGGGTGCAGGTCGGGCTCTGGGGTGGTCGTCGGCCGGACGACGTCAATTTATTTATCCACGATTCGGAATTGTGTACATACTCTAGGTTACGACCTGAATTGTTATTTTATTAAAGTCAGACGCCGCCTCCTCTACCTCCTTTGATTTGTACGTGATTTTTATATGGTTCAAGATCTCAGGGATGGTTCGGCCTTGTGGCTAGAGGTAGGGGTTAACGTAGTAGGGCCCCCCGAGCTGTTATGGCCACTCGGGACACCTGAAGAGGAACACAAAGTTACTGGGTGATGCCTGATGAATTTATTACAGCACAGCCCTATACATAGTGCTGCCCGTTCTGGCCGTAACGTTTGTCCCGAATCGAATAGTCACACGCGCAGTCCACTTCCTCAGTTGCGGCTCACGAATTTACAATGCGTGAAGAACGTACTCTTGGACACGATGCGGCGGTTACAAAATAAACTCTAACATGACTTTATAAACCCTGACGACAATAAACACTTCACTACTACATATTACATATTACGCTGGGCTAATGACACGTAGGCCCGAAACTCCGGTGACTTTAACTGACTCTAAGACATGTCCCAGGCACTGACTCGTTAATAAGTTTGGTGGCACGTGTCGCCTACTGACTGCCCCGTGCGGGCTGAAACTATTTAGCCGGTAAGCTAGGTTGTTGCGTGAAGCGCCGACGTAACATCTCGTAGACTTCCCACAGTACTTACGTAATATGCTGAACACTCATCTTGGAGCACTGATTTATTTAAGTGAAATACCTCATAGTAAATTGAGGCCGACCACGGAACTGTACGTAAAAGATTAAGAAAAGATTATAACTATTGAAACTACATGTCGGTGAAAGCAAGAGTTGATGGATCCGCTTTGCGCGAAGGCTGCCGGCCTATCCGAGCTCCTGAAGGACACTGGCTCTCTCGCCGTGCGCGACCCCCCTCACCATGCCAGCCCTCCTGCGGAAACGTGTGATTTTCGCGGGAAACTAAACCGGCCAGGTTTGGGACAAGGCGCACAGTGAAACATAATTTTGAAAGGACTGAAATATTAAATGATCAAAATAATGTCTAATAAAAACCTGTGGAAAAATATACATAATTGCATTTGTTGTAGTTCGGCGGAGGGATATGTCACACCCGGCCGGATCCTTCCGCCGACGTAGCACTCGCCTGGCGTTTGCCTCGTTGCACGAACTACACTTTGTTGCGCGCACGAGCACGTTCTGTGCACACGCCTTTGCGCAACGTTGATGAGGCATACCGGTCTATGCGACATAGAGGAGCATTGGCGGTCGCCGTCAAATGCCCCCCCTTCTCTGAGACCAGTATGTGCATCAACGCCTCGCTTCACACGCTGAGCACTTCACTAACGTCCGGCGCACTGCGAGCCCTACACTAAGCGGTGACGTGGTGGTGTCTTGTGATGTAATAATTCTGCCCTGAATGCCACTCCACTCGATGAATGAAAAGGGGGTACGCCCTGACCCATGTCCGTTAACCCCCTGGGAATGGGCGGCGACGTGCGCCTCTCCTAGCACAATATGGTGACATGTGGGTGGAGGGGTCAGTGTGGTCGGTGTGTGGCATGGTGGTGGGATGGATGACGTGGATGGGTGGGGTGATATGGGTCCGGCCACGTGTGTAGGTGCCCCTGGAGCGCCCCCTACGGGCAGCGCCCGGGTGAAGTATCTAGACGGGGACCTGGACCACTCGTACTCCGCCAGGTAGGCCGTGGGTCGGCAGGCCCTCTGTGGTCGTGTGGTGGGGACGGTGTTGGTGTGTGTCTCTACTGGGCAAAGTGTGGTAGGCTCACTCGTGTCCGGTTGGGTGGTCGGGAAACTAGTCTCCACTGCGGGGACAGGGATGAAGTCTACCGGCTCGTCGTCCGCGCAGCACGTACTGTACAGGGCCCGACGTCCGCGTGTGGGGCGCCTACCCCTCCCGTCCGGTTCCTCCTCCCCGTCCTTGGGCTCGTCCACTGACACCCGGAACGTAGTGTCCACCAGGCTCAGGTCCAGCGGCCACAGTGGTTCGTCGTCCTCCTCAGAAACCTCTCCCCTCTCCTTGTCAGGGAACCAGACTAACGGACTCCCTACCTCCGCAGGGACATGCGGAACTGTGACCAGCGGCACTGGGGACCTGATCGGGGTGTCCCGGAGGTCGGGTTCGGTGCATTTGGGTGCCTGATACTGGTTACCCCTGTCTGGGTCGCCCGTGTGCGTGTCCCCCCGGTGGCGTGTTCGGGTTCTGCTCCTTCCCACGGTGTCTCTGTGGCATCCTGGAGTGTGGGGATTGGGGAAGAGGGGGTCGTTGGGCCAACTCTGACCCCGTGCGCGACTAGGCGCAGGTCGTCCCGATGTACTTTAGTGGGTCGCCCCCTTGGCGTCCGGACCGCATAGGATGAGGGTCCCGTCCTCCACAGGACCTCCCGCGGCTCCGACCATCTTGGCACTAGCCCCTCGCAAAAGTTCCGTGCCCTGGATGACAGGTGGTGCTGTCTGACGTACACCAGCTGACCTGGCTGGATCGGGTGTGGGGGTGACTACTCAGGGGCATGTGGGCCGCCTGGAACTGGGCCTGTTGTTTTCTGGCGTGCTCCCTCCCCTCCGCAAGATCGGGGCGCACCACCGTGCGCATGGCGACATCGGCCACCCTGCTCTCCCCGGGCAACATCAAGTTTTTCTTGTACAGGAGCTTGGCAGGGGAATGACTGGTGACGGCGTTGGTGCGGTGCCAGAGACAACAGAGCAGCTTTGGCAGGTGGACGTCCCACTTGGAATGGTCGTCCCCCAACCCTTAGCCGCAGCTGCACCTTGACCTCCTGGTTTCTCCTTTCAGTGGGGTTGGCCTGGGGATGGTAGATGGGGGTGGTGTGGTGGTTGAGGCCCCATCGGCGACATTCAGTTCGCCAGCGCCTTCTGCTGAACTGACAGCCGTTGTCTGTCAAAAGCACTCGCGCGAAACCAAACCGCGGGAAGATTTCATTGTCCAGCAGGGCGGCTATGGTTCCGGCGCGCACTTTGGACACCGGGAAGGCCTCGACCCACCAGGTGAAAATGTCGGTGATGACGACCAAGAATCTCTTTCCCCGGGTGGTCCGCGGGTAGGGCCCCATTATGTCCAGGGCCAGGGTGTGAAACTGGTCGCAGTGCCGGCGGGGACGCTGCTGTTCCACTCCGTCAGACCACCTCGTCTTACTCTGCTGGCACTGCTGGCAGCGCCGCACCAGGTCCCGTACGTCCCGCGTCACCCCCGGCCAATGGAAGTTCTTACGGATGTCTAGTTGTGTCTGGTGTGCACCTGGGTGGCCCGCCAGCTCATGCGTGTGGTGGAAGCCCATGACCTGCTCACGGGCACTGAGCGGCACATGAAGGCGCCAGGCATCCATGTCCCCCGGTACCCGGGTCTCCAACAGCCCGTATATGCACATGTGGTAGGGGTGAGCCTGCTCCCCACATGACCGCACCTCGGCCTGTGTGGGGTCGTCTGTCCGCTGGGCCTGTTTCACGAGCTCTACTAAGTCGCTCAGGGTCCCCACAGGCAAGACGGCGGGATGGTCGGGGGCCCTTGGTATGTGAAACAAGGTTGCGGGAGCCTCTCCCGGAGTGACTGGCGGCGCGACTCCCTCTGGCGGCAACAGCCCTTCCCAATCCTGGTCATCCTGAAAGGTAATGTGTGGGTCGGGATGGCGCGACAGTTCGTCGGCGAACTGGTTGTCCCGTCCAGGGACGTGCTCGACCGCGAAGTCGAAGTTCTGGAGCATCAGCGCCCACCTCGTGAACTTCGACTTGCGGCCCTGAGCGGAGTCCAGCCAGCGGAGACACTGGCTGTCCGTCCGCAGCGTGAACCGGCGACCCTCCAGGTGGTGGCGGTAGCAGCGCATAGCCCAAACGACGGCCATGCACTCCTGCTCGTTCACATGGTACCGCCGTTCGGACTGACCGAACTTGGCGCTGGCGTACTCCACTACCCGGCGCATGCCTTTGTCCCCCACCTGGTACAGGACGGCCCCCATCCTCTCCTGACTGGCATCTGTCTGAAGGTACAGGGGGAGGACAGGCTGCAGACGGGCGAGATGGTGGCACTCGCAGAACTGCCGCATTACCGCGTCCAGTGCCGCATCTGCTCCGCTGGTCCACTGAAACCGGAGCTTGGGTGACAGCAAGTCCGTCATCGGGGCTGTGATACTGGCGAAATAAGGAATGAATGAGCACAGCCAGTTGAGTAGGCCCATCAACTTCTGCAGCTGCTTGCGGGTTTGTGGGGCGGGTTTTGAATCAATCAGGTTCAGGTGCTTTGGCAGGGGCCGGCAACCCTCGGCATCCACTAAGTGTCCCAAGTACTCCAGCTCGGCCGCGCCCACATGGCATTTCTGTGGGGCGCACGTGAGGCCGTGTCTGGCCAGCCGCTCAAGGACCAGGCCGAGGTGCCGGGCGTGGTCCTTCCACGGCCGTGACCAAATGATGACGTCGTCCAAGTACGCGGCGGCGAACTCGCATGCGTAGTCGTCTAACACACGTACCATCATGGCCTGGAAGGTGGCGGGGGCGTCCATCAGCCCAAACGGCATGGCACAGAACTGGAAACGGCCGTCAGGTGCAGTAAATGCAGTCTTCGGACTGTCCTCTGGACATACGGGCACCTGTTAGTACCCGGACTTGAGGTCCAGGGACGTGAAAATGCGGGCGTCGCCGAGCCCTGCCAAAGCGTCCGTGATATTGATAAGAGGTGGTGGGGCAGGTATTGTTACAGAATTGACTGGTTTGAAATTAATGCAGAAGCGCATGGAGCCATCTTTTTTGTTCGCCTCGACAATCTGGCAGTTGTGAGGCGATTCACTGTGTTCGATGACTCCATCACGCAGCATTTCTGTGATTTATGTCTGGATGACATGCCTCTCGGTTGGTCCGAATCCGTATGGCTTCACGAACTGGGGCTGGTGAGGAGGGGTGGGGATGGTGTGTTCTGTGGTTGGGGTACGGCGGAGCATGCCTGTGGCTGCAAAAACCTGAGGCTGTTGGGACAGGACACTATTTATGAGCTCTACATGGGCAGCGGGTACACTATTTCTCAGGTACGCGAGCGTGATAGGTGTCCCCTGCTCGGCGGGTGGCCGATAGCCCAGGCTGTAATCCGTGCGCCTCACGTGATGGCCAACGTGTAGTCTCCCCTCCCTGACCACCACAGTGGCGTCCTCCTGCGCTAGCCAAGGCAGTCCCAGGATTAGCATCTCCCGTAGCCCCTCTACGACTAGTGCTGCTGTGTGGCTGACGTGATCCCTGATGGAGATGGTGATGTTCGTGCGACCGACAATATGAGATGTTGCCCCCTTCGTCGCTAAATGTACCTCCTCCACACATGAGTCAAAGTCTCGTAAGCTCGAGCACTGAGCTGACACATACATATGGCAGGCGGCCATGTCGACAAGGGCATGCACTGGCTGTCCATTCATCCTGACGGGAATTCTGAGTAACTGGCCCGCCCCAGGTCCCAACTGCCCTAATTGGAACGACTCACCGCACTACTCCAGGAGTGCTGCCGCTGCCGCACGAACTGCCTGTGTCGCCGGGGCCACCTGGTGTCCGGTGTGGCCCACCGACGACCCCGTGGGGGGCGCTGACGGGTTGGGTGGGCGGCGCCTGTCTGTCCTGACAAGGCGCACTGGTGCGACAGTGGAGGCCGGGCTAGGGTTCCAGGGACAGTGGCCAGCCATGGCACTACCCCCTAGCAAGCGTTTCCCGACGTGGGCCCGCCTGCCCCACGGGCTTGCCAGACAGCTGCCTGCGTGGGGCAGACGTCGTGCCAGTGGTACCTCTCCTCGCGGCAGTACTTACTGCGCGGGTCCCTCTGGTTTGGTGCCTCGGTGGTTTCCCTGATTGCGGCACGTCGGTACATCTGCTCCCCCTTTTGCCTCGGCGCTGGTGCCACATACGGTACCAGGGCCATGGAGTCCTCGGGTGCCGCTAACGCAGGTGGTAACGCCCCTGGCCGGCGGGTAGACGGCTCTCGGCCGCGGCGAACGATTTGCACGTCGCGCTCCACCTCGTTCGCCAACCGCACGAACGTCTCCAGGCCCCTGTCAGTAGCGGCCCTGAGTAATGGCCGCAATTCGGGCAGCATCAGCTGGACGACCACCCCTATAATGCTGCTGTCGTCCTCTCCTTCTGCCAGCCGTCGGTGGAGCCACGCTTTGGACCTGATGAAGGCTTCCGTGCTCTCCCTCGCCTCCTGAGGCCGGCAGAACAGTGATTGTTGGCACCGGGTCCGGGCACGGGCATCGTTGAAACGTTCCTCCAGTCTATCAGTGAAGTCGCCCCACTCTGTGTCGTATTCTCCGGCTGTGGCCCACCAGTCCAAGGCACACCCCCTCAGCTGATCGCACACCTTCTCCGTCCACTCGTCTGTAGGAACCGAATATCGGGCCAGTCTGTCCCGGCATGTCCGTAGGAACATTACGGGGTCCTCGTGCTCCTGCCCTGTGAACTCCGGTAGTTTGAGAGTGCCGCCGGGCCGCGGTGCGATAGGGGGCGTCGGCATTACTGGCGATCTGTCTAGCGCGAGCTCGCACGCGCGGCACATGAATAGTCCATCCCTAAAGTTGAGGAACTCACGTGCCTCTGTGCACGAGCGGTGCCTCACGGTGCCGCATTGATGGCAGAACGCCACCTCATCGGGCTGCCGATGACACCCCCTCACGCCGCACTTAAGTGTAGACGTCGGCCCTAGTTCTCCGTCGTCAACGTGTGTTTGGGCTTCTTCTCTGTGTCGCAGGTACAGATGGCGAATGTCCCCGCCGAGGCATGATATACCGGCAAGCCTGGCAGTAGGCATGCATGGCATACCCCTTCCATGTCTATGCTCACGGCTCCGTCATGGCTCATGTCGATGTGCGCAGCAGCTACGCAGCTGCGCCACCCGATCCCTGTGTGAGGTGCGCGGACTTCCGCTCCCACAGCCGTTATCGCGCCTGGCGCATAACTGGATACGCGCCTTATCGCGCCTTGCGCGTAACTGGTCGCGCGCCTATCACCAGGTGCCCGCTCCTTTGGCCGTCTGCGTGTCGCGTTCGTTTTTGCGCGATTCCTTTGTTCCTACACGAGCCCTTACTGGTACACTAATTTTGATGTAGTATGAATTTGAAAGAATTGAAAGTCATTTTAAAAAAAGAAAGCCCCACGTTTGGCGCCATTTTGATGCCGCCCCCTCTACCTCCTTTGATTTGTACGTGATTTTTATATGGTTAGAGATCTCAGGGCAGGTTCGGCCTTGTGGCTAGAGGTAGGGGTTAACGCAGTTGGGCCCCCCGAGCTGTTATGGCCACTCGGGACGCCTGAAGAAGAACACAAAGTTACTGGTTGGTGCCTGATGAATTTATTACGGCACAGCCCTATACATAGTGCTGCCCGTTCTGGCCGTAACGGTTGTCCCGAACCGAATAGTCACACGCGCAGCCTACTTCCTCAGTGGCGGCTCACGATTTTACTACGAGTGAAGGACGTACTCTTGCACATGATGCGGCGGTTACAAAATAAATTCTAACATGACAAATTATACCCTGACGAATAAAACACTTCACTATTACACATTACGTATTACACTGGGCTAGTGACATGTAGGCCCGTAACTCCGGCGACTCTACCTGACTCTTAGATTCGTCCCAGATATTGACTTGTTAGTAGGTTTGGTGGCACGATACCATGCGGTGGTTACAGAAAAAACTCTAGCATGACATATTAAACCCTGACGACAAAAAACACTTCACTACGACATATTACGTATTACACTGGGCTAATGACACGTAGGACCGTAACTCAGGTGACTCTACATGACTCTTAGGCTTGTCCCAGATATTGACTCGTTAATACGTTTGGTGGCACGTGTCGCCTACTGATTGCCCCGTGTGGGCTGAAACTATTTAGCCGGTAGGCTAGGTTGTTGCGTGAAGCGCCGACGTAACATCTCGTAGACTCCCCACAGTACTTACGTAATATGCTGAACACTCATCTTGGAGCACTGATTTATTTAAGTGAAATACCTCATGGTAAATTGAGGCCGACCACGGAACTGTACGTAAAAGATTAAGAAAAGATTATAACTAGGTATTGAAACTACATGTCGGTGAAAGCAAGAGTTGATGGTTCCACGTTGCGCGAAGGCTGCCGGCCTCTCGGAGCTCTTGTAGGACACTGGCTCTCTCGCCGCGAGCGACCTCCTCCCCCCCCCCTCCCGCCATCCCGCGGAAACGTGTGATTTTCGTGGGAAATTGAACCGGCCAGGTTCGGGACAAGGCGCACAGTGAAACATAATTTTGAACAGACTGAAATATTAAATGATGGAAATAATGTCTAATAAAAACCTGTGGAAAAATATACATAATTGCATTTGTTGTAGTTTGGCGGAGGGATATGCCACACCCGGCCGGATCCTTCCGCCGTTGTAGCTCTCGTTGCCTGGCGTTCGCCTCGTTGCACGAACTACACTTTGTTGCGCGCATGGGCGCGTTCTGTGCACACGCCTTTGCGAGACGTTGATGAGGCATAGCGGACTATGCGACATAAAGGAGCATTGGCGGTCGGTGTCAAGTCCAGCTGTAACCACGTGTCTGTTTTTTTTTTTTTAGATTTAAATGACTAATTTTACAGTGTATAAAAATGTTACACTAAACAAATTATTAATAATAACGATTACAAAATAAATTTATTTAAAAATAGATTACCTACAGATACAAAAATTAAACTCGATAAAATAACATGGCTGTTACCTCGCCCGTTTTTATTGCCTGGAAATAGCGACCACTATTTAAATCTGAAGTGGTCGGTGCGCGTCACTTGAACTTCGCGCCGCGCGGCGGGCTTCGGCGCTCCTACCCTTCCCCCCCCCCCCCCCCCCCCTCTCTGCATCCAGTGCTGTGTTTGTCTTCCCCTCGTGAGGTGGACGTCATTTGGCGCCCAACTAGTATGGCCGTAAGCGCACGCAAGCGCGCAGGTGCAGGACAGAACGGAAGCAGGTGCGACCGCGCAGCGTGGGAGCGGCTCGAATTCGAGACGGCGCGCCGGCGGGAGATAACGCGGCGCGGGAACGTCGCGAATACGAGTCGTTTCGGCGAGAGATAACGTGTCGTGGGGGCGACAGAAATACAAGACGGCGGTGCAGCGGTATCCCGGACTGAAGATAACGCGCCGGGGAGGATCGTATTGTATTACTGGGGGAGATTGTGTTCACGATCCGTGGATCAGTAGCACAGGAGGACAGGATGGCGTGGAAACAGGCGGGACAAGAAAGATACGATCTAATCAGTTTCGAAACGGACTTGTGTGAGGAGGGAGACTCCGCGAAAATGGACGTAAAAAATGAGGTGTGCGGGTCCGGCGGCGCGGCCGAGGGCGCGAACAGCACAGACAGCACAGTTGAGGACAGTAAACGGGAACAGGGGGACAGGCACGCGGACGCAGATGGGCCGGTAGTGCGGTACGTGAGCACGCAGTTTGAGTTGCCAGAGTTTGCGGGGAGAGACAACGAGGACCCGCGGGAGTTTTTGCGGGAGTGTGAACACCTCCTAAAACTGTACGAAGTGCGACGGGCGGAGTGGACGCCGCGAGTGGCGGGACAGCTCCGCGGCGAGGCAAGGAACTGGTGGTCAATGGCCGGGAGTTTTGATACCGAGTGGGGACATTTTGTACGCCAAGTCAAAACTAGGTTTGATAACTATCAGGCGCGGGCAATGTGTTTGCGGACATTTTATTGCCGAAACCAGGAGGAGGACGAGAGTGCAGAGCAGTTCATTTACGAGAAGTTACGCATGTTCCGCCGATTGGGGACAAGTGGGGACGTGAGTGCGGCGTTGCCAACCATTGTCGAACAATTGCTGCCAGAGTTTCGCCCCTTCATGAGGACGGCTGCTGGTCGTGACACGGAGGAGTTCGTGGCCCTCACCCGCGTGATCGAACGTGACATGTCGCAGTGGAGGACGGCACTCAGGGGCGCGAGAGCTCCCCGTGCTCGCTCGGGGCCGCGGGGGGTCACCGTCACAGAGGTCACGGACAGTGACTTGGCCGTGGTGAGCTACGCCGGCGGCGCAGGACCGCGCAGGACAACAGACCGCGGTGGCACCAGGGAACGCCCGGAACCAGCTGCGACAGGAGAAGGACGTCACGAGCGGACAGCTACGAGAGAGAGGGACGAACGTCCGCCGCGATGCCGTTTTTGCCCGGACGCGTACCATTGGCATCGCCTCTGCCCCACCAGAGCCGCGTGGGAGGAGGCGCGCGAAGGCAACACGTCGCAGGCGGGAAACGCAGGACCGGGGGCGGAGGGACAACTGGGTGCCGCTCCCCGGCCCGCCAGCCACCGGCAGTCCCAGTAACTGACAGAACACGTCGACCACCACCAGCGCCTACCGCACTAACGTCCTGTATGCCGCCGGGAAGCAGGGGACAACGGGACTGCTCCTCATCAGCTGTCCCCACGCCGGGGCAACTGCGGGGACAGCTGACTGCCGGCGCCACCACCGCGGCCCTGAGGCTGGGTATACCAGGGCCGGACCAGCCGCCTCGTCGACACGCCGTCGACGGGGCGGACAACCAGAGCGTCAGCGCAGGCATCCCGCCGGCCATCTCCGTGCAGGGACAGCTGACTGCCGGCGCCACCACTGCGGCCCTGAGGCCGGTTATACCAGGGCCGGACCAGCCGCCTCGTCGACACGCCGTCGACGGGGTGGAAAATCAGAGCATCAGCGCAGGCATCCCGCCGGCCATCTCCGGGCAGGGACAGCTGACTGCCGGCGCCACCACCGCGGCCCTGAGGCCGGTTATACCAGGGCCGGACCAGCCGCCTCGTCGACCTGTCGTCGACGAGGTGGACCACCGGAACGTCAACACGTCGGCGCCGGAGCGAGCCGCGGACCTCACCGCGAGTTCCCCACGCCCGGACGGCCAGGTGGCCGGGGGCGGTGGGGGACAGGCGACTGCACAGCTGGGGCAGGTCGGCCCCGAGGAGCCGGAGCTGCTGCGAATTCCTGTCCGCGCTAACGGGCGGGAGATGCTGGCCCTGGTGGACACCGCCGCCAGCCGAACCTACATCGCGGCCCACCTGGTGGGAGCGGAGGCAGTGACACCGCGGAGGGAGCTTGTGCAGCTGGCCACCAGGGACGCCGTCGTTGCAGCAGGGGGCATCACTCAGGTAACAATGAGCATCGTTGGTCACGTTAGCCACGTCGAGGCCTGGGTGGTCCCCGAGCTCCGCGAGGGGCTGATTCTGGGGGTCCCATGGCTGCACGAGGTCGACGCCACCGTGGAAGTACGAGCTGGCCGGATGCACTTCGGCACCCAGGGGCGCTGGACGGTGTACGGCGTGCACCAGATTCCCCCCAGTTCCCCTCAGTCAGTCATTCGCCTAGAAGACCTTCAGCACGGTGTTCCAGAGGAGTACGTCGATGTCATCAACCATGTCCTCACCTCTCAGGCACAGGTATTTGCGGCCGCGGACCGGCTACGACGGACAAACGTGACGGAGCACCGGATACCGATGGTACCGCACCGCCCTCCCTTTGAGAAGGTATACGGATTTGGCATCCGGGAACGGGAGGCCATACAGACTCAAATTGACGAGATGTTACGTGACGGGGTAGTGGAACCTAGCACCTCCCCGTATAACTCGCGGGTGGTGCTGGCCACCAAGAAAGACGGAAGTCTACGCTTTTGCGTAAACTTCAAGGCGATAAACAAACTGACCATTCCCGCCCGGCCCCCGCAGATCAATATCACAGACGCACTGGCAGGACTGGGGGACGCCACTATTTTCACGACACTAGACTTAAAATCAGGCTACTGGCAGGTGCCGGTATGTCTGGAGGACCGCCCTAAGACGGCATTTACGGCACCAGACGGTCGACGTTACCAGTTCTGCGCCATGCCGTTTGGTCTCATGGACGCCCCTGCCACGATCCAGGCCCTGATGGTACGTGTTCTGGATGGGTACATTGGTGAGTTCGCCAGTGCCTATCTGGACGACGTTATCATCTGGTCCAGGACGTGGGAGGAACACGCGCACCATCTGGCATTGGTACTAGAACGTATGGCCAGACACGGACTGACGTGCGCCCCAAAGAAATGCTACATTGGGGCCACGGAAATAGAGTTCCTAGGACACATAGTGACGGCGGAGGGGTGCCGCCCCCGACCTGAGCAGTTGGAGCTGATTGAGGGAAAGGGGGCACCGAAGACCAGGAAGCAGCTCCAGAAGCTGCTGGGGCTGCTCAACTGGCTGCGGTCCTTCGTCCCCGACTTCGCCACGGTGACGGCCCCGATGACGGACCTACTGTCGCCGAAGACTAAGTTCCGGTGGACCCCCGCCGCGGACGAGGCCTTGCGACAGGTGAAGCGCCGGTTCAGGAACTGTCACACGCTCTCACGCCTGGTGCCCAGCCGCCCCATCTTCATCCAGACGGATGCGAGTCAGGAGGGGATGGGGGCGGTGTTGTACCAGATGGATGACCGGGGCGAGAGGCGCGTGATCGAGTACGCCAGTGCCAAGTTTGGGCAGGCTGAGCGGAAGTATCACGTGAATGAGCAAGAGTGCCTTGCGGTGGTCTGGGCCCTACAGAGGTACCGTCACCACGTCGAGGGCCGCTCATTCACGCTGAGAACCGACAGCCAATGCCTCCGCTGGTTGGACTCCGCTCAGGGCCGGAAGTCTAAGTTCACTCGGTGGGCCATGCTGATCCAGGAATTCTCGTTCACGGTCGAGCACATTCCTGGACGTGAAAATCAGTTTGCCGACGAGTTGTCCCGGAATCCGGACCCTGAGAATGAGTTCCACGACGACCAGGGCTGGGAGGAAGTGCTCCTCCCTGAGCGTGAGCGCGGGGTAGAGGACTCGGTGCTGCGACCGTGCGCGTTGTACGCGCTGACAAGCCCCACTGCTCCTGCACCCGACGCGCGACCCGAGACTATGACTGACCTGCTGGCGTGGGTCCACGCGGCGCAACTCCGGGACCCCGACACCCGGACCCGACTGACAGAGTGTGGGGAGGGGGTGATACCGGGCTGCCGGAGCCTGAACGGGGTGCTCCAGACCAGGGGGGCTCACAGGTCGAGCGGGTGGCGGACCCACGTGCCGCCCGAGGCCAGGCGCTGGGTCCTGAGCTACCTGCATGACCACCCCCTGGCGGGACACCCGGGCGCGGAGCAGACGCTGCGTGAGGTCAGACGGACGTTCCGCTGGCCTGGCGACACGGCAGAAGTGAGACGCTATGTGCGGGCCTGCCTGCGTTGCCAGGAGCGGAAGTCCAGGCGACCCGACGGCAAGGAGCAGCAGGTCCCACGACGGCCCCGGAATCCCTTCCACACTGTGGCGGTGGATATTATGGGGCCGTATCCTCGCACGTCCCGTGGTCGGCGATTCATTGTTGTGGTCACGGATGTCTTCACCCGCTGGGCGGAGGCGTTCGCAGTACCAAACGTGAAGGCCGGCACCGTGATTGCCCTGCTCGAGCGCGAGTTCTTCCCGCGATACGGGTACCCCGCGGTCCTGCTGTCGGACAACGGGGTGCAGTTCACGGGGAGAAGCTGGCGAGTGTCCTGCGCGGGTTGGGGGGTGGAGCATCACACGACGCCCACCTACCATCCGCGCGCGAATCCGACCGAAAGGCGGAATCAGGACATTAAAACTCAGCTGCGCATCCGGTTGGACGAGGACCACACCAAGTGGGACCTGCACCTGCCGACGCTGCTGTTTTGCCTGCGCCGTCGGACGAACGCGGTCACGGGCCATTCCCCCGCTGAACTGGTGCAGGGCCGGAACCTCGCCCTGCCCGGGGAAGAGCGCTCAACCCCCGACTTGCACGACATGACCACGGACGATCTGCGCGAAGACGCCCGACGTCGCCAAGCTGACTACCTGACTAGACGTACGCCGCAGACGCACCAGCCCCCAGCACGACTAGAGCCTGGCCAGCAGGTGTTTGTTAAGTGTCATCACCTGTCGGCTGGCGAGCGGGGCTTTTGCGCCAGTCTGGCTCCTAAGTGGGCGGGGCCACAGGAGATCGTAGACAGACTGGGCACCACCTCGTACCTCGTGCGTCGCGCCGACGGACGGACAACTAAGGTGCACAGGGACGACATTCGACTGATAGGCGACCCGCACGACGAGTACGACCACGACGACAGCGGACCAGTGGACGGTGACGAGGCCGAGGATGACGTCACCGAAGGTGTACTGGCCGACCTCGGCGCCCCTGTGGTGGTACCGCCGGAGCCGGACCTGGGACGTCGACGGGGACACGCCTACCCCGGGTCGCGGCGAGTGGCAGGCGAGAACGCTGACGGGGACGGTGACACACGGGACAGGACCGATGACAACGTCGCAGTAGGGGTCCTGGTCGACCTCGGTGACCCCGTGGTGACGCCACCGGAGCCGGATCAGGGACGTCGACGGGGACACGCCCACCCCAGGTCACTGCGGGGGTGGGCAGGAACGTTGACAGGGACGACGACACACGGGACAGGACCGATGACAACGTCGCAGTAGGAGTCCTGGTCGACCTCGGTGACCCAGTGGTGACGCCACCGGAGCCGGATCAGGGACGTCGACGAGGACACGCCCACCCCAAGTCACTGCGGGGGGTTGGCAGGAACGTTGACAGGGACGACGACACCTGGGGCACGACACATGGACGGGCTTCCACGACGACACCGACTCAGCCTCCTACGGGGGGACTGCAAAAGGGGGACGGCGGTTGGCGACTGTCAGGAGGGGGCGGGGAAAGGACGCCCGTCAGAAGGGGCGGAAGGGGTCCGCGTGGCGCAAGCATGGCAGAGCTGGAGCGCTTCGTGGACCGGGTGCTCCCGCCTGATGACGTCAGCGCCTACGCCAACGACACTGATGGACCACTCATCGAGGACGTAACACATGACAACACTGCTCAGGGCGACCTGGTCGACCTGAGTGAACCAGTGGTGACGTTGCCGGAGCCTACCCAGAGACGTGGACGGAGGTACGTCCACTCCTGGGAACGGCGGGTGACGGGGACGGACGTGAGCAAGGATGTGACAGACGGGGTAACGGTCCGGCTCCTCAGTGGGGAGGGCGATGTCGACAGGGCCCAGCAGGTGGTCCTGGACTTGCCTTCCGGGGAGCCGAGGATGACCGCTCACGCGGGGAGGGGACCGGCGTTGCGCCGGTCCACACGTGAGAAGACGGCCGCCCACTACCTTCGGGACTACGAGTGGGGGAGTCAGCGCAAACCCCGAGACGTAAGACAAACGACCGACGGGGGGTTACGCTGCAGCGTGATGCAGCTCCTGCCCCAGTTTGCCCGACCCGGACGGAATGACGTGACGAGCTCCGACGACCAGACAAGTGGCCGGACGCGGACGCGGCTGCCGGTCTAGGTCGGCGTCGGGGGCCAGGATACAGAGGCCGTACCTGGCCACCGACGCGGGCCTGAGGGGGCCTGTTTTCTTCCCCCCCCCAGTGAACCCCAGTGTGTGCGACGCCCAGGGACGCACCCGCGTGCGCCCTAACATGCCAACGAGTGTTTTTCTATGTGACTTTATCTTTTATTTCAGTGTGTATATATTTGTAAACGATTAAGGGATTTGAATGTGTGTAATTAACTTATTTTATTTATTATTCATTGTGCAAGTTCGCTGTGTAATTAATGTCTCGTGTATGTCTTTGTAAATAATTCAATAACTTTTTCTGAAGTGTTTCGCCATAGTATGTAATTGCAGCCTGGCGCGCCGCGGGACGGAGCTCTCTCCCACGCCGGCCGATTTCCCCTCCCTCCCCGCCACCCGCGGGCGCCGGCCCGCGGGCGAGCGGGGAGAGGCAGTCGCGTCCTGGTTTCGAGCGGAGACAGACGTGTTCGTTGCTCCGCGAGCCGCGCACGTTGCGCTCGGGATTGAACGTTCGCTCAGTCCGCAGTTGGTCACGGCAGCTGAGCTGCCACCGCGAATCAGCTTAGCATTGTTAACTTACGAGTCATCGGGAGACGTGTCTAGCGGGCAGTTTCTACAACGCGAACGTGGTGCTACGAGTCTCTGAACTTTTCGCCGTCCACGGAACATTACGTAACTGGCCGCGTATGTACAGCGCTCCGTCTTCGGGCCCTCTCTCACTGGGTCAGCCTAGCATTAATAAACTTTACGATTCGCGCCGAAACGTATTTGAGAACCGCCCCGTCATCAGGGAGTCCGTGTCGCCGTGGTAGGGCACTTGTTCCGCGACGGTTCCGCCAGGCTGCGGCAGGACTTTATAAGCGTTAATAAAAGACGGCTCGTGAAATTCGTTAATGCCGTGTTCTGCTTGCGACAACCTACCAACATTCCTCGCAATCACTTCACTCTCCCTCCAGGTCCCGCCTTTCCCGGTCCCGGCCACGTTGGCCTGGACCCACACCTCTCCGACGAGGGCAGTACGGGCATAACAGGACATTTATTTCAACGGGAAAACGGGGACCAGAAGCCGAGGGACGTCAAGTTAACTTTCGAAAAGAAACAAATATCGCTATGCTTAAATTTGGAAAAGTATGCTTAACCGCAATGTTTAATTTCCAACAACCATATTTAAATTTCGAAAATAACCCACCATGTTTCAGTATGCTTAAAAGCCCCGCCATACTAGCTATGACTAAAACAAACATAACCTCAAAATCCCGCGCAGAGAGAGCGAGATGTTGCCTGCTGGAGCGTCACTCGTAAACTGCGCAATTATAATCCCCACATCATATTATAAGCATAATAATGTATTTAAAAACAACACTGTGTGTGTGCACATGCCAAGTAATAAGCATAGTTAAAACATATAATATCGTGCAAACAATGTGTTAAGCATTACATTACGTCGAGTAAAATAAGCATAGTTAAATTTTTCATATTAATGTATAAACAATGTGTTAAGCATATTTAAAATTCATAATAGTGTGTAAGCATAGTTAAAAATTATAATATTAAGCAAAGTTAAATATTATAATAAATGTACAAACACTATGTAGTAATTGGCTCTCGGCCAATGTGTTAAGCATTACAAACGCTGTGCTGGAAACCTCGCTCGTGCGTCGGCGACCAGGAATGTGTTTACCTGCTGGGTGAGAGTGAAAGTGTTTACCACAGAGAAACAAGGTCAGGCCATCGCTGCGTACAGGAAAGGAGCAAGCACAAGGAATATACAGAGGTGGAAAAAGAAATAATGTAGACAACACACGGGTAAAAAAGAATGTTGGTTTTATTTAACATTCGGTCTAAAACATGTGTGGCGGACAACTCCAACCCCGAAGGCCCCGCCAACTGTTCAACTCCCTCGGAGCGTGGTCGAGCCATCGCTGCGGCCAACTTCAGGCTCACGTTCCCGCGGTGGCTGTGGCTCTCCCTCCATAAAGAACAGCTCGGCTATCTCTCTCGGTATAAGGGCTGACATATCATCACATGTTGATACAGCCATCTCGTGTTGGGGAGATCTGCAGAACAATACATACGCAGTAGCTACAGCATACCCCAAGCGTGTAAAACATTTGAAGTATGGGGAAGTATGGGTCAGTTTTTTTTAGGGTTTATAGACATATTTATTTTTCGAAATTTAAACATAGCTTCTTTTAAGCATATTTTTTTTAAGACATGGCGGTATTTAGTCATAGCTAATATGGGGTGGGGTTTTATAGACATAGCTAGAATGACTGTACTATTTAAGCATATTTTTTTTCTTTCGAGATTTAAGCAAAGCGGTATTTTATTTTCCAAATTTAAATATGGCGGTTGCTTCTTTTAGGGGGTGGGGGTGGGTTTATAGACATATATATATATTTTTTCGCATTTTAAGCATAGCTAGTATTGCTTTTAAAGACATAGCTTCTTTTCAGCATAGTTTCTTTAAAGCATATATGCGTTATTCAATTCCCCATACTTCATCTGGTCCCGTGGTCTAGTGGTCAAGGCGTCCGCCTCGTAACCACGACGTTGGTGCGTCCCCGGGATCGAATCCACCTAGCGCCCAGGATTTTTTGTATACAATTCCCGCCTTCGGAGCGATGGTGGCGCGCTCCGGTAACTAAAGGTTGAACTAAGATGGCGGCCTCCAGCAGACGGTGGCGCGCCCTGGTAACCAATGTCAACAACAATGGCGGCCCCCACGTGACAAGATGGCGGCGCCCATGGGGGTACTGGCGCGGTGTTTACATTTCTATGTTTACATTGATCCAGTATCCTTATACTCCCCCTACTACCGACATCTTATCATGTTTATCATCGGCCAAACATTATAACATTTGCAAGAGGAATTACCTTACAAAATGTGCCAGCCAATTTCAAACTTACTATACATAGTTTATCAAATACAGACACAAATGCAGACTTATTAGTAGCTACCTATAAATTAACACATGATCTTTATACAAACATTCATTTTTCAATTATTGTTTTTATACATTCTAGATAAAATGGCTTTTTACATTAAGTACTGGTTGAAATACACTCAGCCGAGTTCACCGATGCAGAATATATCCCCCTAAATGCTTGATACAAAAATAAAAATGTTAACACTGACATTGGAATAATCTTTTATTAAAATGTAAATACGAATAATGTTAAAGGAATATATCGCACATATCTATCGAATATTGGATTATTTCACATATACAATTTTGAGACTGAATCTCCACCCACACAATGCTGAAATAGCAAGATAGAACACATCAAACGTATACTTATTGCAAAATGAAACCTTTCTTACAAGCAGAAACACTTTCCCAAAATGTACATGTTAATAATTTATGCAAAACTTAATACAACGATTTTATCTTTAGTGAAATTCTATCACATGCAATGTAGTAAGCACATAACTAATAATTTACACTATCGCACTGAAAATGTATGTAGGTATGTAGTTAAGAACTGAACAATGCATAAAATGACATACCAAAAAACAATACAGCAATATCATGCGTGTTTGTACTAAAGTATCAAATGCAAACGTCTTGTAAAGTTCAGGTGAGCGTAACATGTGGTATATTTATAATGACTTACATGAGACGATTTCATTATGAATGGTGATAAATCAAATTCAAAAACACAAATTTCTTCTTGTCTTCTTTGATTCGGGTTCATTATTGTTGGCAATAGCTTGTACACTTTTATTTCTTCTGGAATTTGATGGTTTCTTGACACTAAGTTTGTGTTGTCTTGCAGCAAATTCGTTCATAGCCTTCCTTTGTAATATAGTCAGGATCTCGTATGGGCAACGACCGTGGTCATCGCGGGTCTACAAATTCTGGCAGCATACAGTTTAAGTAAAACTTTGTCAATTGCTGATCCATTTTATCCTTCCAGAACAGATCATCTCTGTCAATACGTGTGGTTTTAATTCCATTTGGAGTCCACAGCCCGAAGATACAGTAATTACGCCTTGTCACATGAAGTTGCCCTTGAACTTGGTAGAAAAAATGGTGATTCTTATTTATGTCTGTAACAGTTTTTTTTTGTCTCGAGATATGTTCCAAAATGTGCATTTCCTTTTAAGAATTAACTCATCAGGACTTAGAACTTCTGGCTTTACTTCAGAAGATGGACATTTTACTTCCACGATACGATCTCTTTCAATCAGTCCATCTGGGCTGGCCCCTAGAAATTGTATTTCTTCATCTACAAACAGTCCACATGCCTTTACTTGTAAATTACAAGTCTCTTCCAGCTTTTTCACTGCCTCTTTTTCGTGATCTCTACCCCATATCATAGCATCTGTATCGAAATCCTCATACAAAAATGTAGCCACCAATTTTTGGCATGAAGTATGTGGTTTATGCCTACAAATAGTGCCAAAATTAGAAGCTGTCAACAATTTTCTCCTAGTTTCTTTCCACAGACCGCACTCCCTTTGTAAAAGGGTACCATTCTGCAGTTTCTCACGCTCTTCAAATGTATAGGGTAAGGATTTTAAAAATCCTTCCTTAGCTAGGTTGTAACCTTCGTAAGTCATGTCTGGCTTTTGAGATTGGGCACTTTCAAAGGGAAACCTTGAGGATTTAGAGCTGTAGGTGGTAATCTTGCGCACATACTGGTTATTAACATTTTGAGATTACAAGTGAATATAATGTCATATGTTGAGCGGACATAGGATTGAATTGTATATTTAGTTGTGAAGCCCTTTCTTAGCAAACATTATATAAAAGCTAGATTCAAGTTGAAATCTGTTAAATATGCTTTTACGGTATTAAAATGACATTAATTTGTGTAGCATAGGGTAGTAACATATTATTATTGGTGACTATAAGATATGGATGGACGCTGTGATAGTGTGAGTATGCGGAATTCCCCCGACCTCATATAAATATTTACTACACCTTCACGGTTGTACTGAAATAAGCTAAATGAGTATAGTTTCAGGTACATTGCGTATCTATTACATTGATTTATAAGTTCTTTATTTATATAAAGTTCTCCGACTTTTCCACATTTTCCTTGTTTATCTTGATGATGGACACAATGATTCAGCCACCTTGAAATAATTTTTTCTGTGTTTTGTTTTCAGATAGAATTCCTGAATAACATTTCATTGAAAACCAAACTTTTTTAACAGCCATTTGCTCTGATTTTTTTAATGACTCCCAACATAGATATTGGTGGAAAATGTGTCTCATATTGTACATGTACACATGAGCAAGTGTGTGTTCTCTATCTTTCTCTAAACCTATCAAATGTACATAATAGCAAAATAATAAAAGTCAGCTGATATAATTTAAATATTTTTTTATATAGATGTGTGTAAATAATGGTATTGTATTAACTTATAACAGTGGTAATATCTGAAATTATTTTTTGCTAGCAAAATTATACTAGGTTGCAAATATGATGGTATTAACTTGTGCTATACATCTATATTTTTATAAGTATGACATGCGAACAACAAAAGAACACACATGTGTACAACCATAGAAACATATTATTAATTTTTAGTAATACAGGCATTAATATCAGGCCCATTATAGTTGCACAGATAATTTTTATAATTGATACGTCTCTGTATTTGTGTTTTACTGTGTTTACACGTAATACCGAGTAGGTACACACGCGTTAACATAAAATTATTCTGGTAAATGCAGTAATATCTATACGCAACAGTTTATATCACTCTAACGTATGACAGTTCGATTTATCTTGTAAATAAGGTTTGTAGTTATTTTGAGCATTTAATTTAATATGAATTAATTTTGTTACCCTCGGCTATTAATCTCATGGATGAACATGAAAATCAGTGTCTCTAGTTCTGCTGGTTTGCTACGAGTTACGGAAAAATAATAATGTGAAAAATATACTTTTTCCAATGTACCTTAGTAATGTTTTCATTTAAGTCAATAGTAATAATGATAATAATGAACTAAAGACATGAACACATCTTTTAGTCTTCTGGTCTCTTAATTTTCAAGTCACTTTCATGGCATCCAAAAAGCCTCCTTTGAAATTCCAGGCTTACCTCATGAAAATGCAGATTGTAGAAACTTCACAATTCTGACTAATATAACATCAGACATCTACCTGAATAATAATACTCGAGCTTCTGAATCATCAACATCGTAAAATCAAAATAAAATGTCTTGCTGAACTACTCCTGAATTTATTGTAAATATATCAATATTGCGTGCACTAACCAAACCAGACCAGGTCATTTTTATAAAGATCCTTTTCTTCTCCACATTCAAATTAAGTTAGCTTTCCAACAATGCGGTATTGTGACGTCATTCTCTGAATAGATTTTCTCATGCATACTTGCAAAACTGGATGAAAAAATAGCCGTTATTAAAATAACAGATTAAATGACTTAATCATGAAATACCACATCTTCAAATTACATTTCCAATTGAAATTAGTGCCAAACAAAAACAATAAAATGTTAAATATGAATAACTATTGCTATGCTTAGTGGTAAATCAATGTAACAAGACGTGTACTAATTTAATGTTCGTATCATCTGTTTTATGAATCACATTATGTTTTATTTAAATTTTTGATAAATATGAAATATTTGCATTCAGGCCATATTTTCGGACTTATCTGTACGTCTACCCCGAACAGTACATTAAATAAGAAAGAATTATTCCTATCTTTTGTAAGAAGTATTAAATATTTCTAACATTAAAATTAACAAACTGATATATGTAAGAATAATTATATGAGAGTGTATTTTAGTAACCTATGTTGTGTGAACTGCATGGGAAAGAGATCTAATAATTTAATGTAGGCTAGTATTCCAAGACACAAAAAAAGGGTTCAGGTGTTGAATCTGCTACATCTGTACCCCAGCTTTATTCCTTACGCACATTGCCACTCCAGAACCCTTATTTTCAGGGGACGGATTTTGGTGTCCTATCCATGACATATATGTTGCACAAACTTCTGCGCAATCGCAGAGCTCATTTTTTTGATGATTTGGCGGGCCCGCGTCAGGCGGTATACACTCGATTTCGTTAATGTTGGGGGACATACCAAGCGTATTGGTTTGTCAGATGAATCTTTATGATAGCAAAAATTTCCTAGAAAACATTTTATATACTTAAATAATAATAACAATCAATAATCCTTACTTATAACATACTTGAGAAAATTACAATACAAATCTTCAATACCCCCAGTTTCTTTTACATTCAGGCCTATATATATCTTGTCTCAGTAGCAGAGTGGTAACGTGCAAGACACACAGAAGCAAGATTGGTTGGTAAAACGTTGCAAACTCGACAGTGGGAAAATATTTTAATTGTTTTATAAAACGTATTACAAAATTATGTACACTATAGTGCATGTAAAATAAATTTAATATTTTTTAAGTAATTGCTATTACATAGGTATATCACAATCCATCGACGGGTTTTGTTACTTCACATAAGAAAGGTCTATGGCCCTTAGTTTTTTACTTGTGTGTATATATATATATATATATATATATATATATATATATATATATGAAGAGTGGAAATGTCAAACGTTCTAAGTGCCATCTTAATAATTTTACAGGAGAAGCAAAAAACCTTCTGAGTCTGTTAATACTTAACATAGTACTGCCACAATATGAAATAAGATTCTTCAGCATTACAAGTTGTATAGTGCGCCATTACCAGAAAAACAATGACATAGAGCAAAGAAAGCAATAAAATAAGAACGTTATATGTGCCAAATGAAGTGATCATCGGGTCCAAGTGCCATTCAGGGTTGAATAAGAAGTAAATTCGATTATTAGTGTGAACACATATTTAAACGCAAAACTTCATTTGGAGAAACCAAACATTACTGGTCAACATTAGAAAAACATTTTACAGGTAGTAGAACAAACAACAATATAATAATACACGAATGCTGTGTAGTCACAGAAGGGTAGACTGTAAAACATCACTTTATGCAACATAGGCTAATGTTACATGTAACCAGTGTAACAGAATGCATATTACATTTTTACACAGGTGTACCAACTAACTGTCTATAATAGTCCCTGTGTTCTTCAGGAAGAAATGGTATCATTGTTAACAGGTCTTTTTTTTTCTCAGCTGACACACTGGGTAGCTCTTTCACAGTAAGCACAGCATTCTGTAAATCAATCACGGATTTTCCTCGCTTTAAAACAGGGAAAGCTTGCCACTCTTCCAATTCAGAGCAAGTGTTTTTTGATAGCTATTTGAGTTGGATGGGTTTGAGCAACCTTAATCATTGTGGACTTAGAAATGTTAAATTTACTCAATGTCAGCAATGAGTTTGCAACATTATTCAAATCAAAGAAGTCACATGAATCCATTGCAACTACATAAAAAGGATTTACAGCTTTCGCTGACAACAATCTTATGCAAATCGTGGGGAACGAAGGCGTTGCTTACCTTCCTTCGTTTATCTATAATAGCGAAGTTTCTATCGCAACTCAAATAACTATGACCACTTACCAAGAATTTGTTTAAAATTTCTTCAAACCACCCTAGACTCACTAGGAACAACATTAAAAATACAATCGTGCTGTTTTTATTCTGGCCAGCGCAGTTGTCTGACCTGATTATAAGTTTTTTACGTTTCAGATGTCCCAAGTTGAAAACTTTCAGTAAGCATGATGCAACCTCGGAGCTACTGCGTGAAGCAATGCTTTCGTTCCACATACACATGAAAGCATTATTGTGGTCACTGACATGAACCCCGAAATTGTAACAACTCAACTGCCTGCAGTAATACATGTTGCCGTAAGTTAATGTCGGTACCGACAATACTTTCTGCATGTCAATGGACATTACTGTGCTATCGCAGGTGGGCAGTTTGGCATTAGCTGAGTCAATGGCCATCAATTCCATAGCACGTTTGTATTTTTGGTGATGTACCTGCTGTAAAATTTTAGCTTTTGGTGAGCATTCATTACTAGCCTGAATCTGTAAATGTAACATGTCACACTGTTTGCATGTGTCTGTGCGAGGTTTATGAAACGACACGTGTGCAAACGATGTTTTAAACACTGACATGTAAAGTTTGTAAGATACGTGGCTGTCTGGATATATTGTAGCATTCATAAAGACGTGATGCATTCAAATCTGGGCTCAAATACTCTTTACATGACTTAGCGCGACCGTAGTGACTTTGGTCACGTGGGAAACTGTTTATGTGATCTTTAATGTTTTGTCTGTCACAGTCACTCAATGTGTTTCGACGGGGATTCTTACCGCGGTTGTCTATGTAGATGGATACCCCTTCTTTTTATCTGGCTTGAAGTGTTTGTAAAAATCTGTGTCCAACCCCAAAAATGTCTTCGAATGTAGTTTTACAAACCAGTCTTGCGGTAACATTTGTGTCCGGTATTAAATAGCACAACGTGCACTGATGACGAATGTTTGCTGGATCGTCATATTTACCATGTCTGCGTCTACCTATTTCAGTTACCTGCATTATTCCTAACAAGTATGTTCCTTGTTAGTTTTCACTTGGTAATCCATGATAATCATTAAACAGTTTTAGCTTCCACTGCCAAGGTATATTACTGCATTGATAACTGCATTTACAGGTTGTCTAAAACAATATTACATACACAATTAGAATGTTTCACGTAACAGCATAAGCTGTATTACACATAACATTGTAACTTAACTGAAATTTAGTAGTCTTAGTGATGCATTAAAGTTAAGCCCCAAATCATTATTCTTGGTTCACTCTGAATGATTACTAATCTCATTCTTCGGCGATGGTTTCTCAGGAATTACAGTTTTTGTTTTCTTCCTCGCATAAGATTATCCCGATATTCGCCTTTTGTTTTGATCATCTCTCCAAGTGCATTTCTTCTTTCCCGTACTGCTTTTACTTACTTCCATTACAAATTATTCAATTTGCATTCACTCAAGCACATATAGACACAACAAAATATCATACATGCTTGTAACTACGCATAACAACAGGACGGTAATGATACACTAACAATCCATGTTGCTTGGCACTTAGAACACCGAATGGCAGCACCGCTTGGCACATAGGCCGGCGCTATTTGTTGTCGAGTGTTTGAACTACTTCCAGGGTGTATTGGCACTTGTAACATTGCTGGGATACAAAACTAGGCACATAGAACAGTACTGTGAGATAAAACTATTTTTTCAGAAATCGGCACTTAGAACGTTTGACATTTCCACTCTTCATATATATATAATCACAATAAAAATCATCACATGTATTTGTGCGCGTAAATAATTAATTTTGCATCTTCTGTGCTGTGAAATATTTTTCAGTTACGAAATGTTGATAAGAATTAAAATACTACATTAATACCATTCATCCTGTGTAAACCAGACACACTGATTTTTGTTTTCTTCCATTACTCTCATGTACCGTAAACACAAAACAAAATGCTGTAAAGAGACACGTCAAGTAGCGTGCTCGTTCTGCAATGCGTACATAACTGTTTCTAGCCTCACGCAAGGCACCGTTTATTAAAACGGCTGCGATCTGTACTTTTACTGTTTACTGTAATTGCAATGTGTTTTGGGCACATTCTGTAATACGGCCTGGAGTTAGGTTTATTGTTCCAGCGAGCTGAGCTATGGGAGTTATTTGTCAAAACGCAAATTCCTTCACTCACTAGCATATTGATTGACTACTTAAAATTTAAGAAGTGTTTCCATACGTAGTACCTCTGGCCTGCACCTCTTTTTCCTGTATGCTGATAAAAACAATCTGGCTTTGCTAGACTTCCGAGCCATTGATAGCTACACTTCCTTCTTCTGGCGAGTTGCGAACCTCAGTTTTGGGACAGCTCCACAGCAGGTAGTAACCGCCACCCCCTGCACTCTTCCCTATTGTTGTTGTCAGGCTCGGGCAGAGTCCTGCGCCCAGCAGGGGTCAGCTTAGCAGCTCCACAGGGGGGAGGGCTCTCGCTGTCTACACCTCTTCTTCTCTTCTCTGCCTCCCACCATGTTTCCCGCGCGACGATCATCTTTTTCGCCCAGCAATGTGTGCATTACTTTAGAAATGTATAATTTTCATCAAATATCTCAATTTCGACAGCGAAGACACATAAAGAAATTTATTTAACAATGTTAACACTATGTTTCCAATGAAAAATATTTATGAAATATTCCATTAGAACTTCTGAAAATCACTTTGAAAACAGCTCAGAAACAGTACTTTCAATGCGGGATAAAACTTATTTAATCCAAAAAATTTAAAAAAATTATTCACTAGGAACATTCTTTATACCTTTCTATATTTATCAAAATTTTTATTTCTTTTCAGTATTAAAATGACGCCATTGAGGTTTGGAATCGCGAGACCCTGCAGCACACAATTTTAGCAGCTGTGATGAATCCTCTTAAGGTTCAATTGTAACTTATCCCAAACTTCCGGTATCTCAAATAGGTGCATATATATTTTACCAAGAATAAAAATTTTTATTTAAAATTATCTGTCTACAGCGATTCCAAACCGAAATGCACTTCAAACTGCAGACGATGCCTACGAATTCAAAAATTCACCTTAAACCTCTGCTAAAGCTAGGCTATGGCTTCCGGGACGAAGCGCAACACCCCGTGGCCCTTCCATAAATAAAAATAAATCAGTTCACATTGGAAAAAAAACCTACTTAAGAGTTTATTTCTTAATATTATATTGTTCTTGTAAATATTGATTGGGTGGGGTCACACTTCCAGTGCGCTGCCTCTGTTAATGTGGCAGAGTTATAGCTAACTTTTTCTTGTGAAGCAGTGCGCAATAACGTGGTTTGAAAACAGCGATGGCCATGGTCTGCCAAAGGTTATTTCATGTAAGCAATAAGAAAATGGTTGTAGTACTTAATTAAATTATATTTATGGCTCCACATGCGAACGTAAGTAAATTTTGGGCAAATGTCTCAGAAAAATAAGATGACAATAACTTGTTAATTTAATAAATGATTTTTCTGTGAGACATTTTATTGCACTACATTTAAAATAGAACTTTTAAGATCGATTGAAAGCTGTTTGAAAATTCTGGTCTTCAGTTACATAATTATATAGTTATTTTGATTTTTAATAACTATAAAATTTTATATTGCCCTTGAGGCTGATATGAGTAAGCATATTCAGACAGCAGAATTTTTTAAATAACATAATTTTAGTCATTATGATTTTGAATATAGATATATACCTAGCTGAAATGCTGTATATTTTTATTGATATATCTTTATACATAAAAATCCCGTGTCACGATGTTCGTCCACGCTAATCTCCGAAACTACTTAACCGATTTTAATGAAAGTTTGCACATATACGTAACTTAGTCCAACTTGAGGGGTAGGATAGTTTTTATCTCAATTAATGACCTAAATATTTGTTTTTTCAAATGAAAAGTTTTTTATAGGACAAAGGCTCATAGACATACAAACAGCAATTGTGTGTTATTTCTCTATGTCCACCACATTCTCATATAGTGCTATACATTTAAGTGCAAGCTTCAAGGTCGCGGTTGTGAATCATGGTCACCAGGTAGTGCTGGGGTGGAGATGAGAGCGAGAGATCGCAGACAGAGATTTGACCGTGGCAGCGAGTAGGCTGAAGGGTGGAAGGGGTGCTGGGGGGATCACGTGTTCATACGGTGTTGCCAGTTCTGTGTCCCACTGAGGAGAACAGCCGCGTGCCTAGCTAGGGGCGGACTTTCGGCGAGGCACACTCACTCAGCAGTGTTTCAGCACTAGAAGCCCGGGACAGCAGGAATCTTCATTGGGCATCGTATAGAGCAGGGTTTTTTGGAGATGAATTCAGATACTAAATGGATAACGTATTTTTTAATATATTTTTTTATTTATAATTCTACAACCAATGGTCAGTTAAACTGGACTCTATCACATGTCATGTTCAAGGATTACGCGCACTTACACGTCCCGTAACACCGTAATATAAGCCCCGACACTCTGGTGGGTTTTCCTACAAACACACATTTAATTTTATGAGCAAACCTATTTTTTTTTTTTAATTTAGAATATTTTAACTTCTCCACATAATGTATGCGAATATTTCGCTTGTGACCAAATGTTTGAATTATGTTATATATATATATATATATATATATATATATATATATATATATATAGATTCGAGTTATAGGGCAGGACTATTTTTGAAATATTAAACAATTTGTAAAATACTGAATAATTTAACAGTAGTCGAGATGAGTCAAGACACAAATATTTCGTAAGAAATAAAACACCATGTACATACATATACTTGCTACACATTGACAATTTAACGAAATGTAAAAAATGAGGACCTAATACATTGACGTATTAAAACGTAAGTTTATAAAACAATTGCCAAGTGCAAGTACAGTAGGCAAACCAAGAGCCCCGTATCGTTCATGGATATTTGTTCTTAACTTGCAAACTTATAAACTGAAGTAATATATATATATGTATATATAGCCTATATATATATACATATATATATATATTTCCTTTTTGTTTCCTATTACCAAGGAAATAATGATATATCAGCATTTATTTATACATACAGAGATTTTCAATTGAGTAAAAATTGTGCTTAATGCATGAAAAATTATATATATATATAGACAAGCTGCAGTACCCGGCGTTGCCCGGGCTGAACACAGGGTGAATGGGACCTTTTTCGAAATCAGATGTAGATAGTAATTGTCTTCTTAATTTGAATGTCAAGTGTGCAAAATAATTTATATCACTTTCAGATCCCGACAGACGTTTTGCCAGTGCATGGTTATTTACCTGTATATATCTCAAAATTGGTAGTCTGTATGTAATCTAGACTCTATAAAGCACTATGGAAAAAAAGCTGAAAAATAAGAAATTACTAATATTGAAAATAAAAAACCATATCACTGATAGAAGAAACGCAGTTTACATCAACATAGAAACCAAAAGACATGTATATTACTAGAACATCCATTTAAATAAATAAATCAATTTTATTTTCTTTCTTTTTTGCATCATAGTATACACAAAATAAACAACTACATATAACAGTTCTTCGAAATTCATTGTAAACAATATTTTAAAAGGTATGTCTCCACAGAACATAAAATATAAACTACAGGTAAAATTAGAACCTTATATAAAACTCATGAACAGTTACTTCCAAAAATAATTTTTTCTCTCGTTTAACTTAATGTTTTCGATGTTAGAACAAATTTCAACACAACATAACATTTTATGGCTAATCTTCCAGAGTTTCAAAGAACAAAAATATCTTACTTCAATTATATTTACATTCATTTATCCCTTGCTGTTTCCAGCTCAGTTTTTAACGTCTTGATTGCTGTTTCTCTACCAAGCTTCTTTCAGCTTTCAAATTGTAGTCTGGTTCTCTAATGGCTCTGCCTATGCTTTGATTTGGCACCACTACCTCAGGCAGTAAACACCTACGATAAAATCTAGTCAGTTTCGGCAACATTTCTGTTTTCCACATGAGCTTATCTCTTTCTGCTCTTTCTACGTGTAAATTCTGACGAACGCCAGACATTACTATGAAGTAACAATATTCGCGCTTTGTTAAAGTCCTTTGCAGCTGATAAAAATAAAGGTGTGAACGTTTAAGAATTAAACTTCCATCATCATTCACACGAAGAAAAACTTTCTTTTTCTTATTGCAGATTCTTGGAGCCCTTGGTCAACTACAGAAGGCACACACTTGATTTCAACAATCGCATTTTCTTCGACCACAAGTCCGTCGGGGCTAGCACTCAAATATCCGTATTATAGATCCAAAAATAAATCACATTTCTGTGCAACTAATCAGGTTTGTGCTTGAAACCTCTGAATGGCAATATGCTCATTGCGACGACCGTATTCCATTGCCAGTGTCGAAAACGGGGGCTTGTTAAGTAGGTAACTGTTTAACAAGATTTTAACAGGATGTAGATTCTTTCCGGCGACAAAAAACGCCAAAATGACTGGCTTTTAACCGCACACGTCTCATTTTGTGCCATAGCTCACAATCAGCTTGCATTTTTGTTCGTTCTACGATATTATTTCTTTCTTCCAAAGTGACTTGCAGTGATGGGATGCAATCAACATTAATTACTTAAGTTGTTATGTCACAGAAATGATACTCCTAAATATACTAACATTGTGCACCTGTTAGATGTTAGACATGCAATTATAACATGACATTAATAATAAACATTTTGATACTATTCATTACTGTTAAATAAAACTATATACACGTTAATTATATAACGTTTTTCAGTCACATTGTAGCAAATATAAGACGTGTGTATAATCACAATGGCAGTCCATCGGTGAGTGGGCAAAGGCGTCACCAAAACTCAGAAAATCTAATTTAGTACTACTTTTAACGTAAATAGATTCTTATATTAAGTGAAATTTTAATAAAAAGTTTGTTTTACGTATACGTCTAAAAAAATATACACATGGTAAAATTTTAAAATGGAATAACATAAAGAATATTTTACAGAAATATTTCTGGATTGTTTTCTCAGTTTCTGTTTTATAATCTATTGTCGCTGGCAATAAGTGCCAGCACGTGAAATTGACAGTAAAGATTACAAAAAATTTTATAGACATAAAATTGCATCCTAATAAAAATGGTATTTATAGCTGCATATAAAAATCAAAATTGTCCCGTATGCATCCGCACGTTTACAGTTAACATTGTCACTAGCACACAAGTGTAATGTATCATTAATAAATTTTAAATATATAGCCATATAGAAATTATTTTTAAGCATAAAAGGAAACCTTAAATCCGTTTGAAATGTGTTTAGAGCAAATATATTTTTTTTTCAACTGTTAATAATGTTAAAAATGAATTTCCAGGACAGTCAGTTTTCAACCTTATTTTAAAAGTTTTACAGTAGGTCACATATAAATGTCTCATATCCGTGTATGCATAATAATAAATATAACACTCAATGTACATAGGAACCTTTTTTATTTTTAGCATACGTGCCAGAAGCATTTTCATTTTTGCGGATTTCTTTCGCTTTGACAATTTATTGTGGCCGTTTCTTGAGGAATTTTGTGCTGCCCATAATCGCACACTGCGTACCAAGACTTGATAAAACTTCGTTGAATAAGTCACACGTAGTCGAGCGTTGCGAACACTAATACTACACAAGAGAGAATGAGTGACCTCGGTGAGACGCTGGCGTCACACACCTTTCCCCATCCCTTCCCTTCATGTTCGGTAGCCGAGGGCGCAGCTAGCCACGGGCCTCGACGCCATCAAATATTTTTCTTAAAAAAAAGTCTAATTGACAGAATGTGAGTGTCGCTAGATTTTTTTTATCTACACGGCTTTACCAAAAATATCAAAGTTTGAAACAAATGTAATCGTTTGTGCGTCTTCAGAAACATTTGAATTTTCAGGAGCAGCCTAAATCTAAAGATAGCAAAATATATTCTGTGTTATTTTTAAAACTCACTATTAAAATAAAATTTTATCAAGTGTGTGTAGATATTCAGATAGGAATTTGAGATCTCGTGTCATAATAAATGTGAAGTTAAAAAAATTAATAAGCATTTGGTTTAGACAGGATTGTTTCGAAAAAGCCTCGGTGTGCATAACAGTGTGACATAAAATCCTCCTAAATTATATATGAAAAAACGACCACAGAAAAAACTATTTAAAGTAATGTACATAATTAATTTGTGAAGACGAACTGCGTAAGCACAATTTTTATTATTTTTAAAGCATGACCATCATGCTATCAGTTTAGTAGTATATAAATGGGCGTCCGAGATCAGGATGCAGAACACAATGACGTCATCCAAAATGGCGGATCCAAAATGGCCGCCGTGATATACTTGTCCCGTTACGTTATGTCCCGTTACGCGGTGTTCCGTTACGCTTATCCAAGATGGCCGCCGTGACACCAGATGTGGACGTGACGTCAGAGATGTGGATCGGCTCTCGGCTCCACATCCTGCATCCTGATCTCGGACGCCCATTTATATACTACTCAGGGCCGATATTATGACCTCCGGCTAAATCCTCAGGTTAGCTAGCCTCCAGGTAAGGCTAGCCTCCGGTTAACGAACGAGGGGTGTATTATGACCCATACTTAGCCTGCGGTTGGCTAACCGAAACCTGACGAAGCGTGTGGTGTAATAATAGGTGTGTTGGTAATGAAATAAAACAGAATTTGGTAACTTTTGTTGCAAGACAGTTATTTTTTCTGGTAGAATGTTAGTCAGCTGTTTGTTTGTATTGTGATTCGGAATATTTACAGCTGCAGTAAAGAAATATGCCGCGAACTTTATCTTACAACAGATATAATTAAATTAACCAAAAACTACTTTGACGTCAAACCTGCTTTGTATTAAACCATAAAATTACAATTTACGATTCAAAACCGTGTGTTTTCAACTTTACTCTTGTATTGGAACTCATGATTTTGTTAGGTTATATATTAAGCCAAAACTTACGAAGTAATTCTATACCAACAAATAAATAGGGATGACATTTTTGCTCGAGAACACTTTTCATAAATTTATTTCATAATCAAATAATATAGACCCCGTTTCGGGAAAATACTTGTCGATTTTCATTTCACTGGTGTAGGTTTCATTTTTGTACTAATAGTTTCGTATCACGTATCCAAATTAATCCGATCCTGATGGAATTAGTTTGTGGTATAGGATGCTTGCTGTTTTAATTTAGTGGGTCGAGAGATCCTAGATTTATTCACTGGGGAAATAATTATGATTGTAAAATGTATACGAAAGAAATATATTTTTACAAGACCTGACATAATTTGTTTGCATCGTGATATGTTAGGTATTTAGTGTTGTGTACAGGATTTTTCAACATTCTAAATTAAAACAGCAAGTATAATGTAAAACAAGACCAACATATAAAGGGTCATGCCGATAGGATCAAGGGATAAACTTGGATACGGTAAACATAATAATTCCAGTGCTGTTTTCGTTTTGCACTTGCGTGGCAGGTAGATAATAAGTACCTAATGGTTTGTAAGATAGGGAAGGGATAATTGGGTAACATTTATTTTCACATTCAATTGTATTCATTGAATTATAACCACGTCTGAAGTCGTATGAAGTGCATTTCATTCCAGGCATATGTCCACTGTATTACGAATAAAAATTCACAGATACAACTTCCACGAAAACACGCATTTTATAGGTACCTACCGGTAATAATAACCCTCGTTTTGCAATTTTAAAATTCACTTATTTACACATATTCTTAAGCAGGAACATTTAAGTTTATATACATAGCATACGTTTATGTACTTCGTGATCAATTAAAGTCAAATAATAATACACGACTCGACGAGAATAGAAAAGCGTGACTACACTTTCATGCCATGTAATTTTTAATAAAACTTTGACGAAAGCGAAGCATTTTACATTTAGTAATAAATTATTCCATCGCATCCTGCAAATATTCAATAGAATTCCTCAAATAGTCATCATCACTAACAACAACTAACCTCACCTGATACATCGCCATTTTATTTTCTGTTGCTTAGCCTCCGGTTAAGAGTCAGTAATACCCCTGGAAAAGAAGTTATGCGAGAGGTGATGTAACTTCCATAATAACAGAAAAACGAAGCTACCTGAAATTGTATAATTTTTTGTGTGTGTGCATGCATGTCCAATAAACGCTTCCAATTTGAAAAAAATATATAATTTTTTTGAATTGTGCTTTTAAAAAATTAATAAAGTTCCCTTAAATCGACAATTTTGAGTACAATAATTTTGCACTTCTACAAATGGTAAATAAATTTTGCGAAACAAAGCACAAAGTCAGTGAATTTTAAATAATTAATTACTTAACTGGAACTCTTAATTTTTTTTTGTTAAGTCGTAATTATGGAAGGAGTAAAGTACAACACCACCACTAGTGTCATGCCAATGTGCGTGGGCTACTCTCCGTCCGCATTCCTGAGCGTCTGTCCGTCAGGTTGATTTTGCGGAGTGGGCGGGGGAAAGAGGAAGAGGGCACAGAGACAGGACAATAATAGCTGTCAGCTTTGAAGAGGAGGGAGGCTAGAGGTCTTTCCAGGTAGCAGTAAAGGGCGAAATCATTGGTGTTAGATGTGTCAGTGTCTTGGTACACTTACAAGTTTTCAAGGTGTTCAACTAGCGTAAAGATACTTTCATCATGGTACGCAAAAATACCACTTGTAATAAAAAGCATCACCCCTTTAGATTCAGATCAGCGTGCTGACCACTTGACTCCGTGATACGAAAGATTTTGTAAATTCTAATTACTAGGCGGAGTTATAAAGCAAATTTGGGAAAGGGATGAATTTGGGGAGAGGAGATTTATTAGATCATTAACAAATAATAATTTGCGGAGAAATGAACCACTTTTTATAATACAGTACCTGTATGCTTCATCATAAAAAAATAAAAAATAAAAACTAATTCCAATTTCATTTGCAATATTTTTACATGACTGTAAGTATTCTGAATTATTTATAAAATCATTAACAAATAATAATTAGTGGAGAAATGTACCACTTTTTATAATACAGTACCTGTATGCTTCATAATAAAAAAAAATTGGTTGTCTGTAAAGTCGGTTTACGGACGATAGTTTAACGTGACAACGTCATAACAAAACATTGATGAAATGATTGATCCAGAAGAAAAGGAAATATCATATTCGGCCTGAGACTGAGCCGTAATAGGTTTTTGCAACCAAACCATTTAGGCATTAAAAATATTATATTCTTTGAGGAAGATTTTTTTTTTAATTTTTCTATCTTTTGTATGATAAAATCTACCTCTGCATACTTTTATGAATAAAATTGAATCATTTTTACTGAATTATCACTATTTTGTATGGATACAAAGGAGTGAAATGAAATGTACAATTTAATTAATAAATTTACTTTTATTTGCATTCTTTATTCAAATATATTTATTACTTTTGAAATGTTACGTGCGCCGTATTTATTTTTACAAGTTCAAAAAAAAACTTCGCACCTGCCGGGATTCGAACCAACAACCTTACGTTTAAATATTAGCGGCGCTGACCACTCAGCCACGAGGCCACTTAAACAAGTGATAGTTTCAGATGATATATATATATATATATCTTTATAAAAATTTTGTTCATGATAGGGGAATAATATTATTTCGTTTTTATAACAAATACGCATCCCAAATACACCAAACTTATTTATAAGGTGTTACAAATTTTTTTAAAACATTGTGCAAAAGATCCCGGTTGTAATTTGAATTATTATGTGTAACTGTAAAACACCATTGTTGGTTCAAAACGTATTTGCATATTCAACATTACTTTTAAATAACCGTACCAATTGTGCTGAAAATCGGTGGACGATCGCTAAATTACATAATATTAATAATTCAAACGACGAAAATATGATTGATAAGTCAAATCGATGGTCGTTCCAATCGAGTGGAAGAGAGATGCCACGCATGCGTACAATGAGCAAACAGGAACATCCGTAGTGGGACATCCGTAGTGGGACACTTTTTCGTGCGTGCAGCCGGCGTTCATCGATTTATTAGACGTTGTCACGTCAAAAATACTAGAAATAAAAAATAAAAACTAATTCCAATTTCATTTGCAATATTTTCCTCTTAAATGACTATTAGTACTTTATTTTTACATGACTGTAAGTATTGTGAATTATTTATAAAATAAAATTGGTATTGTGAAATTATAACACACAAAATTCTAACTTGGATTTGTTTGTCGTGTGATGTTCTCATGGCATACCAGTTTTTCGTCCAAAGTAGGTACAAGTTTTTTTGCGAGGTCAGTACTGGGACTTCGGGGTTGCCATGTAACAGTGTAGTGATCGAGAATAAACGCACAGCTTGGCAACTTGTAGAGACATACGGAGAAGTGGAAAAACACGTTTATACTTGAGCAAGTGCCGATATAAACGAAAATAATTTAAAAAATGGATAATTACAAGAGCTGACTTGCTGAACATGCCTGGGACAATAGCCATAGAATTCTCTGGGACAATGCTGCACCACTCTAACAGGAAGAACACCCAATTAAAAGAAAACTTAAGGAATCATCGTTTATTGTCATCAATAGCAATATTATCAGTAAACAAAGCATTGAATTAAAAATTATATGGATACCTTTGATTAAAAATGAAACCAATTTACTACAGAAATCAGTTACAAACCAGTCAACCTCACAGTAATTAATCAGCCAATAATATCACTCCTTTTGTGCGCGACCAATCATGATAGCTCTCGCCTCCCATTGACTGTGCAAGGAGAGGAGCCCAAACACATAAAAACCCATATTTTTCCAGTGTCCAATCAGCATTCTTTACCGCGTGCTGGTCGGAGAAGGGTCAGCCTCTCTCTTTGCCTAGCCTGGCGTTCCTAAAGAGGAAGCTCAGGTCAGTGGCCAGTGCGTAAGGTGCTAGGTTCGATAGCTAGTTAGGACACGGCGATTCGTACAGACAAACACGCCCGATAGTTTACCCCACACACCAGTTGTGTGCCCTGCTTTTTTCAAGGCGGGGCACCTACTTGCGATGGCAAGCAGCGACGAGGAGATGGAGGTCGGCACCGCGACGAAGCGCACGCACGAGGGCAGCGACTCAGAGACTGAACACTCTGTTCAGTCTAAAAAACCGTCAGGGCTCCAGCCCACCACAACCGAAGACGACAGCAGTGGCTTCACCACTGTTGAGCGTGGGGCGACTGAATTGCGCCCCATTGGAAAGGGCGCCTTTCAGGTTTTTTCGAGCACACACACAATTATTTAAATCCTGATAGGCTGCCTTTCCAGAGTTGGCTGTTCGCTTTGCTTTAAGCGAAAGAAAACCCTGAATTGTGCCCCATCGGAAAGGCCGCCTTTCAGGTTTTTTCCTTGTACGCATACAGTCCGTAAAATCCTGATGGGCTGCCTTTCCAGAATTGGCTGTTCGCCTTGTTTTAAGCGAAAGAAAACCCTGAATTGTGCCCCATAAGAAAGGCCGCCTTTCAGGTTTTTTCCTTGTACGCATACAGTCCGTAAAATCCTGATGGGCTGCCTTTCCAGAGTTGGCTGTTCGCCTTGTTTTAAGCGAAAGAAAACCCTGAATTGTGCCCCATCGGAAAGGCTCCCTTTCAGAAATTTTTAGTTTTCGTTAGATCGTTGTGGACACTGAATTTCGCCCCATCGGAAAGGCCGCCTTTCAGGTTTTTTCCTTGTACGCATACAGTTTGTATAATCCTGATGGGCTGCCTTTCCAGAGTTGGCTGTTCGCTCTGTTTTAAGCGAAAGAAAACCCTGAATTTCGCCCCATCGGAAAGGCCGCCTTTCAGGTTTTTCCTTGTACGCATACAGTTCGTAAAATCCTGATGGGCTGCCTTTCCAGAGTTGGCTGTTCGCTCTGTTTTAAGCGAAAGAAAACCCTGAATTTCGCCCCATCGGAAAGGCCGCCTTTCAGGTTTTTCCTTGTACGCATACAGTTCGTAAAATCCTGATGGGCTGCCTTTCCAGAGTTGGCTGTTCGCTCTGTTTTAAGCGAAAGAAAACCCTGAATTTCGCCCCATCGGAAAGGCCGCCTTTCAGGTTTTTCCTTGTACGCATACAGTTCGTAAAATCCTGATGGGCTGCCTTTCCAGAGTTGGCTGTTCGCTCTGTTTTAAGCGAAAGAAAACCCTGAATTGTGCCCCATTGGAAAGGCCGCCTTTCAGGTTTTTTTCTTGTACGCAATCAGCTCGTAAACTCTTGATGGGCTACTCAGACAGTTTATACTCTTTATTTTATTCCAAGACAATTTTGAATTGTCAAAATGCAATCAATGTATGTCTATACAAATTAATATTCAACTTATGGTGTACGACAAAACGAACAATTTTAGTTTCCTTGTAATATTTTATTTAAACATTATAGTTATCTGCTGACTGAAGTCTACCATCAGAAACAAAATCGATGCTTATACAATCGCCCAAGAGATCATAAAGCTATACGTGAAGGAAATGCAACGTAAATAAAATTATAATACAACTTATTGCTAGGTACTATTACAGAATAAGACCACGGGGCGTGAGGACATCCAGTGGGCATTACAGTGACTTGTACGGCCGTAGATGTACACACAGGCACAAGACAGCTTTGTTTTTGACATTCGGTGAGGGATAGTAGAGAGCTTTTATAAAGATTGCCGTGACAACTTGTCTATGTTCTTGCGGGTTTGTGGAAGTAGTGTTGCATTTAGTGGGATTTAAACTGTGTAACGCAGAAGGCCTACTGACCATAGTTCTAATCTACGTTTTTTGCACCCATGAATGTGAAGCCATGTAAAGTTAATGTAATAGAAAAAAGTTTAAAATAATCAAAATGAAAAAGTCTATGTGAAAGCGTCTGTTTGGCCTGTTTGGTCTGTTTGAAGAATTAATTGTATTCCAGCAGTAAACAAAACAAGTTTAGAAAGTTTGGCAATACTGTAAGATGATTATTTTGGGATCGAGTTCATGGCCAGTACACTCAGTATCCATATTTGAACGAACACACATGTTAATTTAAGAACATATTTGTATAATTCATTACAATTTTTCTTCGTGAAATTGAGGTAAAACTATTAGCTATTGCTGCTTCAGATAACATGCTATCATAGAACGGTTGTGTTAGAACAAATTTGAATATAAAATGTTATTTTTACCATTCCGTTTGGAAATGTAATAAATACTCGTAGGTGGAGGGATCAAGGGTTCTCAATGGATTAAACAAGTTTGGTAATTATTCATTCTTGAAAACTTTCCTGGTGGAGATCAGGCGGGGACGTCCTACGCCTCTGTCATACGAGGGCAATTTCAAGCAGCCGCTAAAACACCTTGCCAATTACATCCATGAGCAGAGCTTCTTTCCACACCGTGTCTACAAATGACGGAGCTTCATTATCGAGCGAAAAGTTTTAAAAATATTATATCTATTTTAAGTCAGCATAAGAAAATTTATATGAATTTGTATGACTAGTTGCATATTTTATGTTAGTCTGCAAATTTCGATACAGACTTAATACATAAACAAAAAATAACATTATTGGGTAGTTAGACACTCCAACTTGTTATCCAAAACCATAGTTTTCTTGACCTAAGAGTAGTATATAATAGGGGCTCCGGGCGCACGGGTCCTGGGTGTGGATTGTGTGGATTGTGATTGTCGGTCCGCCATGTTGAATTGTGACGTCACGGCGGCCATCTTGGATGAGCGTAACGGGACACAGCGTAACGGGACAAGTAGGACATTGACCTTTGACCCTCAAAAATCGCCAAAATTGGGCAAAAATTGCCCAAAATTCCTCAAAATTCGCCAAAATTTCCATTTCTGTGGAAAAAAAAATTCCGCCAAAATGCTCAAAAAATTCCACAATTCAAAACTTAGGATTTCAAAAATCCTCAAAAATCGTTTTGCCCTAGAAAGAACCCAAATTCCTTAAAGAGGCTTAAAACTCCTAAGAGATAGCCGCTTATAAGCCTCTGACGTCATCTAGGATTATGACCGCCATTTTGAAAGATGACGTCATTGTTGCAAATTTCGTTAAGGTCGCCATCTTTAAAATCATTATTTATTATCCGATTTTAATGAAAAAATTTTAAAATTTATAAAAAAATTCAATTAATAAATTTAAATAAAAAATATTTAAAAAACGTACTTTTACGACACGGAGTTCGGAGTCCGTGGTTCGAACCTGGTGAGGACAAAAAAATAAAAATGACGACCGATCCTTCCCCCGTGGTGGCTGCTGGCATACTGACTCCCACCACTTTTTTCAAAGAATATATATCGTCACCTAGTATGATGTCATGTCCGCCATCTTGTCTTCGATGCTGGAAGCCATCATCATTGTATCGTCGGCTAGAGTGCGCTGACACCATGTTAGTTGAATTCTTACCCGCTAGAGTGCAGTAATAATTTATTATTACTAAGGTGCCCGCCATCTTGAAATTTCGACGCCATCTTGAAAATTCATAATTTTAATGCTAGAGATTCGGGTAAAAGTTCAAAATTCATTAACTAAATTTGTAATCTATATACTGATTGATTAGATCGACTAAGGTTCTTGTTTAGATCTCTAGCCGATACAAAACAACTTTAATATTTTAAAAAAGTACCACTAAAGTGGCAGGTTTGAGAAAATAAAAAACACCGCAAGTTCTCTTAAAACTTATATTACATAAATTCTACACTACTACAAGTACAAAAAAATACACAGTCAAAGTACTAAAGTTTTGTGGATTCCTTGATTCAAACAGTCTTCTTATTATACGGACTAAGTCCTTTACATGACTTTAAATGTCTATTCAGTTTATCAGGTCGACATATTGGTACACCACAATTTTCACACAAAGACAAATTATCGACTTCATTAAAAGGACAGTGATATATTTCGTGTCGTTGTGCACTTTGAATATTTGCCAATGTTTTGTTACAAAATATACAGCTTGATTCCGATGAATGTACAGCCAGTCTATCACAATTCCTGAGGTGCCGTTTTAATCTTCCATATTGCAAAAACTTGCTTAAACACCTGTTGCACTGATATTTAATGCGTTCAGAGTTATTACTACAATTGTGTATTACATGATCCCGTAATTCCAAGTTTTTGATCTTCTCACAGTACGTGCAGTCGGGTGATGGAACACCGCTGGATGCTCCTTCCTTCATCAATGGCACTGGAATTGTTGACAACCATTGTAACACTGCTGACATGTTAACTTCTGAAGCCGTTGAGGTCTGCTCTGCAGAAGATGTTGCACGCGTTGAAATCTCCTGCTGTGCTGAGAGAGCAGGTGTAGCTGTAGACATCGTTGTCATCGTGCTCTGCACTGATGATGGTAGACGTTCGATCCAGGTTGGTGTAGATAGTGGTAATGATGCCATCGAGTTCTCAAGAATAGCTAGATACCGGTCTATTATGTTATACAAGTCTAACTATCCGATCCGTTCATCACCGCAGCCAGAGACGGACTGAAGTTCATATCACCAGGGTCTCACTTATATATTCTCATCAGCTGGTACAACACATGAGTCAAAACAATAACCATGTTCATTATACTCGCACTTAACTTTCTCGGAGCATCTTTATAATGAAGATGTAAGCTATCAAGACGTGAAATTAGTTTATTGCACTTATTGCACTGAAATTGTATTCTTTTAACATTATTAGAACAACTACTTCTTTCATGTCTGCGAGCATTTGAGGTGATAGTAAATGATACGTCACAGTGTTTGCACTGGCGCAATGTACGCTCTTCATTAGTGGAAGTATCCATTGCTGATGATGAAACTTCGGATGATGGTCAGATCACATCTGTTGAAATCTCCTCCAATGTTTAAGTCGTCGTTGCCAACGGGATCTGCACCTTCTCCGTCGTAGCTGTCGTCAAGGTTCCCGTAGACAATGGTACAACCTCCGAGTTCGATGTTAAATTCGGTAAAGATGCCATCGAGTTCGCAAGAACAGGTAATTACACGATTTATGCACCAGATTAAACGGGGACGCTGAATTGCGCCCCATTGGAAAGGGCGCCTTTCAGATTTTTTCGAGCACACACACAATTATTTAAATCCTGATAGGCTGCCTTTCCAGAGTTGGCTGTTCGCTTTGCTTTAAGCGAAAGAAAACCCTGAATTGTGCCCCATCGGAAAGGCCGCCTTTCAGGTTTTTTCCTTGTACGCATACAGTCCGTAAAATCCTGATGGGCTGCCTTTCCAGAGTTGGCTGTTCGCCTTGTTTTAAGCGAAAGAAAACCCTGAATTGTGCCCCATCGGAAAGGCTCCCTTTCAGAAATTTTCAGTTTTCGTTAGATCGTTGTGGGCACTGAATTTCGCCCCATCGGAAAGGCCGCCTTTCAGGTTTTTCTTTGTACGCATACAGTTCGTAATATCCTGATGGGCTGCCTTTCCAGAGTTGGCTGTTCGCTCTGTTTTAAGCGAAAGAAAACCCTGAATTTATCCTTAATATTTCCCATATTCCCATAGTGGATTCCACTTATATTCCCAAAATAAAATAATGAAGATATGCAATGGTATTTCTCAATAATAATAATGTGACTTTAGTCCACCGCACACAGAACGACTTTCCTTGCGGGATTGTATGCATATTTGTTTGTTACACAATATTCCTTCCTTCTTCCAAAGTGACTTGCAGTGACGCGATGTAATGTTCACACTTACTTAATAGTTCATTTTCAGGAAGATCACACCCTTGTACATCCGTAGCTTGCCCTGATGAGGATCCATAGTTAACATTTGGTTTAGTCGATTGGAGTTCACGCCGTTTTAGTTTCATCCGACTATCTTCTTGGTAAGCCAGTTTACGCCGAGTTGTGCAGTGTCGAATCTTTTTACGAATGACTTTCTTGTGTATTGAACCAGGGCTCCTACCTGACATTTTTTTTAAAGGACTCTTCTCCCAAGCTAAACCTTTCTTGAATCTTGTCCTGCCATGTAACATTTACGCTGTGTCTATGTGTAGGTAATTTATTATTTTGCGTCCATTAAATTTGGCAACGAGGCTCGTATAGAATTCTACCGAATTACTGGATTTGTTTTCTTTGAGATATCTGTCACAAAAAAATGTCTTATTAAAAAATTAAAAACCTTTATGTATACTTATAAAAAAAATTACAATTCGCGGTAATAAATAATTTTAGTAATAGTGTCCATGAATAAGAACGAAATAAAAACTGCTTTCTGCGAGTGGGATTTGTTGACAATGGTTTCAAGCTCAATGCTAAACCGCCCCAGCTCACGATACTAGGCTGCTGGGTAGGGCCTACATAAGTATCACAATGGGGCATTTATCACATAGCACATAAATAAAATTTTAAGGAGTGAATTCTTTCAGTAGCATACACGAAAACACCTTTTACATTACGTAATCGCATACTATAACTATAAATACGGCTGAGAAACCATACAATTACCATGTTATGTGTACTGAGGTTGTATACAAATTGATGTTTTGTTTTGATTCATTAACCATGTCAAAATATGAAACTAAACTAATAAAAACTACAAGTCATTTGTACCATTTCAAAGACGACACGTAGACATGGGATACACCGCGCGCTCAAGAAATACTGTCATTGAAATCTAGAAGTAATAGTCTTTCAGCACAGCATGAACATAGCAATGAGACAAAACAAAAATAACAAATAACGTATTTATTTATTAAACATAGGTGATGGTGAATAGACGTCACTTGCTCCTACTAAGTTATGAATAACATATTTTCCAGTAAATTCTGTTTGTTTAATTGTTTTGAAAATATGTTAACTAAAATTGCACTTTTTTTTTTGCGAATATGCTGATTCATTAGCATATGAAACAGAGTTATATTTAATGATCTTTCTTTGTGTATTATACTTTTACGTAATTCATTATTGTACATTCCACGACATATCAAAATCGTTCCTAGTTTACACTCATACCTATGACATTCATTCAAATATTGTGGCAATATGGATGATATGATTAAATGCATTTTGAAAAGTTGTACATTTCATTGGCTGTCACACATTAAATCAGTCTTTTATTATACCTACTTCACTTGTTCCCATAAAACTTATTAGGGGTTAAGCTATAGATGATCTGGGTGAATTAGCAAAATATGCACTCTCTCGATGGAAGTATTTTCACCGCATTCTACAAACATATTAATAAAACGACAGATTCAGTTAGGCACATGTTATATAAAAATTGAAAATAGGCATGAAGGTCTCGGAGGCTATTTTAACAGTAACTTTTAAACACTAAAAATGTTTTTATAAATGCATATGCATAATCCTCTGCCTTAAATTATTTTAGGGTCATCGTTTTTTACGACAAATTTAAGTGAAAATTCCAGCAGGCAAGGATAATAAAATTTTGTGAGCTACTTTCGTTAACGCTTGTTTTTTATATATAGCAGCAATATTAAATTAAGTTAATTTGTTCGCTTGTTAACACTCCCCCCCCCCACCACGGAACATATTACATGATCAACCTCTGTGTTAAAAAATGATTTAAAAAATACAATCCAGTCACTGAGATTGGCGCACCATCTGTTGTAAGGTTCAATTACCAGCTGCATTCTTAGACTTCAACTTTGGGAAAGCAAACCGTATGTGCCGCCATCTAATTTTTGAATTTTGTACTTTGTATTCATTTGGAGAATGGTTCCAATATTTGTCAACAGGGGTGACAAACGTAAGGACATCTATCTTCGAAAAGGTTCGTAGGACAAACTCCTGTAGGGCAAACGACTTTAGGGAAAATGCCTTTAGGGCAAACGACTGCAGGGTAAACACCGGCAAGCATTTATTTTCGGATTATTGAAAATTCGCAAACTTTTAGGGCAAACGCCTGTAGGGCAAACGCCTGTAGGGCAAACGACTGTCGAAAAACTTATTTTAGGGCAAACGCCTTTAGGGCAAATGCCGGAGCTTGGTCCGAATGTGATTATCAAACATTTTGTGCAAACGCCTTTAGGGCAAACGCCTGTAGGGCAAACGCTTGTAGGGCAAACACTTGTAGGGCAAACGACTTTAGGACAAACGCCTTTAGGGCAAACGCTTTTAGGGCAAACGCCTGTTTGGAATGAGGACTGCGAGAATATGCTTTGAAAATGCGTTTAGGGCAAACGCCTGTTTGGAATGAGGACTGCGAGAATATGCTTTGAAAATGCGTTTAGGGCAAACGCCTGTAGGGCAAACGACGCACTCCCATTATGTACACTTGATAGCTTTAGAGAGAGATAGGGAACACACACATGCTCATGTGTACATGTACAATATGAGACACACTTTCCACCAATATCTATGTTGGGAGTCATTACAAAAATCAGAGCAAATGGCTGTTAAAAAATTTGGTTTTCAATGAAAAGTTATTCAGGAATTCTATCTGAAAAAAAAACACAGAAAAAATTATTTCAAGGTGGCTGAATCATTGTGTCCATCATCGAGAAAAACAAGGAAAACGTGGAATAGTCGGAGAGCTAAATATAAATAAAGAACTTATAAATCAATGTAATATATACGCAATGTACCTGAAACTATACTCATTTAGCTTATTTCAGTACAACCGTGAAGGTGTAGTAAATATTTATATGAGGTCGGGGGGATTCCACATACTCACACTATCACAGCGTCCATCCATATCTTACAGTCACCAATAATAATAACATGTTACTACCCTATGCTACACAAATTAATGTCATTTTAATACCATAAAAGCATATTTAAGAGATTTTAACTTGAATATAGCTTTTATATAATGTTTGCTATGAAAGGGCTTCACAACTAAATATACAATTCAGTCCTATGTCCGCTCAACATATGACATTATATTCACTTGTAATCTCAAAATGTTAATAACCCAGTATGTGCGCAAGATTACCACCTACAGCTCTAAATCCTCAAGGTTTCCCTTTGAAAGTCCCCAATCTCAAAAACCAGACATGACTTACGAAGGTTACAACCTAGCTAAGGAAGGATTTTTTAAATCCTTACCCTCTACATTTGAAGAGCGTTAGAAACTGCAGAATGGTACCCTTTTACAAAGGGAGTGCGGCCTGTGGAAATAAACTAGGAGAAAATTGTTGACAGCTTCTAATTTTGGCACTATTTGTAGGCGTAAACCACATACTTCATGACAAAAATTGGTGGCTACATTGTTGAATGAGGATTTCGATACAGATGCTATGATATGGGTTAGAGATCACGAAAAAGAGGTAGTGAAAAAGCTGGAAGAGACTTGTGATGTACAAGTAAAAGCATGTGGACTGTTTGTTGATGAAGAAATACAATTTCTAGGGGCCAGCCCAGATGGACTGATTGAAAGAGATCGTATCGTGGAAGTAAAATGTCCATCTTCTGGAGTAAAGCCAGAAGTTCTAAGTCCTGATGAGTTAATTCTTAAAAGGAAATGCACATTTTGGAACATATCTCGAGACAAAAAAAACTGTTACAGACATTAATAAGAATCACCATTTTTTCTACCAAGTTCAAGGGCAACTTCATGTGACAAGGCGTAATTACTGCATCTTCGGGCTCGGGACTCCAAATGGAATTAAAACCACACGTATTGACAGAGATTATCTGTTCTGGAAGGATCAAATGGATCAGCAATTGACAAAGTTTTACTTAAACTGTATGCTGCCAGAACTTGTAGACCCGCGACGACCGCGGTCGTTGCCCATACGAGATCCTGACTATATTACAAAGGAAGACTATGAACGAATTTGCTGCAAGACAACACAAACTTAGTGTCAAGAAACCATCAAATTCCAGAAGAAATAAAAGTGTACAAGCTATTGCCAACAATGATGAACCCGAATCAAAGAAGACAAGAAGAAATTTGTGTTTTTGAATATGATTTATCACTATTCATAATGAAATCGTCTCATGTAAGTCATTATAAATATACCACATGTTACACTCAACTGAACTTTACAAGATGTTTGCATTTGATTCTTTAGTACAAACGCATGATATAGCTGTATTGTTTTTGGGTATGTCATTTTATGCATTGTTCAGTTCTTAACTACATACATACATTTTCAGTGCGATAGTGTAACTTATTAGTTATGTGCTTACTACATTGCATGTGATAGAATTTCACTAAAGATAAAATCGTTGTATCAAGTTTTGCATAAATTATTAACATGTACATTTTGGGAAAGTGTTTCTGCTTGTAAGAAAGGTTTCATTTTGCACTAAGTATACGTTTGATGTGTTCTAACTTGCTATTTCAGCACTGTGTGGGGATAGATTCAGTCTCAAAATTGTATATATGAAATAATCCAATATTCGATAGATATGTGCGATATATTCCTTTAACATTATTCGTATTTACATTTAAATAAAAGATAATTGCAATATCAGTGTTAACTCGGCTGAGTGTATTTCAAGCAGTACTTAATGTAAGAAGCCATTTTATCTAGAATGTATAAAAACAATAATTGAAAAATGAATGCTTGTATAAAGATCATGTGTTTATTTATAGGTACTAATAAGTCTGCATTTGTGTCTGTATTTGATAAACTATGTATGGTAAGTTTGAAATTGGCTGGCACATTTTGTGAGGTAATTCCTCTTGCAAATGTAATAATGTTTGGCCGATGATAAACATGATAAGATGTCGGAGTCACTGATAATCGAGACTTCAAGCGACTTCATAACAAATCAGGAACATTATGGCAATAAGCAAGAATTTACTTAAATACATTAATTAATCAAATCAACTAGAAACATTTTAATAAATGTTCTTGTCTTCTGGGTTCTAGCCGCGTCACAATGGAAGTTCTTTCTGACGTTTCGGAGTGCGTTGCAGCCTCCATCTTCAGGGCAGCAGCAGAAGTTGCTTCTTACCTACTGTTACTCTCAGTAACCTACTACCTACTGTTCGTCAGTAACCTACTACTTACTGTTACTGAAACGTTTTTTGTGGAATTACTAGCTATCCTGCCTTGCTTCGCACGGGTGTAGTGATTTAATTATGTAGTGTAGGTGTATTTACCATTTATTCTTGTGTATCTACTCAAGGAAGCTTTTATCTCTGTATAATATCTATAAAACAGTGTTGCTGTACGCGTTTGTTTTTATTTCCGCTTACTTCTTCTGAAAAATGCAACTGATTTTAATGTGGTATTTATTATCAGTTAATTAATTTTTTGTTACAAAAGGCCATACACAACAGTACCCGAAGCAGGGTGGGGGAAGGTCGCTAGTGGGGCGACACCGCTTGACCGTATTATGGTCATTAGACCGTATCAGAGAAAAGTGTGTCAGTATCACTGCTAGGCCCGCCCCCTCGCTGCCATTTGCCGGTAGCTAGCGGGGAAAGGGAACGTGACCAGGAGAAGAACAACATAAGTACGCCAACTCTCAGACACAATCAGGGTGTCCCCAGCTAGTACTTTTTCGAGTTTTTTGCCTTGAATATAATATTATGTTTACACTAAATTGTTTTATTATTAAGTGTTATTCAAACACACACAGGAGTGGAAGGGAATCTAATTATTCAGTTGACGACGACGAGTCAGGTCAGGAACTCAATTCGGTCGTTCGGCATTAATTAAGTCATATTTTTTGTTCCTGGCTTTTATTCTGTCGACAGTAATAATTAATTTAAATTTAGATTATCAATGTACTAATATCGTTTTCATGTTCTGGTTTCATCGGTGGGAGAAAAAATGAAACTGACAATGAAATCTTACATGAAACATCAATATGTTTCAAATAATCCAATTGAAAAAGAAAATACAGCTGACAACGGCCAGTTTTAGACATAAGCAAAGTTTATCTAGGAGCGAGAGTGGAAGCTCTTTTTGATGGGATTAGATAAGAGCATAGTTAGACCAAGTGATGTAGGTTAACACTATTGAAAGTTAATTGTTTGGCCTTCTATGTTGTATTTTGGAGCCAAGTTTTAAAACAAATAAATTTTAATGACTCTGTTCTAAAAGGTTTAGCCTTGCTGAGTCCAGAAAAGTATAAATTAGATGATAATCACAGTATAATGCCACTTGCCAAATGTATTCTTAATGTTATTGAAGAAAAATATTTCCATAACCTGGATAGGGAATGGCGTTTATTAAAGACTGTTGAAGCACTGAAGAAAGACGACGAATTTATGGTGTGCGGTAACAATGACCCACACAGATTTTATTTTAAGTACTATTTATTTATTTTCTTACCATACTATTTCGTTTGATTGTTATTATTTATGCTAGGTCTAAATGCCAATTAACTACATGCATTCATGTATAAAAGCTGTCAACAACATCTGTAATAGAAATTTGAACAAACCAAGTTAAAGCCACTTGACATAACCCAAAAATTGTATTTACCTCTGAAAATGATATATGTTTAATTTAATTTATAACACTAATTTTATGTTGTGAATATTTCCTAATCGATTTCCTGTTTGTTTTCATATATTGTATTGTTGACTGGAGTTCTATCTAATAGTGCTCAACGTATTGTCCTGGGTGTACATCATCTACTTCTGACTCATCCGTGATATTATATTCATATAAATAATAATTTTAATATATAAATTTAGGAAGAAAAATTTTAATATTTTATTGTTGGAAATCCTTGTGTCATTATAGTGTACTGTGTTGTGTTGAATAAATGTTTATTGTGTTTTTTAAGTAAAATAAGGATTTGTACATACATATAGTCCTACACTTTTTACCTAACAATCAAATTAAGTTAATAATTGAATTATTAATGCAGTGTCAACACCTACACACAATATAGCTACCTATAAGTTACAGTAGAGAAGAAATATAATGGATTTTTGGAATACAGTTTTTGGAATGAAAAATGCTGTAGGAGACCAAATGTTCCCTTCTATAACAGTGTTCATTAAAGCCATGCTATGCTTGCCTCATTCATACGCAGCAACTGAAAGAATATTTTCTGCAGTAACATTGACCAAAAATAAAATTAGAAACAAAGTACAATCACCACTGGTAAATGCATTTCTTTTGGTAAAATTAAATTGATGTACACAGCTGCAGATTTTACTGTTTCAGGAGAACCCCAGGAGCATATGAATTGTCTCGCGTGACTCAAGGGAGCCAGCAATTCGAAACAGCTTTGTGCATTAGCATAGAAGAATTTTAATACCTACGTATTTTAGGTAGATTTCAAAGAAATAGGTACTACCTATTGTAGCCGTTACGAAGGTGCGCCTTCCGGAATTTTTTTTACATAGTTTTTCGTTTCATGGTCCATAGACCCCAAAACCATCGTCAACTCAAAAGCTTGTATATTTATACATATGTGTATATATATATATATATATCACTTTCTTGTGGACGCGATAACCGTCCTAATTTTTCTCAAATCAATTCCAAACTAATATAGAAAATCTAAATGTGGAAAATCTCGATCGAGTTCGTTAATGAGCAATATCCGAAGAAAGGGGTAGAAATGGGGAAGGTTTTTTCAAAAACAGAAAAATCGTTTTAAATCACGCAATATGGAAAATATCACATCCTTTGAATTTATTAAAATTCTTAGGAGTAATGCCAAAATATTTTCTCTGAATAAGTTTTTGATACGACCGACGGTATCTCCAAGGGGTTGAAAAAACAAGGGTTGGCGGACAAAAAAAATCATAACTGTGTTCGTAGGTAAGGCATTAAATTTCTACTAATTATGTATTTTTCTTATAATTTCTATATAAACTTTTGTCTGGAACAATTTTTGATTAGACGAACCATTGCAGTAATGTAGAAATAAAATAACGATAAAAATTAAGAAATATATATATATTTCATAACTCCCTCAGTAAGTACACCATCAAAATCGTTATAATTGTTAGTAAATTTTATAATTTTTATCTAAAACTTTTGTCTGAAATTATTTTTTATATGTCGAACCATTGTTGCAGGGGGTGGAAAAAATAAAGGTGTTGAATTAAAAAAAATCATAATGTACCATGTACACTCATAAATCCCTTTATCGTGAAACCTTAAAGTATTCAGTACATCTTTCATCTGAAATAAATTTTTATACGACCAACCACAACTTCAAGGGGTTGAAAAAACAAGGGTTGGTGGCAAAAATCATAACTTCCTTCGTAGGTACAACATAGAATTCGTACGAATTGTGTATCAATCATATAATTTTTATCTAAAACTTTTGTCTAAACAATTTTCGATCGGAACATCCATTACTGCAAGGGGTTGAAAAAATAAGGGGTAGAATTAAAAAAAACTCATAACTCTCATTAGTTAAAATATAACATTCTTCAAGTTGTTGGTAAACCTTATAATTTTTATCAAAAACCTTTGTCTGAAACAATAAAATTGATTGGAAGTACTATTGCTACAAGAGGTTAAAAAAATAAGGGGCAGAATAAAAAAAATTCATAACTCCCTTAGTGGTGCACTTTCAAATCCGTTCAAATTGTTTGTTAATCATATAATGTTACTTAAAACTTTAGTTTGAAACAATTTTTGATAATACAAACCAATACTTCAAGGGCTGGAAATAACAAGGGTAGAAAAACAAAAAATACATTACTTTTTTTAAATACTTTTACTATCAAATTAAATATAATTTATTGTAAAAATTCCTAAGTTTTATCTAAAACAATTGGTTTAAATAATTTTTGATGAAACTAACTATTAACATAAAAACAGGGTTCGAAATTTAAAAAGAAAGTAAATTTTTTAGTATCAATTTCGTTGGAATTTATTAATAATAATCTTAAGATTATCTTAAACCTTTGTCCGAAAAAAAATTATATGACATTAGTGTAAGATATAAAAAACAGTGTTTGAAAATCAAAAATAATTTAATGACTACCTTAGTAGACATATTATGAATATCTTTAAGACATTAAGTTAAAAACATTCAAAATATTTTCGCTTCATGTAATATGAGAATATGTTACACCAATCCGTTTTGAAGATTGGCGAACAGATAGGTATTTATGTCAGCTACATTAAGTTATTTAAATGCTCTAGGATTTTATAGAAGTTTCAAAAATATTTCCAGAAGAATAGTTACTTCGAAACTACCTACGCCTGTAGAATGTTTGTTACAAAAAGATTTTTTTTTAAAATAATTATGCATTTAACATTAGAATATGAAGCTGTTATTATGACGATATACATAATCATAACAATACTAATTTGAAGCTGTTATTAAGACTATATACGTACCTAATAATAATAACAACAATAACAGTCATTGTCAAGTCTCTAAAAAATTTTTACATACAGCTTTTGTTAGGCGTAATTGTAACTTTACAGAACTTAATCAACAAATCGTGTAACCATGCACCCAACTAAACATTTATCAAAAATAAATGTAAACTGTATAAACTAACGTGAATGGGTGGGCTAAGCCGCTTTAATCTGTTAAAAAGTACAACAGACATAATATGGAGCATGAAAGTCGTACTAGCTGTGCGGCACCCCCAGGGCAGGAGAGAGAAGTCTGCCAAGTAAACAAGTCGGCCTACACTGGGTGAAAAATTGTCGCGCGAATAACTAACGCCTAACGTTTTTCACACAATGAAAGATGTATTTAAAAGTTACTTCTACATTTTATTAAATACACGAAAACTGATTGAAATAAACGTATGGGCAAAGTAACTTAAGTTACAAGTTTCAAAGATATATTATGTAAGGTGCAAAAATAAACAGAGTTAATTTTACAAGTAAAAACAAGATAGTATAATTTACCGCAAGTTAATATAGAAACGCATTCTAAATAACAGTGAATAGTAAATGAGATCTACACATGTGTAGGTTTATTTACCACCCATATTATAATGTTTAAAACTTATAGCCCAGGCATTTTAGGGGAAAAATCGAGCAAACCTAAAAACAAAAGTTTGAAATTTGGCACAGACGTTCCTTTGGGTGTTAAAAATTGATCCTAAAAAGTCCCCATCTCTCAGATGCCGGCTTCATACTTTTTTAAGGCAATAAGGGCGTAAGTGCCGAAATCACAGATGGTCCCCCAGGTTCTTTGTATCAGTGTTCGAAGTCAGGCTGGATAAACGAGGAACTATTTTTAGCATGGCTAAAACATTTCAGTGCCTTTTGTAAACCAGATCCTAACAATCCAGTATTGCTTGTTCTGGACAACCATTCCAGCCACATATCTCACGAGTCATATGAATTTTGTCATTACAATGGAATAATCATGCTGTCTCTGCCTCCACAAACATCCCATTGAATGCAGCCTTTGGATGTTGCTTTCTATGCACCGCTGAAGAAGGCCTACCACGAAGCATGCAGAAGATGGATGGTAAATCATCCCCACGAAAAACTCAGTCCAGATGAACTTTCAGGACTCTTTAACATTGCGTTTATGAAGGTAGCAACAATTGAGAAGGCAGTCAATGGTTTTCGGAAAACTGAAATTTTCCCTCTAGATCCAGATATTTTTTCTGAAGAGGAATTCTTTCCCAGTAACCTGCAAGAGTGGATAGGTCTATCATAGAAGGAGGAATTGAAAATGTTACCACTGTCACTTCTCCTTTTATTTCAAGTTCAACTACTGGGAACAGAATTGTCTCGCCCAATATGGATTTTACACATTCCAGTTGTGCTGGTCCTTCGTGTTCTTTCCAGGATGTGGCTCCAGTGCCAAAAATAATTTCTCGGGTCGCAATAGAGTCAAAGACAAGGCCTAGAAGAAAAAATTGCATTCTCAGATCCTAACTTCAACTCCGCAAAATAAATGTCTTGAAGATGCTAGGGCAAAAAGGGCTGTTGCAAAAAAAAAGTTCCAATAAGAAAGAAGAAAGGACTTCATGGAGAATTAGGCCCAGATTCCCGGCCAAAAAAGAAAGTCATAAAAAGATACTTCCAGTTAGTTCCTCAGAAGATGATGCAGTTGCTGATCCTTGTGATGACATAGAACCAACAATAAGCAATGCCAAAGACTTTTGCATTCTTTGTGGAGATTAAGGACATGACAATGAACTTTGGTATAGGTGCACTTCGTGTTCAGAGTGGGCTCATGCAGAGTGCACTGGTTTTGATACACCAGACAATTATATTTGTGACTATTGGAAGTCATAAATACCAATCACTTAAGAGTTGATTTTATCAGCTATAATTTACATAATTTTTATTTTGTCTGAACAATTTTTTTTTTCACACAAAATATTTTAATTCATTTGCTTGTAGTGTGCTATGCATTTATTTGTGCTTTAAGTATTAGTTAAGTGACAGCCATATGTCCAAAATAATTTAAATATATTGGTGAATATAAATGATCGGAATTACCCAAACGTCGGGGTAATTCCGACCAAACATATGACTTATTAAAAATTTTTTTTTCCCAAACCAATAACAATTTCTTTATTTCTAATACCCACAAGTCAAGTCATAATATAGGAGAATATATATTCTGTTTTACACCTCCATTCCGTAACAAATTGTCATAATATGGACAATCTTGCTTAAGTGATCGGAATTCCCCCACTCTACCCTATGCGATAATAATTGACTGACATATTAGGGATTACAAGGAACTACTGCACAACAATGGGTTTTTGAGCAATTTAGGTCAATATTGACTATAGCATTTTACCAGAAATAAAAATAATGCAGGTTTTAAATTTTGCACAGACGTTCCTTTGGGTGTTAAAAATTGATCCTAAAAAGTCCCCATCTCTCAGATGCCGGCTTCATACTTTTTTAAGGAAATGAGGGCGTAAGTGTTAGAAATCTGCATATCACGACTGCTGTGCGAAAAATATTAATTCAGTTGTATCGTAACTTGACATAACATGACAAAACAAAACATAGTTTTTCATTTCACCAATGTCCTGCTGAATAGCTGATATACTGTAAATCTTTCCTGTTGTCTTGCTTGAGGGTGGATGGACAATTTCAATGTGTGCATCTTCTAACCTCGCAGTCAACATCGCAAGGATGTCTGTATCAGTAGCTATTACTTTTACACAACAGCTTGTTGAATACTGAAGAGCAATAGCTGCTATAGTGGTATCAGCATCTCCTGAGCACTGAATTGCGTGATGACCTGAAGTTAGAAAATAAGTTACTAATAATTTGATGAGCCCATTTTTGTTATGGCCATTCCTCAGAAAGTCCATTTGCGTCGATGTAACAACATTGTTAGCAGCTATTGAAATATCGGTGGAAGACCTCCCTGCAGAACGCCGCCTTCGCTCTTCCTCTTTAGTGGTTAACTTGTCATAACCATCAAACACTACAGTTGCTGTCACAGAAAAATGTTTTTGGACGAATGTAACATAAACCTCACATATTTGACCAAATGTAGCAGGTCTTGGCCACACAAGTACATGCAAGAGGTATCCTCCATCGATAACTACTTTGCAGTCTACACTAATGCTCTCATTGGTTACCTCACACCTTTTTAAGATCTTTGCTATGACCGGATCAGATACAACCAGTGCTTTCTTCGGTAAGGGAAAGAAGCAAGCATGGAACATCATCAAGAACGATGTTTCCATTCGGAGAACAGTACATGTTTTTACATGTCCACATGCGGACAAGAAGATAGTTATTGCAGCTGGAGAAAAGTTTGCAATTGCAATGTATCAGGGACATGATAAGTATTCCACTTTGGATGAAATGAGAGTATATATGTATACCTGCAAGATAGCAAAGATGCCTGTTAGTGCTTCTTTCCAGCTAGCCTCTCTTCCACCAACCAGTGCCGCATGTGAACAGCATTCTCTTCGGGTTTACCTACAGGTGCAAGAGTGGCTGGGCCATTCATTAGATCCTGTTGAGTGGGGATGGAAAAGTGTGAGTGGCACACTTGTTCCTATAACAACATCCCTTCCTACAGCTCCAGAACAGCTCCTGAATTTGATATCATGTAACTGTAAAAGTGAATGCAGCCACAAATGCGAGTGTGTGCGGATGAAGTGTGGATTGCAGTGTGGTATTATGTGCACCAAATGTCGTGGGGCAACATGCACTAATGTTGTTTATCAATGATCGTTCTGATGAAGAGGACTTTAATGGACTGGTTATTTTTTTTATTTTGTAGTTCCATTAATTGATTTTAGATCAGGTTTCTTTATTTTGCTGTGTATTATGCAACAATAATGGATGTTAAATAACTAAGTGCCTTTTACTTCACATCTTATACAAGTTACGATACAACTGAATGAAAATTTTTCGCGCAACAGTCGTGACATGCATATTTCGGCACTTACACCCTTATTGCCTTAAAAAAGTATGAAGTCGGCATCTGAGAGATGGGGACTTTTTAGGATCAATTTTTAATACCCAAAGGAGCATCTGTGCCAATTTTCAAGACTACATTATTTTTTTTCAGGTAATATGCTATAGTCAATATTGACCTAAATTGCTCAAAAACCCATTGTTGTACAGTAGTTCATTGTAATCCTTAATACGTCAGTCAATTATTATCGCATATACATGTTTGACCAACCGATTTAAAGCTAATAAAATAACGGAAATTTTTTTATATAGGTATATTTTTGCCTATCAGTGGTGAATTTGATGTAACTGGTGATTGTATAGAGCAGTGATATATTTTACTTCCATTTGTTGAGTATAAATTAGGTTATAAGATAATTTTTGCCATGTATAAAGTAATAAAAACGAATGATTAAGGACTAAGGGCCCTTAACTTTAAAATTTTGACCAAATTTTGATATATTAGAATGAGTTTTTTTCACGCAACAGTCGTGATATGCATATTTCGGCACTTACGCCCTTATTGCCTTAAAAATGTATGAAGCCAGCATCTGAGAGATGGGGACTTTTTAGGATCAATTTTTAACACCCAAAGGAACATCTGTGCCAAATTTCTAAACTGCATTTTTTTTTTCAGGTAGAACACTAAAATTCATGGGCTATTAAGCTATAAAAATTATATCGCATTTCGATATATTAAAAAACCATCACTTACCGTAACCTTTAATTAAACTATTAGCTTAAGTGACTAAACAAATGCGTTTCAACAGTTAATTAAAAATTATAATAAACTATCAATAATTTCATTAAAAACATAAACTTTGACTTGCGTGGTTGTTCTGTCAGGACTGTGAACACAGGCGTGTTGAAGGAACAGCTAAATGACTGGCTAACTGGCGTGAGGAAAGCCTTCCCCCACCCGCATGACCCGCCCCCCCACTACCATTGGCCAGGTAGGTGGCGTACGGTCTAGTGTCGCTACGGTCTTCTGGGGGCGACCCGTCGCTAGTTTCATAAAAATAGTGGTGTTGTGTAATGTTATAAAAAGATGATTTTGAATCAATTTAATTTATTTTCTTGTTTTTAGAGCATTTAAATAAAAGTTTTTTTTTATTTTTTTAGAATTAATTTATTTCATAATTTTTATTTATCATTGTAAATATCGAAATGTTTCTTAAGCTGTTCATTTCATTTAGAGCGTCGATATTGACTGTTTGTTTGTCAGTCAATTTTGGTGCAGTCTAATTCATCAATAAGTAGACCTTCTTACGAATTTACTCTACTTAGGGCCACATATGGCTTGACCAGCTGCGAAGAGCTTTGAACCTTAGTAGGTACACGACGGCGTGGTCGACAGTGCTACCTTGCATTTTGTGTACTGCGCAAGCCTAGCGTAATATAATTCATAATTTCGTTCTGCAGTGCCGTGACAAAAATTTATCGGGAATTGCACAGATTTAGGTTGAATAATGTGAACACCCAAACTACCTTGTGAATATGGGGGCTTCCGCGGTTATGAAATTCGATTCTCCGCCAGAAATATTTAATACGACCATTTAAAATTGTATGTTTGCTTAACATAAATTTCATAAGGGCGTTGTGGCGATACATGAAATGTCTGCGAACAATTACGGGATACTGTTCAATTAACCGCTGTGTTGTTACCATATCCAAATCATCCGGATATTCCATAGGTTGTCCAACGACGATGAGGAGAGCTTTTAACATATCTAGCCAATTGATGTCATTGCAACTGAATGTCAAAAAGTAAGTCTGCGGTCCTAGACACCGAATTTGTGCCAACAGTTCGTTTAATGCAGTACGCCAATATGCCGCTGAGCCTCTGAAGTTCTTAAGGTAGATGAACGTCTTCCACTTTCGCATCTTGACCTTCAACTTTTTTACAGAAAGCAGATTTTGTGTTTTTTGCCCTGTGGTACTCTAAAATTTGGTGTATATTATTTCTCTATGTAAACACTATAATATAGATGTTTAGTTTTTTTTGTTATTAATAAAACAATTTGGCTTATTGTTGAGATAGTATAAACCTAATCATTGCGCCTAATTCATTTGCTATATTTCAAATTTGTTTTTACAAACTAAGTTTTATTTCAGTGTAGATTTGAGGTTTAAAAACATACTCCTCAAAACGATTCTATCGAGTCCAAACTCGATGGGTTTATCTTATTTAGTTCAGAAATTACTATGGCCATCTTCCGGCTTCATTATCAGAACTTCATGGTACCATATTGTTGTATTGTCACCGAAGATACATATGTGCACCAAATTTGAGCTTAATCGGACATAGGGAAGTGGTTCTAATTCTGCTTCCAAGATTAGTGTCGAACACACAGACATACATACATACAAACATTGCAAGTTAAATAAAAGCTTGTAAAAATGTTAACACTACCTGCTACGGCCATAAGAAACGATGAACATATACGTACATTTATGTAACGGAAGGCAAACGAACTTTGCATAAATTATTTATGTAGGCCTATGTATGGTCACAATATCATATCACCTAGCAAAAAGTATAGTAGAGCCTTAACAAAGATCATGTCTGATTAGTTCCCTTAGAAACCCATTTTTCGGGATAAAAATAGCGTATGTTCTATTCCTGGACATAATGTTTCTCTATGCCAAATATTATACAAACCTGTTCAGGCGTGATTGAATAACAAAAATATAAACTTTCGCCATTATTATAATGGTCCTGACGCTGTCCTGACGCGACTTTACCCGCATTAAAATTGTTTAGTCTATGTTTTACTCTGAGTTTAATATACTAAGGGAAAAAAAATACATGTCCAGTAGAGATTTATACCCGAGAGGATAAAGATATATGTCCAGTTTATTGCGAAAACAGGTTTACCCCAATTTCAGTCCCTACATTTCCAAATGTCTAAAAAATAAATAATTAGTTTGTAGGTATTTAAGTAAGCAGTGATTTGAAACCAAATAGTATAAATATATTTGTATATTTGTTCAGATTAGGGAGCTATTAAGTATATGGCGAAAACAGTTTTCACCACTTTTCTACCCCTTAAATTTTTAACTTCGAAAAATCCTGAAAATACTTTTTTTTAGGTATTTAAATCAACAATGTTTGAAACCAAAAAGCATAGCGATTTCTGCCCAAGTTATGGGGATTTAGAGGGAGATTTTAAGGAAATTGCAAAGACAGTTTGCGCCCCTTTTCACTCCCTTATTTTTATAATTTCCTAAATCCTATACCATTATATAGGTACTTTAATTTAGCAATTTTTTGAACCAAATAGCAGTACCATATCTGCACAGGTTAGGGAGTTAAAAATAAAATGGTGTAAACATTTTTCAACCCTGTTCACCTCCTGGAGAAAATAAAGCATGCTATATCGTCAAACCCGCTGCGAAATCTGCTCTTGGTCTGACGATTTCTATGATATAAGGTGTTATGGGAGCAGCTACAGTAGTCCACGCAGCAGCTTTTACGAAAACCTGGTACCGTGGAGTGTGTGTGTGTTTGTGTGTGTATATATAATACACATAAAAAGAGAGCTTAGAGCTTAGTTTATCAGTGAGTACACTTCATTTTGTATGTTATAATTACTGGCCATAATCAGGCACTCAGACGCTTTCACATTTCGATATTTACAATGATAAATAAAAATTATGAAATAAATTAATTCTAAAAAAATAAAAAAAAAACTTTTATTTAAATGCTCTAAAAACAAGAAAATAAATTAAATTGATTCAAAATCATCATCTTTTTATAACATTACACAACACCACTATTTTTATGAAACTAGCGACGGGTCGCCCCCAGAAGACCGTAGCGACACTAGACCGTACGCCACCTACCTGGCCAATGGTAGTTCAAATTATTAGTAACTTATTTTCTAACTTCAGGTCATCACGCAATTCAGTGCTCAGGAGATGCTGATACCACTATAGCAGCTATTGCTCTTCAGTATTCAACAAGCTGTTGTGTAAAAGTAATAGCTACTGATACAGACATCCTTGCGATGTTGACTGCGAGGTTAGAAGATGCACACATTGAAATTGTCCATCCACCCTCAAGCAAGACAACAGGAAAGATTTACAGTATATCAGCTATTCAGCAGGACATTGGTGAAATGAAAAACTATGTTTTGTTTTGTCATGTTATGTCAAGTTACGATACAACTGAATTAATATTTTTCGCACAGCAGTCGTGATATGCAGATTTCGACACTTACGCCCTCATTTCCTTAAAAAAGTATGAAGCCGGCATCTGAGAGATGGGGACTTTTTAGGAACAATTTTTAGCACCCAAAGGAACGTCTGTGCAAAATTTAAAACCTGCATTATTTTTATTTCTGGTAAAATGCTATAGTCAATATTAACCTAAATTGCTCAAAAACCCATTGTTGTGCAGTAGTTCCTTGTAATCCCTAATATGTCAATCAATTATTATCGCATAGAGTAGAGTGGGGGAATTCCGATCACTTAAGCAAGATTGTCCATATTATGACAATTTGTTACGGAATGGAGGTGTAAAACAGAATATATATTCTCCTATATTATGACTTGACTTGTGGGTATTAGAAATAAAGAAATTGTTATTGGTTTGGGAAAAAATTTTTTTTAATAAGTCATATGTTTGGTCGGAATTACCCCGACGTTTGGGTAATTCCGATCATTTATATTCACCAATATATTTAAATTATTTTGGACATATGGCTGTCACTTAACTAATACTTAAAGCACAAATAAATGCATAGCACACTACAAGCAAATGAATTAAAATATTTTGTGTGAAAAAAAAAATTGTTCAGACAAAATAAAAATTATGTAAATTATAGCTGATAAAATCAACTCTTAAGTGATTGGTATTTATGACTTCCAATAGTCACAAATATAATTGTCTGGTGTATCAAAACCAGTGCACTCTGCATGAGCCCACTCTGAACACGAAGTGCACCTATACCAAAGTTCATTGTCATGTCCTTCATCTCCACAAAGAATGCAAAAGTCTTTGGCATTGCTTATTGTTGGTTCTATGTCATCACAAGGATCAGCAACTGCATCATCTTCTGAGGAACTAACTGGAAGTATCTTTTTATGACTTTCTTTTTTGGCCGGGAATCTGGGCCTAATTCTCCATGAAGTCCTTTCTTCTTTCTTATTGGCACTTTTTTTTTTGCAACAGCCCTTTTTGCCCTAGCATCTTCAAGACATTTATTTTGCGGAGTTGAAGTTAGGATCTGAGAATGCAATTTTTTCTTCTAGGCCTTGTCTTTGACTCTATTGCGACCCGAGAAATTATTTTTGGCACTGGAGCCACATCCTGGAAAGAACACGAAGGACCAGCACAACTGGAATGTGTAAAATCCATATTGGGCGAGACAATTCTGTTCCCAGTAGTTGAACTTGAAATAAAAGGAGAAGTGACAGTGGTAACATTTTCAATTCCTCCTTCTATGATAGACCTATCCACTCTTGCAGGTTACTGGGAAAGAATTCCTCTTCAGAAAAAATATCTGGATCTAGAGGGAAAATTTCAGTTTTCCGAAAACCATTGACTGCCTTCTCAATTGTTGCTACCTTCATAAACGCAATGTTAAAGAGTCCTGAAAGTTCATCTGGACTGAGTTTTTCGTGGGGATGATTTACCATCCATCTTCTGCATGCTTCGTGGTAGGCCTTCTTCAGCGGTGCATAGAAAGCAACATCCAAAGGCTGCATTCAATGGGATGTTTGTGGAGGCAGAGACAGCATGATTATTCCATTGTGATGACAAAATTCATATGACTCGTGAGATATGTGGCTGGAATGGTTGTCCAGAACAAGCAATACTGGATTGTTAGGATCTGGTTTACAAAAGGCACTGAAATGTTTTAGCCATGCTAAAAATAGTTCCTCGTTTATCCAGCCTGACTTCGAACACTGATACAAAGAACCTGGGGGACCATCTGTGATTTCGGCACTTACGCCCTTATTGCCTTAAAAAAGTATGAAGCCGGCATCTGAGAGATGGGGACTTTTTAGGATCAATTTTTAACACCCAAAGGAACGTCTGTGCCAAATTTCAAACTTTTTTTTTTAGGTTTGCTCGATTTTTCCCCTAAAATGCCTGGGCTATAAGTTTTAAACATTATAATATGGGTGGTAAATAAACCTACACATGTGTAGATCTCATTTACTATTCACTGTTATTTAGAATGCGTTTCTATATTAACTTGCGGTAAATTATACTATCTTGTTTTTACTTGTAAAATTAACTCTGTTTATTTTTGCACTTTACATAATATATCTTTGAAACTTGTAACTTAAGTTACTTTGTCCATACGTTTATTTCAATCAGTTTTCGTGTATTTAATAAAATGTAGAAGTAACTTTTAAATACATCTTTCATTGTGTGAAAAACGCTAGGCGTTAGTTATTCGCGCGACAATTTTTCACCCAGTGTAGGCCGACTTGTTTACTTGGAAAAGACTCCCCGGCAGACTTCTCTCTCCTGCCCTGGGGGTGCCGCACAGCTAGTACGACTTTCATGCTCCATATTATGTCTGTTGTACTTTTTAACAGATTAAAGCGGCTTAGCCCACCCATTCACGTTAGTTTATACAGTTTACATTTATTTTTGATAAATGTTTAGTTGGGTGCATGGTTACACGATTTGTTGATTAAGTTCTGTAAAGTTACAATTACGCCTAACAAAAGCTGTATGTAAAAATTTGTTAGAGACTTGACAATGACTGTTATTGTTGTTATTATTATTAGGTACGTATATAGTCTTAATAACAGCTTCAAATTATTATTGTTATGATTATGTATATCGTCATAATAACAGCTTCATATTCTAATGTTAAATGCATAATTATTTTAAAAAAAAATCTTTTTGTAACAAACATTCTACAGGCGTAGGTAGTTTCGAAGTAACTATTCTTCTGGAAATATTTTTGAAACTTATATAAAATCCTAGAGCATTTAAATAACTTAATGTAGCTGACATAAATACCTATCTGTTCGCCAATCTTCAAAAAGGATTGGTGTAACATATTCTCATATTACATGAAGCGAAAATATTTTGAATGTTTTTAACTTAATGTCTTAAAGATATTCATAATATGTCTACTAAGGTAGTCATTAAATTATTTTTGATTTTCAAACACTGTTTTTTTATATCTTACACTAATGTCATATAATTTTTTTTCGGACAAAGGTTTAAGATAATCTTAAGATTGTTATTAATAAATTCCAACGAAATTGATACTAAAAAATTTACTTTCTTTTTAAATTTCGAACCCTGTTTTTATGTTAATAGTTAGTTTCATCAAATATTATTTAAACCAATTGTTTTAGATAAAACTTAGGAATTTTTACAATAAATTATATTTAATTTGATAGTAAAAGTATTTAAAAAAAGTAATGTATTTTTTGTTTTTCTACCCTTGTTATTTCCAGCCCTTGAAGTATTGGTTTGTATTATCAAAAATTGTTTCAAACTAAAGTTTTAAGTAACATTATATGATTAACAAACAATTTGAACGGATTTGAAAGTGCACCACTAAGGGAGTTATGAATTTTTTTATTCTGCCCCTTATTTTTTTAACCTCTTGTAGCAATAGTACTTCCAATCAATTTTATTGTTTCAGACAAAGGTTTTTGATAAAAATTATAAGGTTTACCAACAACTTGAAGAATGTTATATTGTAACTAATGAGAGTTATGAGTTTTTTTTAATTCTACCCCTTATTTTTTCAACCCCTTGCAGTAATGGATGTTCCGATCGAAAATTGTTTAGACAAAAGTTTTAGATAAAAATTATATGATTGATACACAATTCGTACGAATTCTATGTTGTACCTACGAAGGAAGTTATGATTTTTGCCACCAACCCTTGTTTTTTCAACCCCTTGAAGTTGTGGTTGGTCGTATAAAAATTTATTTCAGATGAAAGATGTACTGAATACTTTAAGGTTTCACGATAAAGGGATTTATGAGTGTACATGGTACATTATGATTTTTTTTAATTCAACACCTTTATTTTTTCCACCCCCTGCAACAATGGTTCGACATATAAAAAATAATTTCAGACAAAAGTTTTAGATAAAAATTATAAAATTTACTAACAATTATAACGATTTTGATGGTGTACTTACTGAGGGAGTTATGAAATATATATATATTTCTTAATTTTTATCGTTATTTTATTTCTACATTACTGCAATGGTTCGTCTAATCAAAAATTGTTCCAGACAAAAGTTTATATAGAAATTATAAGAAAAATACATAATTAGTACAAATTTAATGCCTTACCTACGAACACAGTTATGATTTTTTTTGTCCGCCAACCCTTGTTTTTTCAACCCCTTGGAGATACCGTCGGTCGTATCAAAAACTTATTCAGAGAAAATATTTTGGCATTACTCCTAAGAATTTTAATAAATTCAAAGGATGTGATATTTTCCATATTGCGTGATTTAGAACGATTTTTCTGTTTTTGAAAAAACCTTCCCCATTTCTACCCCTTTCTTCGGATATTGCTCATTAACGAACTCGATCGAGATTTTCCACATTTAGATTTTCTATATTAGTTTGGAATTGATTTGAGAAAAATTAGGACAGTTATCGCGTCCACAAGAAAGTGATATATATATATATACACATATGTATAAATATACAAGCTTTTGAGTTGACGATGGTTTTGGGGTCTATGGACCATGAAACGAAAAACTATGTAAAAAAAAATTCCGGAAGTCGCACCTTCGTAACGGCTACAATAGGTAGTACCTATTTCTTTGAAATCTACCTAAAATACGTAGGTATTAAAATTCTTCTATGCTAATGCACAAAGCTGTTTCGAATTGCTGGCTCCCTTGAGTCACGCGAGACAATTCATATGCTCCTGGGGTTCTCCTGAAACAGTAAAATCTGCAGCTGTGTACATCAATTTAATTTTACCAAAAGAAATGCATTTACCAGTGGTGATTGTACTTTGTTTCTAATTTTATTTTTGGTCAATGTTACTGCAGAAAATATTCTTTCAGTTGCTGCGTATGAATGAGGCAAGCATAGCATGGCTTTAATGAACACTGTTATAGAAGGGAACATTTGGTCTCCTACAGCATTTTTCATTCCAAAAACTGTATTCCAAAAATCCATTATATTTCTTCTCTACTGTAACTTATAGGTAGCTATATTGTGTGTAGGTGTTGACACTGCATTAATAATTCAATTATTAACTTAATTTGATTGTTAGGTAAAAAGTGTAGGACTATATGTATGTACAAATCCTTATTTTACTTAAAAAACACAATAAACATTTATTCAACACAACACAGTACACTATAATGACACAAGGATTTCCAACAATAAAATATTAGAATTTTTCTTCCTAAATTTATATATTAAAATTATTATTTATATGAATATAATATCACGGATGAGTCAGAAGTAGATGATGTACACCCAGGACAATACGTTGAGCACTATTAGATAGAACTCCAGTCAACAATACAATATATGAAAACAAACAGGAAATCGATTAGGAAATATTCACAACATAAAATTAGTGTTAGAAATTAAATTAATCATAATATCATTTCCAGAGGTAAATACAATTTTTGGGTTATGTCAAGTGGCTTTAACTTGGTTTGTTCAAATTTCTATTACAGATGTTGTTGACAGCTTTTTAACATGAATGCATGTAGTTAATTGGCATTTAGACTGAGCATAAATAATAACAATCAAACGAAATAGTATGGTAAGAAAATAAATAAATAGTACTTAAAATAAAATCTGTGTGGGTCATTGTTACCGCACACCATAAATTCGTCGTCTTTCTTCAGTGCTTCAACAGTCTTTAATAAACACCATTCCCTATCCAGGTTATCGAAATATTTTTCTTCAATAACATTAAGAAAACATTGTGATTGTCATCTGATTTATACTTTTCTGGACTCAGCAAGGCTAAACATTTTAGAACAGAGTCATTAAAATTTATTCGTTTTAAAACTTGGCTCCAAAATACAACATAGAAGGCCAAACAATTAACTTTCAATAGTGTTAACCTACATCACTTGGTCTAACTATGCTCTTTTCTAATCCCATCAAAAAGAGCTTCCACTCTCGCTCCTAGATAAACTTTGCTTATGTCTAAAACTGGCCGTTGTCAGCTGTATTTTCTTTTTCAATTGGATTATTTGAAACATATTGATGTTTCATGTAAGATTTCATTGTCAGTTTCATTTTTTCTCCCACCGATGAAACCAGAACATGAAAACGATATTAGTACATTGATAATCTAAATTTAAATTAATTATTACTGTCGACAGAATAAAAGCCAGGAACAAAAAATATGACTTAATTAATGCCGAACGACCGAATTGAGTTCCTGACCTGACTCGTCGTCGTCAACTGAAAAATTAGATTCCCTTCCACTCCTGTGTGTGTTTGAATAACACTTAATAATAAAACAATTTAGTGTAAACATAATATTATATTCAAGGCAAAAAACTCGAAAAAGTACTAGCTGGGGACACCCTGATTGTGTCTGAGAGTTGGCGTACTTATGTTGTTCTTCTCCTGGTCACGTTCCCTTTCCCCTCTAGCTACCGGCCAATGGCAGCGAGGGGGCGGGGCTAGCAGTGATTCTGACACACTTTTCTCTGATACGGTCTAATGACCATACGGTCAAGCGGTGTCGCCCCACTAGCGACCTTCCCCCACCCTGCTTCGGGTACTGTTGTGTATGGCCTTTTGTAACAAAAAATTAATTAACTGATAATAAATACCACATTAAAATCAGTTGCATTTTTCAGAAGAAGTAAGCGGAAATAAAAACAAACGCGTACAGTGACACTGTTTTATAGATATTATATAGAGATAAAAGCTTCCTTGAGTAGATACACAAGAATAAATGGTAAATACACCTACACTACATAATTAAATCACTACACCCGTGCGAAGCAGGGCAGGATAGCTAGTAATTCCACAAAAAACGTTTCAGTAACAGTAAGTAGTAGGTTACTGACGAACAGTAGGTAGTAGGTTACTGAGAGTAACAGTAGGTAAGAAGCAACTTCTGCTGCTGCCCTGAAGATGGAGGCTGCAACGCACTCCGAAACGTCAGAAAGAACTTCCATTGTGACGCGGCTAGAACCCAGAAGACAAGAACATTTATTAAAATGTTTCTAGTTGATTTGATTACTTAATGTATTTAAGTAAATTCTTGCTTATTGCCATAATGTTCCTGATTTGTTATGAAGTCGCTTGAAGTCTCGATTATCAGTGACTCCGACATCTTATCATGTTTATCATCGGCCAAACATTATTACATTTGCAAGAGGAATTACCTCACAAAATGTACCAGCCAATTTCAAACTTACCATACATAGTTTATCAAATACATACACAAATGCAGACTTATTAGTACCTATAAATAAACACATGATCTTTATACAAGCATTCATTTTTCAATTATTGTTTTTATACATTCTAGATAAAATGGCTTCTTACATTAAGTACTGCTTGAAATACACTCAGCCGAGTTAACACTGATATTGCAATTATCTTTTATTTAAATGTAAATACGAATAATGTTAAAGGAATATATCGCACATATCTATCGAATATTGGATTATTTCATATATACAATTTTGAGACTGAATCTATCCCCACACAGTGCTGAAATAGCAAGTTAGAACACATCAAACGTATACTTAGTGCAAAATGAAACCTTTCTTACAAGCAGAAACACTTTCCCAAAATGTACATGTTAATAATTTATGCAAAACTTGATACAACATTTTATCTTTAGTGAAATTCTATCACATGCAATGTAGTAAGCACATAACTAATAAGTTACACTATCGCACTGAAAATGTGTGTATGTAGTTAAGAACTGAACAATGCATAAAATGACATACCCAAAAACAATACAGCTATATCATGCGTTTGTACTAAAGAATCAAATGCAAACGTCTTGTAAAGTTTAGGTGAGTGTAACATGTGGTATATTTATAATGACTTACATGAGACGATTTCATTATGAATAGTGATAAATCATAATAAAAAACACAAATTTCTTCTTGTCTTCTTTGATTCGGGTTCATCATTGTTGGCAATAGCTTGTACACTTTTATTTCTTCTGGAATTTGATGGTTTCTTGACACTAAGTTTGTGTTGTCTTGCAGCAAATTCGTTCATAGCCTTCCTTTGTAATATAGTCAGGATCTCGTATGGGCAACGACCGCGGTCGTCGCGGGTCTGCAAGTTCTGGCAGCATACAGTTTAAGTAAAACTTTGTCAATTGCTGATCCATTTGATCCTTCCAGAACAGATAATCTCTGTCAATACGTGTGGTTTTAATTCCATTTGGAGTCCAGAGCCCGAAGATGCAGTAATTACGCCTTGTCACATGAAGTTGCCCTTGAACTTGGTAGAAAAAATGGTGATTCTTATTAATGTCTGTAACAGTTTTTTTTGTCTCGAGATATGTTCCAAAATGTGCATTTCCTTTTAAGAATTAACTCATCAGGACTTAGAACTTCTGGCTTTACTCCAGAAGATGGACATTTTACTTCCACGATACGATCTCTTTCAATCAGTCCATCTGGGCTGGCCCCTAGAAATTGTATTTCTTCATCAACAAACAGTCCACATGCTTTTACTTGTACATCACAAGTCTCTTCCAGCTTTTTCACTACCTCTTTTTCGTGATCTCTAACCCATATCATAGCATCTGTATCGAAATCCTCATTCAACAATGTAGCCACCAATTTTTGTCATGAAGTATGTGGTTTACGCCTACAAATAGTGCCAAAATTAGAAGCTGTCAACAATTTTCTCCTAGTTTATTTCCACAGGCCGCACTCCCTTTGTAAAAGGGTACCATTCTGCAGTTTCTAACGCTCTTCAAATGTAGAGGGTAAGGATTTAAAAAATCCTTCCTTAGCTAGGTTGTAACCTTCGTAAGTCATGTCTGGTTTTTGAGATTGGGGACTTTCAAAGGGAAACCTTGAGGATTTAGAGCTGTAGGTGGTAATCTTGCGCACATACTGGGTTATTAACATTTTGAGATTACAAGTGAATATAATGTCATATGTTGAGCGGACATAGGACTGAATTGTATATTTAGTTGTGAAGCCCTTTCATAGCAAACATTATATAAAAGCTATATTCAAGTTAAAATCTCTTAAATATGCTTTTATGGTATTAAAATGACATTAATTTGTGTAGCATAGGGTAGTAACATATTATTATTGGTGACTGTAAGATATGGATGGACGCTGTGATAGTGTGAGTATGCGGAATTCCCCCAACCTCATATAAATATTTACTACACCTTCACGGTTGTACTGAAATAAGCTAAATGAGTATAGTTTCAGGTACATTGCGTATATATTACATTGATTTATAAGTTCTTTATTTATATTTAGCTCTCCGACTATTCCACGTTTTCCTTGTTTTTCTCGATGATGGACACAATGATTCAGCCACCTTGAAATAATTTTTTCTGTGTTTTGTTTTCAGATAGAATTCCTGAATAACTTTTCATTGAAAACCAAATTTTTTAACAGCCATTTGCTCTGATTTTTGTAATGACTCCCAACATAGATATTGGTGGAAAGTGTGTCTCATATTGTACATGTACACATGAGCATGTGTGTGTTCCCTATCTCTCTCTAAAGCTATCAAGTGTACATAATGGGAGTGCGTCGTTTGCCCTACAGGCGTTTGCCCTAAACGCATTTTCAAAGCATATTCTCGCAGTCCTCATTCCAAACAGGCGTTTGCCCTAAAAGCGTTTGCCCTAAAGGCGTTTGTCCTAAAGTCGTTTGCCCTACAGGTGTTTGCCCTACAGGCGTTTGCCCTACAGGCGTTTGCCCTACAGGCGTTTGCCCTACAGGCGTTTGCCCTAAAGGCGTTTGCACAAAAAGTTTGATAATCACATTCGGACCAAGCTCCGGCATTTTCCCTAAAGGCGTTTGCCCTAAAATAAGTTTTTCGACAGTCGTTTGCCCTACAGGCGTTTGCCTTACAGGCGTTTGCCCTAAAAGTTTGCGAATTTTCAATAATCCGAAAATAAATGCTTGCCGGCGTTTGCCCTACAGTCGTTTGCCCTAAAGGCATTTGCCTTAAAGTCGTTTGCCCTACAGGAGTTTGTCGTACGAACCTTTGCGACGATAGATGTCCTTACGTTTGTCGCCCCTGTTGACAAATATTGGAACCATTCTCCAAATGAGTACAAAGTACAAAATTCAAAAATTAGATGGCGGCACATACGGTTTGCTTTCCCAAAGTTGAAGTCTAAGAATGCAGCTGGTAATCGAACCTTACAATAGATGGTGCGCCAATCTCAGTGACTGGATTGTATTTTTTAAATCATTTTTTTAACAGAGAGGTTGATGATGTAATATTTTCCCATGTGTGTGTGTGTGGGGGGGGGGGGGGGGGGGGTTGTTAACTAGCGAACGAATTAACTTAATTTAATATTGCTGCTATATATAAAAATAAGCGTTAACAAAAGGAGCTCACAAAATTGTATTACCATTGCCTTCTGGAATTTTCACTTAAAGTCATCCTAAAAACGATGACCCTAAAATAATTTAAGGCAGAGGATTATGCATATGCATTTATAAAAACATTTTTAGTGTTTAAAAGTTACTGTTAAAATAGCCTCCGAGACCTTCATGCCTATTTTCAATTTTTATATAACATGTGCCTAACTGAATCTGTCGTTTTATTAATATGTTTGTAGAATGCGGTGAAAATACTTCCATCGAGAGAGTGCATATTTTGCTAATTCGCCCAGATCATCTATAGCTTAACCCCTAATAAGTTTTATGGAAACAAGTGCAGTAGGTATAATAAAAGACTGATTTAATGTGTGACAGCCAATGAAATGTACAACTTTTCAAAATGCATTTAATCATATCATCCATATTGCCACAATATTTGAATGAATGTCATAGGTATGAGTGTAAACTAGGAACGATTTTGATATGTCGTGGAATGTACAATAATGAATTACGTAAAAGTATAATACACAAAGAAAGATCATTAAATATAACTCTGTTTCATATGCCAATGAATCAGCATATTCGCAAAAAAAAAAGTGCAATTTTAGTTAACATATTTTCAAAACAATTAAACAAACAGAATTTACTGGAAAATATGTTATTCATAACTTAGTAGGAGCAAGTGACGTCTATTCACCATCACCTATGTTTAATAAATAAATACGTTATTTGTTATTTTTGTTTTGTCTCATTGCTATGTACATGCTGTGCTGAAAGACTATTACTTCTAGATTTCAATGACAGTTTTTCTTGAGCGCGCGGTGTATGCCATGTCTACGTGTCGTCTTTGAAATCGTACAAATGACTTGTAGTTTTTATTAGTTTAGTTTCATATTTTGACATGGTTAATGAATCAAAACAAAACATCAATTTGTATACAACCTCAGTACACATAACATGGTAATTGTATGGTTTCTCAGCCGTATTTATAGTTATAGTATGCGATTACGTAATGTAAAAGGTGTTTTCGTGTATGCTACTGAAAGAATTCACTCCTTAAAATTTTATTTATGTGCTATGTGATAAATGCCCCATTGTGATACTTATGTAGGCCCTACCCAGCAGCCTAGTATCGTGAGCTGGGGCGGTTTAGCATTGAGCTTGAAACCATTGTCAACAAATCCCACTCGCAGAAAGCAGTTTTTATTTCGTTCTTATTCATGGACACTATTACTAAAATTATTTATTACCGCGAATTGTAATTTTTTTATAAGTATACATAAAGGTTTTTAATTTTTTAATAAGACATTTTTTTGTGACAGATATCTCAAAGAAAACAAATCCAGTAATTCGGTAGAATTCTATACGAGCCTCGTTGCCAAATTTAATGGACGCAAAATAATAAATTACCTACACATAGACACAGCGTAAATGTTACATGGCAGGACAAGATTCAAGAAAGGTTTAGCTTGGGAGAAGAGTCCTTTAAAAAAAATGTCAGGTAGGAGCCCTGGTTCAATACACAAGAAAGTCATTCGTAAAAAGATTCGACACTGCACAACTCGGCGTAAACTGGCTTACCAAGAAGATAGTCGGATGAAACTAAAACGGCGTGAACTCCAATCGACTAAACCAAATGTTAACTATGGATCCTCATCAGGGCAAGCTACGGATGTACAAGGGTGTGATCTTCCTGAAAATGAACTATTAAGTAAGTGTGAACATTACATCGCGTCACTGCAAGTCACTTTGGAAGAAGGAAGGAATATTGTGTAACAAACAAATATGCATACAATCCCGCAAGGAAAGTCGTTCTGTGTGCGGTGGACTAAAGTCACATTATTATTATTGAGAAATACCATTACATATCTTCATTATTTTATTTTGGGAATATAAGTGGAATCCACTATGGGAATATGGGAAATATTAAGGATAAATTCAGGGTTTTCTTTCGCTTAAAACAGAGCGAACAGCCAACTCTGGAAAGGCAGCCCATCAGGATTTTACGAACTGTATGCGTACAAGGAAAAACCTGAAAGGCGGCCTTTCCAATGGGGCGAAATTCAGGGTTTTCTTTCGCTTAAAACAGAGCGAACAGCCAACTCTGGAAAGGCAGCCCATCAGGATTTTACGAACTGTATGCGTACAAGGAAAAACCTGAAAGGCGGCCTTTCCGATGGGGCGAAATTCAGGGTTTTCTTTCGCTTAAAACAGAGCGAACAGCCAACTCTGGAAAGGCAGCCCATCAGGATTATACAAACTGTATGCGTACAAGGAAAAAACCTGAAAGGCGGCCTTTCCGATGGGGCGAAATTCAGTGCCCACAACGATCTAACGAAAACTAAAAATTTCTGAAAGGGAGCCTTTCCGATGGGGCACAATTCAGGGTTTTCTTTCGCTTAAAACAAGGCGAACAGCCAACTCTGGAAAGGCAGCCCATCAGGATTTTACGGACTGTATGCGTACAAGGAAAAAACCTGAAAGGCGGCCTTTCCGATGGGGCACAATTCAGGGTTTTCTTTCGCTTAAAGCAAAGCGAACAGCCAACTCTGGAAAGGCAGCCCATCAGGATTTTACGGACTGTATGCGTACAAGGAAAAAACCTGAAAGGCGGCCTTTCCGATGGGGCACAATTCAGGGTTTTCTTTCGCTTAAAGCAAAGCGAACAGCCAACTCTGGAAAGGCAGCCCATCAGGATTTTACGGACTGTATGCGTACAAGGAAAAAACCTGAAAGGCGGCCTTTCCGATGGGGCACAATTCAGGGTTTTCTTTCGCTTAAAGCAAAGCGAACAGCCAACTCTGGAAAGGCAGCCCATCAGGATTTTACGGACTGTATGCGTACAAGGAAAAAACCTGAAAGGCGGCCTTTCCGATGGGGCACAATTCAGGGTTTTCTTTCGCTTAAAGCAAAGCGAACAGCCAACTCTGGAAAGGCAGCCCATCAGGATTTTACGGACTGTATGCGTACAAGGAAAAAACCTGAAAGGCGGCGTTTCCGATGGGGCACAATTCAGGGTTTTCTTTCGCTTAAAGCAAAGCGAACAGCCAACTCTGGAAAGGCAGCCTATCAGGATTTAAATAATTGTGTGTGTGCTCGAAAAAATCTGAAAGGCGCCCTTTCCAATGGGGCGCAATTCAGCGTCCCCTTGAGCGTAGACAACGCAGGCGTAATAGCGATGCGTCACAAGCGGTACCGACACCGCAACAACGGACACCAACTGACGAGGCTCCGCGCTACAAACGCGTCCCCTTCGTCGTACGCAACAGCCAGGCAATCGGCAGCTTGGGCCCTGCATTCGCGCGACTCGGCGTCAAAAACCGCATGACGCTGACGAAACGACAAGAAATACGCATCACGTTCGACGGTAAATCCGATCAAGACAAGGCGACCGCGTGGTTCAAGGCCAACGAGGTGCCCTACCACACCTTCTCCCAGCCCAGCGAGCGAGGCGAGAAGGTTGTAATAAAAAACCTGAGTAAATTCACGCCGGTAGACGCGATCACCGAGGAGCTCACCGCGCTCGGCTTTAAAGTAAATTTTATTAAGCAACTTAGTCGGCGGCTCACAGACCGCAACTCAGGACAGGAGGTTTTCGAGCCAACACCGTCATTCGTGGTGTGCGTGGCACCAAGCGCGCACGACATCTACGCCGTAAAACACTTGTACTATACAAGTGGAATAAAGATCGAGCGGTACACGACTCGCGCGGAGGACGTCCCGCTTTGTAAGAGGTGTAGTTCCTTCGGACACACCACAAAGAACTGCGCGGAGGTTCCGAAATGCATTAGGTGCGCGGGTTTGCATCCCCGCAGCGAATGTCCCGTCCCAGAGGAGGCACCAAAGGTGTGCTCGAACTGCAGGGAAACAGGCCACACCGCGGCCTGGCGACAGTGCCCAGCTTTCTTGAAAATAGTTGAGTCGCGGAGACAGGCCGCCGCGGAACAGGCAGCACAGAAAGCTGCGCGCACAGCCTCGCGAGCACAGCCGGCCGCACCGACGCGGGACAGTTTCCCCCCTCCCCCCGCGCCCACCAGGGAACACGTGCCGCCGATCCATCATATTGCCATCCGGGGCAGTTAGTGTGTGCGAGACCAGAAACCGAAGTTTCTATAACTCGCTTAGTGCATTGTAAATCAGGTGCACCCCACACTTTTGTAGAATCACTTGGATCAACGGGCGGGGCGCGTGTCTTGAGGGATAAGTTTGGCACACGGGCCTGTGTGTGCGCTGGTAGGTTGTGTAATGCTAGAAAAAATTACGTGTACCTAATTCGGCGGGGGAGAGAAGCTCCCCACCAGCTAGATCGGCTAACTGGCGTGATGTAGTGTCGTGTTGGTGTGCAATAGAGGCTTGTCGGTGTGCTGTAATTTCAAGTGACCTAGTTAAATTCGGGTGTGGCGTGTAGTGTAAAGCTGTGCAAGCCGCTCCTACGAACCCCTGGGAACACAGAAACATGCTAGAGTAGTTAGCCCATTATTGCATGTAACAAGGTAGTTCAGGCCGTCACTTCACACAGGCATATCATCGTGTGGTCGTGTTGGTGATACGGTAAAAGAAATTACATAGATTAGTAAACACCTGGCCGCCTTAAGGACCGAACTATTGCGTTCCAATATAGTTCGGTCAAAGTTAGGCTAAACCAGTATTGCTGTAGCTAGCCCCCTGGCTGTTGTCTTCTAAACCTGAAAAATAGAAAGTGAAATTAATAAATGAAGGTCGTCCTATTCTATTATTGTTCGAGCAGAGAGATGCCCTCGTCCAGTATTTTTTTTTTATTTATTTAATTTTTTTTTTGTTTTTAATTTTTATATATATTTTTTATTTTATTTTATTATTTTATAATTTTTTTTATTTATTTATTTATTTTTTTTTAAATCTAGACTTAAAGCTACTGTACAAGCCCCCAGAGCCCTGCCCTGACAGACATGCATGCCTCTCGGCCCGGATCCCCAGCGAGGGCTGGGGCAGCTCCCTCTGCCAGTTCACCTGCATGATTCTGCCTTGACAAGGTGCTACGACATGTGTGTGGATTGTCGCGCGTGTTGTAGTGGTGTGGCTGTAAAATGTTACGTACCCCGGGGAAGGGAAAATTAATTAGGTGATGATGGATTTACGGAACTAGCTTTTTTAATTCAAAATCCCATGCCTTTCCGAAACGCGGCCGGCACTGGAGGTGAAGCCTGCCAGGCGGGTCTCGCCCTTCAGACATAGGGAGTCAGCCCTAACAACACAGGCAGTGAATCTCCCGGGAGCCAAAACCTACACCTGCGTGCTTCGGACCATTTTGAATTAGCTAGGAGAGAGAAAAATGCAGAGAATGTAAGAAATTTAATTTGCTATTATTAAGTGGTGAGCTATAAGTGTATTTTATTGTTATGATTCAAAATCCCCTGCCTTTCCGAAACGCGGCCGGCATTGGAGGTGAAACCTACCAGGCGGACCGCGCCCTTCAGACACAAGGAGTCAGCCCTAACATCACAGGCAGTGAACCCGAGGGGGCCGCACATACCTGCGTGCTTTGGACCATTTTGAATCGAAAGAAGTGGAGTTAATGATGCTGAAGTTATTTTGTAGCTTGTATTTATTTATTTTTATTGTTGTTATTATATATAGAAATTATAATTGTTTCACAATTCAAAATCCCATGCCTTTCCGAAACGCGGCCGGCACTGGAGGTGAAGCCTGCCAGGCGGGTCTCGCCCTTCAGGCATAGGGAGTCAGCCCTAACAACACAGGCAGTGAATCTCCCGGGAGCCAAAACCTACACCTGCGTGCTTCGGACCATTTTGAATTGTATAGGCCGTGTAAACTTTAAACTTTAAACTGTAGGCTCTGCGCGGTGTGAACACGCCCGGAGCTGGAATGCGACTGCCTTGGTGTCGGGGGAGAAAAACAGTTTTGTTTGGGGGCCCCCAGCGCCCCGACCAATCAGAGAGCTTCTAGGCCTGTGATTGGCCGGGGCCCCGAAAGCCCCCGCACGAGGTGTTCGGAGAGCTATTTTATGTAATTTAAAATTTATTGAAGACTTTTTTTAAAAACTGAATCCATGTCGCTTTCGTTTTGTAATAATTATTGTTTTAATTTAATCGAGGTTTTTTATGTTTTCGTTGCTCGGACGGGTCGTAAATCGCTATTGAATTTATCAGTGCGTTTTCGTGCTGTGGTAAATCTAGGTACATTTTATTATTATTCTTTGATATTATTTCGCGGATGTACGGAATTTTAAGTGCGTTGTGAATAGTTTCGTTACTCGTAAATCTGTTACAGTCTAAAATGGCCCTTAGGAAATTATTCTGTTTAACTTGTAGCCGATTTATATGGTGATTTGCAGCATAGCCCCAGACCTCGCAACCATATAGCAACTGCGGGCGTACAATTTGAGTGTAAAGTTGGAGTTTTTTCCTGCGTGGTAAATTAGGTGCTTTTAACATTGGGTACAGGCTTCTTAAGGATCCTGTTGCAATGTTTGTTGCTCGAGTAATGTGTTTGCTCCATAGTAATGTCCTGTCTAGCGTGAGTCCTAGATATTTTGCCTGTGAAACATTAGGAATAGGTTGGTGAAAAATTTCTAGTTCCCTGTCTGGTCTGCCTCTACGTTTTGAAATTACAAGCGTGGTTGATTTAGCTGCATTAATTTTAATTCGCCACCGAGTGTAGTATTGCTCAAGTGCAGTTAGCTGCCTTTGGACGCATACCATGGCATATCTTAGGTTACCAGATTGTTTAATTATGGCTGTATCATCCGCATACATCTGTACGTAGGCGTTTGCATGCGGTATGTCGGCTGTGTAAATATTATAGAAGAAAGGAGAGAGTGGGGAGCCTTGTGGCACTCCAGCTGTAAGTTCGCGAGTAGTCGATTTAGCCCCGTCCAGAGCAACATAAAAGTTACGACGCCATAGATAGTGGGCCACCAGGTATATATATGTGTCTGGAAAATTGAAGTTTATTAATTTTTGAATAAGACCCGGAATCCAGACTTTGTCGAATGCTTTTTCTGCGTCGAGCATTGTCATTACTGTGTAGGCTTTAGATGGGTTATTAAATCCTTTGGTAGCATCTTCAACGATTTTAATTAAGGGGTGGATTGTTGAGTGACCTTTCCTGAAACCAAACTGAATGTCTGGAATCACGTCGTGTTCCTCTGCGTGTGTTTGAAGGCGCGAGAGTAAGGCTTTTTCAAAAATTTTACTCATACTGTTTAGAAGACTTATAGGTCGCCTGTTTTCTGGGATGGCTGGGTTTTTCCCTGGTTTAGGAATTGTGATTATTTTTGCAAGTTTCCAGGAATCGGGGTAAGTTTTGTGTGTTAGTATTGCGTTGAATATCGCCAGTAAATATTCGAGTGCCTATGGAGGGAGTTTTTTAAGTGTTTCGTAGTTTATTGCGTCCGTGCCGCCTGATTTGTTGTTCGGACTGGCTTTAATTAGCTTTAAAAGTTCCCTTAACGTTATGGGTTCAGGAACAGACTGCGTGCCTGTTTGTAAAAAGTTATTTACCGCCTGTGTTGTTGTTAAAGTGAAGTTTCTGTCATTTACGTCTGTGTTCGGGGAGAATTGTTTCTCCAGTAGGTCTGCGACTGCGTTGGCCTTGTCTTCTGCGATGTATTTAGCCCCGGTGGCTGTTATAATAGCTGGGGTTGAAATAAATTTTTTGTTGCCGCGGAGCCTGCGAGATAGTTTCCACATTTCCTGCGGTTTTGTGGCTACTTCGTTTATTAAGTTTCCGAATTGATTTATTTTTTCCTGTTTTAATTTGCGCTGTACGAGATTATTCAGTCTGTTGTATTCGTTTCTGGCTTCTGTTGTGCGGAGCCTTTGTGCTCTGTTTCTGGCTTGCCGCCTAAGAGAAATGTAATAATCCAGATCGGGGTAGTGTGTTCGAGTGAACTGCCTTTTTGTTTCAAAGCGAGAGTGTTTTTTAATGGCATTTTTTACTGTGTCCGTGAAAAGTTTTACGTGTGGATTTATTTCCTCGGGTGAATTTATTTCGGGGGGCTGATTTAGGGTGTCTATAAGTTCTATCTTAAACCCGTCCCAATCTGTAATCTTTAGTTTATTATTAAAGAGTTGTATGTTGGATGTAGCATTAAAAGTTATTTGTGTTAGCACCGGTAAATGATCGGAGTTTAGTTCATCCAAGGTTTCTGTATTTATCTGAGCGTTTGGAATGTTGGTTAGGGCTATGTCTAAAATTTCTGGGGTGCCACCATTTACTGGATAGCATGTCGGGGAGTCAGGCGCAATAATGATGTAGTTTCCTGCAACCGCGTGGCCGTGTAGAATGTTCCCGTTGGCGTTTGTTTGGGTGCAGCCCCAGTCAGTGTGTTTGCTGTTTAAGTCTCCTGCTATAAAAAATTGATCTTCGACTTCCATTAATTTATTGAGGTCCTGTGGTGTGAGTGGGTCTTGTGGCGTCTTGTATACCGCGGACATGCAAACATGCGAATTATTATTACGGACGTTTATGCTGGTGGCCTCAATGTGTTGTAGTCCATTTATTGTTATCGGGTGGTGGTGAATTCCGTGTTTTATTAGTATGGCTGTACCGCCGCCGTGGAGTGCGGGGCGGTCTGTTCTGTATATTGTGTAGCCGCATATGTACGCTCGCATGTGTGGTTTTAGAAAAGTTTCAGAGATGAAAGCGACATCGATTCCGTATACAAAAAGTAACTGTTCCAGTTCATATATTTTATTTTGGAGGCCGTGTGCATTGAAAATTAGGACCTGTAAAAGCTTCCCCGGGTTCTGTGCCATTTTAAGGTGTAGCGAGATTCAGGATTGCGGATAGTAAGATCATCTGTCGCTTCGATGCGTCTGTTTCAGCTCGGATGGCGGCGTAGTGTGGCGAGAGTGTAGCAATGAGCTGTGAGAAATTGCAGAGTTTCAGAATCTCTGCCAGCTCGAATAGATCACCGACGGTGTTACCTTCTACTCTGTTCTGCGCTGGAGTGTGTGTGGTGCGTGGTTCCTTCACGGCTTGCGAATATTTACGCTCCGATCGTGTCAGCTCGGTGGTTGTTGTTTGCGGCTGTGTCTGTGGCTTGTTGACCACCTGGGCGCGCGGCTGTGCGTGAGCGGGGCGGGTGGGGGGGAACTCCACCTGGCTGTGCGTGGCTGGCGGTTGTTGTTTTGTCTGCGCCTGTGTCTGCACGGATTGTCGCTGTGACCTACTCGTGACCATTTTCAAAAATACTGGACACTGCTTCCATGCTGCAGTGTGTCCCCGCACTTTACAGTTAAAGCAGAATTTATCTGCGTCGTCAGCTTTCGGGCAGTCCTTTCGGGTGTGATTTTCGCCACACCTGACGCATCGCGGTGGCTTACTGCAGCGAGTGTGGGTGTGATCAAATTCACCACAGCGCTTGCACTGGGCGATGTCTTGTGGGCGGGCCTGGTATTTTTGAATAGTCACTGTCGTATAGTGAAGTGTACGAACGGCGAGAATGTTGACGTCAGAGGCCGCGACTGTCGCGCAGAAAGTTCCCGACCTAAATCGTTGTTGCTGCCCTGTGGCGTCTGACCGGGTGACTTCGAAATTACGCACGTCATGAACTACGAATCCCTTCTCCGTCAGTTCCGCGGCAATGTCGGCCTCGACGACCTCCGGGTACAATCCCTTAATAACGACCTTTGTGTTGCGCTCGTCGGGATGCGCAAACGTGTGGTGGTAGATGTTGTGGCCTTTCAGGTATGAGAGAGCTTGAGAGTAGCCCTCTCTGTTCTCAAATGTCAGTCGCAGCTCTCTCCTGCGCGTGATCGTGTTCCTGAACGCGATTCTGTGTGTGTTCAGGAAAGTTGCGATCTCCTTGAGCTTCGCAACTTCCCTGACCATTATCGGTACACCCCTGTACCGTGTGCCGGCCGCGGTTGTGGTCTGTGGTTGTGCACTTGTCTGTGGTTGTGTGTCGGCAGGCAAATTTGCCAGCACGCCGTAGCTGTTCTGCAGCGGGATTGCGGATGTCGCTGCTGTGTGTTGTTGTGCGGAGCCGCGCCTCGAAATCCGCGCGTCCTCACTGTTCGCCAGTACCGTCTCCCGACGCCTACCGAGTGATGTGCTCCGGTTTCCCCTCAAGGCCTTTTTACCCGAGACCTGTTGGAAGTCGATCTCATCGTCAGCGCGTTCGCGTTTGGCGTTAGCCTGTTGGGTTTCCATGGCCTGTTCGTGTGTTGTTGTACTCGTACTCGCCATGATCCCTGACCCTGTCGCGGTTCCGATTCGCGGGCTATCCGACCCGCCGGGTCGCCTAATACCTGAAGCAGTGGTGGCTGACAAACACTGATATGAACAGCGAAGCTAGGCCTTAGAGAGGCTGTCCTCTCTGCACCACTGCCTGGTGCGAAGTGGGGAACACGTGCACCGTACAACAACAACAACAACAGAGCGCAGTCCGCGAAGCGCGCCGAATCCGGGAAGCGCACGGCCCAGCGAGCAGGCCAGCCAACCGAGCATAACTCAATCACAAGCAGTAGCTTCCACGTCCTACGCGGCAGCTACGTCAGGCGAACGCGCACCGCGGCGCTCGGCGGAGCAAATTGTGCAGGCTCGCGTCGAAAAAAGTCAACATAGAGCAGAAACCGCGCCAGAAGCACAGCCAACAAATAATATCACTAGCCTCGCGGAACTCGCAGAGATCTTGCGCATGTGCGATTATTGGAATTTAGTGAAGGCACTCGAACCGTATTACGCACACATCCGCTCCACCGAGAGCATTAAATACCGCCAAACCATTCTATTGGAAGCACTCGCGACAGTGCTCCAGTAAATGGCAGTAAACATGGGGAAAACACTACAACTCCTAAACTTTAATGCATGTGGTCTCCGCCTTCGGTCGTACGAGTTGGAACAGTGCCTTGTAATATATGGGATTGATGTGGCATTCATTACCGAGACTCACCTATCACCGCACCATCGATTTAATATTTGTGGTTACACCACTTACCGCACTGACCGCGCCACTCGTGGGGGCGGCACAGCCATATTAATTAAACACGGGATTCATCACCATCCGATAGAAATAACTGGCTTAGAGCATCTAGAGGCCACCAGCATAAATATTCGTAATAAAAATGCGCATGTCTGCATGTCGGCAGTTTATAAACCCCCAGATAAGCCACTACTTTCTAGGGATTTAAATAAATTAATTAATCCACAGCAACACTTTTTCATCGCAGGCGATTTAAACAGCAAAAACGAAGACTGGGGATGCAAAAATACTAACCCAGCAGGCAGGAAATTATTAGATCATTCGGTAGCAAATAATTACGAAATTTTTGCTCCAGGCTCGCCAACTTGCTATCCAACGAATGGTGGCATGCCTGACATATTAGATATAGCTCTTACAAACATACCAGGTGCGCAGGTTACCTCAGAAAAATTAGACGAGCTTGACTCAGACCACTTTCCAGTACTAATTCAATTAACTTTCAATGCTCAATTTTGCGCAGCGATATTTAGCCGAACTTTTGGTATTCCCGACTGGGACAAATTTCGCGAAGACCTGGAATTAACTTTTACAGAAACTCCAGCGATAGATACAGCAGATGAGCTCGAAACTCACGTAAAACTTTTCACCGACACAATTACAGACGTGCGCAAGAAACACACGAAAATCGTGAATAAAAGAGAATTTACGAGGATTAATTACCCCGATGTAGACATCCTAATCGTTTTAAAACGCCAGGCGCGCAACACTTATCAACGAACGAGAACACCGCAAGCTAGGACTGAATACAATCGCCTTAAAGCTCAAGTCTCGCGAAAACTTAAAGATTTAAAAATAGAAAAATACGGAAACTTAATAACAGAGTGCGCAACTCAACCTCGGCAAATGTGGCGGCTCACACGCAATTTACGAGGGAAAAATAAATTTATCTCCACACCTGCCATTGTTACAAATGCGGGCATTAAATATGACGCGATAGATAAAGCAAATGCTATAGCAGACATTTTTGAAAAACTATTTTCACCAAACGAGGACATAAACGAGCCTCAGTTTACTAGGACCACGACAGTAGCTGTCAATAACTATTTACAAATCGTTCCACAAGCCGAGCCGGAACTCGTAACAATTAAAGAGCTCTTAGAAGCTATTCACTCGCGACCAAAAAATAAAGCAGGCGGACCTGACGGAATAAATTTTGATACTTTAAAGAAATTATCATTTCAGGCTATACAATACTTTCTTAAAATAATAAATGCTATTTTTATTCTTAAATCCTACCCATCGTCATGGAAACTAGCTAAAGTTATCACCATTCCGAAACCGGGAAAAAATGCGTCACTACCACAAAACAGGCGACCTATTAGCCTCCTAAATAGCATGAGTAAAATTTTCGAAAAAATTTTACTCAAACGACTTCAACACCATTCGGACGAACACGAAGTCATTCCAGATAACCAATTTGGTTTTAGAAGGGGCCACTCTACCTCTCACCCCCTAATTAAGCTCATTGAAGAGGCCACTGACGGTTTTAATTCACGAGCGAAATTTACTGTCGCAACGATGCTAGACGCGGAAAAAGCTTTCGACAAAGTTTGGATACCTGGCTTAATTCAAAAATTAATTACATTTAACTTTCCAGACACGTATATTCATCTGGTGGCCCACTATTTATGGCGTCGAAAATTTTTTGTATCAATAGAGGGGGTGAAATCATCCACTCGGGAGCTGACAGCAGGTGTGCCGCAGGGGTCCCCACTCTCGCCCTTTTTCTGTAATGTTTATACAGCCGACATCCCGCGGGAACATGCCCATGTGCTATTATATGCAGACGATACAGCAGTAATATATCAATCCCCGAATCTGAAGTTCGCTTTAACCAAAGTTCAGAGGCAGCTTACCTCACTCGAACAATGGTACACTCGCTGGCGCATTAAAATAAATGGAGCCAAGTCCACAACTATAATTTTAACTAAAAAATACACCGCCCCCGACCGCGAATTAAAAATTTTTAATCAAGCCATACCATTTGTTAAATCGGCTAGATATTTAGGTTTAACTCTAGATACCAGGCTCACCTGGAAAGTTCACACCACTAAGGTGACACAGGTTGCGCGAGGCACTTTGCGCAGCCTATACTCAATGTTTAAGGCCCCCCAATTTCCTAGAAAGAAAAAATTACAGCTGTACTTACAAATAGTTCGCCCTCAATTATTATATGCTTGCGAAATCTGGGGCTATGCAGCAAAATGCCATATCGATAAAGTACAGGTCACTCAAAATAAATTTCTTAGAGCCATTGCAGATTGCGGCTGGTACACCAGCACACTAGAAGTACACCAGCTACTCAAAGTAGAGTATGTAGAGGATTATATAAAACGGCAAAACAGGTCTTTTTATGGCCAGCTCCCTGAACATGCCAATACTTATATGAATTCACTTCCGGAATACGACCCAGCTGCACAGCGATAGTTTAAAAAACCGCGACTTGCCTAAGCCAGGTTATACTAGAATCCACACATCCCATGTACGCAGGGCAACTTAGCAAACATAGCAGACGTTTCTCTCTGGCCCCGATGTGCCTGTCTACGTCCTGCGGTGCAAATAATCAACATTGGACTAGCCAATGATTGACATGCCCAGGACTCTTAAATATTGCGTCAACACTACTTTTGGCCCAGCGGGGCTCTATTTTATTGCGTCAACACTACTTTTGACCCAGCGGGGCTCTAATTATAAACCAGCGACAACTCGACCGCAGGCCCAAATTCCTTTAATTACCAAATCTTTCTTTCCCCCACCTCCTCCACTAGTCCTTGCTAGTTGTTTTCCCCAGCCATTATTAATTAATTCATTAATGTAACTTTTCATTTTCTTGCTAATTCGAAATGGTCCGAAGCATGCAGGTGTAGGTTTTGACCCACGTAGAGGTTCACTGCCTGTGTGTTAGGGCTGACTCCCTATGCCTGAAGGGCGAGACCCGCCTGGCAGGCTTCACCTCCAGTGCCGGCCGCGTTTCGGAAGGCATGGGTTTTTGAATTGCAACAAAAAAAAAAGCACTGGACGAGGGCATCTCTCTGCTCGAACAATAATAGAATAGGATGACATTCATTTACTAATTTCACTCTCTATTTTTCAGGTTTAGACGACAACAGCCTGGGGGCTAGCTACAGCAATACTGGTTTAGCCTAACTTTGACCGAACTATATTGGAACGCAATACTTCGGTCCTTAAAGCGGCCAGGTGTTTACTAATCTATGTAATTTCTCCTACACATCGGTAAACTTACACGATGATATGCCTGCTTGGTCAGCCGGGTATGTGCGGCCTTGGAGCTATACACTACACTCACACAACGAAATTAATTAGGCCATTTTTGCGCACACTCAACACACCTCTAAATACAGACATCACGACACTCTCATGCATCAGTTAGCCAACTAACTGAGGGGATAGGGTGACCTCCCCCCGCCTGACACCTACACTATTAAAAATAGAGCCAAGCAACATGCGACAGCTATTTTACTTCTTCTGGACCGTGAGCCACCTTTAATCTTAAAATCACACACATCGCGCCCCGCCGACGTTTCCAATGATTCGATCAAAGTGACGGGGTTTCACTATTTATATTGGCGACCACATAGCGAGTTATGGGAACGTAAGAGTTCCCGGTATCGCTGTCACACGCTCCCGGCCGAGCATATGAGGAAACGGCGGCCAGTGTCCAATATCAGTCTGTTTGTGCCTGAGGACGGGAACAGGTCGCAACTGCTCTCATTGGAAACTTCTGTGTTCGTCAGTGCTGTCGTCCATTGTACTCGTTTATTGTTCATCGTTGTGTTTGTGTGTTTGCTGCTTTGTCCAGGTCTGCTATCTGCTTGCATCCAGTCTGTCTCGTCGTTGTTAGCTCACTGTGTTCGTCTGTGTTGTTATATTATTTTTCTTGACTAAGTTCCTTCCGTGGAATTCTTTTGCGGTTTGGTTTTTAAAGGTTAAATATTTTTGTCTGTTCTGTCGTCGTTGTGTTGTCCATAATACTTGTTCATTTTCCTCGCTGTTTCATTTTTTTCCCCGACTAAAAATGATTTAGTCTTGTTTTCTGTGGAAATTATTTTTCTGTATTCATATTTTTATTTTATTTAGTTTCGTAATTCTTTCCATGACAATCAGTGCAAAACTGCAATGGCGTATGTCCAAAAGACTTCACTGAATCAAAATTCCCCATTGCATCAAACATTCAAAGAACAGATCATAAATAATTAACCAATTTGTAAACCTTCGAAGCATTTTTTCCTTGTGTGTTTATTATATAACATGCACACTACTTTTGTGTTCCAGCACAAGTTTTGTACTTTAATTGTAATACTTTTAAGTTCCTTTATGTAGCGTTTTTAAGCATGTAGCAGCGACTCGTCACTTAATCTAATTTGACAGCACTGTGAAACTTCATGACTGATTCTAAGTCACTCGCAGTTTAAGCGGAGTTATGAAAATTAAAAGGATCTTGCATTGTTGAACAATGTAGTATATTACAACCAACGTGCTTGACGTGAGCTATTTCAACTAGCCTATCGCATTGTCTGGAACATACCTAACTTGACCGCCGGGAGACAAATGTAATAACATCAATGAGCCACTTTTAATACATGGACGGTTCACCTCTTATTTTCTTCCCACAAGTCGGGAAGAGGAAATTTATTAAGAGATGTACTGCGCGCCTGTAGTCAAAAATGTATTATCAGAAACATTCGTTAGTGGCGAGTGCGAAATTGAAAGCGCATGTGCTGCTAATCTGGAAATTCCAGGAGTTCCAGAAAATCTTGACGTTGATGTTTCACAAGATCATTATACTGAGTAATACATGATCAGTAATACAACAGATGCTTCACTGACTAGCGCAGAAACCAAAAAAGAAGACAGTCATGAGATTTGTGGACGGAGGATAATAGACGTTAGTTACTTCCTTCAACAGATCGTGGATATAGATGAGCACCCTATTACACAGTGTTCCTTTAAGCACATGTGCCTTTTATCGGAAAGGCGGCGAGGTTTGCAATATCTACTTACCTTTAAATGTTCAATGTACAATATTGCTAAAGTTGTGAAAACAAATGACTACACGAAATTGACAATGGATGTAAATACTTCAGCAGTGGTTGGCACAATTTGCACTGGCGGTGGCCATAATCAGCTGGAAGAAATATGTTCTGCGATGAAAATACCAATCATGTCATATATAACCTATCAAAAGTACGATGACACTATTGCAGATGGTTGGGAAAAGAAGCTGCCAAGCTAGAAATACAAGAAGCCATCAAAAGTGTACATGTTGATGAAAATGGAATTCCACTGTTGACGGTGGTTGTTGGCGGTAGTTGGCCCAAACGTTCATATCGCACTAACTACAACTCTCTTTCAGGAATGGTAAGTTATATCAAATTATGTCTTTGCATTATCATTTCAGTATTTTAGTCTCGACTACAGTATATTTCAGACGACGCCGCTGATTGGCGTGTTTTCTTGGAGATTTTCGCATACCTACATTTTTCCCCCTTCATTTATTAACACCTCATTTCACCTATATGAGTTTTCAAGACCTTAGATATCAAAACATACCCAAACATCTTCACTCTAGAGTATTATGACAAAACTACGAAGTTCTTATTGAACCTATGTATTAAAGTTATGATAAAGCTATATGTATGGTTGTTGCGGTACCAACTTTAGATACGTTTTCTGCAAAGTTCATTGTTGAAACTATACATTTAATAAAAACATAATGTAAGTAATTGGATACCGGTGTGAAATGCACACTGAGAGAAAGGTTTCATTAAGCGTACAAAATATGCGTTTGTATATGATGAAACGAATACATACATTGTTGCTCTAATAAAATATTTAATTGAGCACTACAATTACCAACTCAATGCTCAGCACTCATATGCTCTTGCCTCAGAATACATGTTAAATGTTTATGGTCTCGTATCAATGAAATATAATATGCAAATAATATGTTTTGTTTCAGTATTCTTATGCATTTGATATTTTTTATTTAAAAAATATATTCGTATTATAGTTTCCGGCAATTATTTCATATATATATATATATATATATATATATATATATATATATATATATATATTCACATAATAGTTATATCATGCGTTTTATGATTTTCTTATGTACTTAACAGACTACAAGTATATTTCTGGTTTCATTTTTGAAGATACTTTGATTACCATTCGAGATAACATCATGTTTCGTAAATCCTAATTATTATTATCAAGTACAGGGCATTCTGCTAAAAATAAACCTAACTATTTTTCTTCGTTTGGTTTTTCAGGCAGCTATCGTGGGGTTTTACACCAAAAAAGTAATATTCATAAGTGTCAAAATAAATATTGCTCATTCTGTCACCGTGCAGAGGTGCGCAGTGAAACACCAAAGGAACTTACCTGTTTCAAAAACTGGAATTCTGACCAGAGTTCTAGTAGTATGGAGGCAGCAATTATCGCCGAGGGGTTCCTTTCTAGTATGGACATGTACGGATGCATATATGCTAAAGTAATTGCAGATGGAGACTGTAGTGTCTACAAGAAGATCTTGGAGAGTAGACCTTATACGAACCACATCATAGAAAAAATAGTGTCGCAATCATCTTCTCAGAAATTATTGCAACAAAATTCGCAGCAGCGTTGGAATTACTGGGAAAACTTGTTGCCCTCATTCATTACAAGTGGTGGACAGAAATGTAGGTCGCCTCAGAGGAGCTGTAAAGAAAGCCATACTTTACAGGAAGAATTCGAACTGTCCTAACAATACCGACGAACTTAGGAAAGACATATTAATAGCCCTGACCATGTGTTTGGACATCATGAAAATTGCAAAGAAAGGGGATATTTCTGTGATGGAACATAAAAGCTGAAAAATATGCATGATCAAACAGAAGATTGAAACAGCATGGCCTATACCAACAAATTCAACATTACAATCGATCTAAGTCTACACTCTTGTAGTTTGATTGAAAATGTTGACAGCAACCCTGCAGAGCATTTCAACAGTGCCATAGCAAAGCTACTAAGAGGTAAACGCATAAATTTTGCTTGCCGCAGAAGTTACCAAGCAAGATGTTCTGGTGCTGTCGTGCAACACAACACCAGCCGTATACGGTACAAACTGCAAAAGACTATGTACGGTAACAGTCCTGGAAAATATGCAAAACTATCTGAAGAGAGACGCAAGAAAAAAGTTGAAAGGGAGATGAAAAATCGAAATGGGAAGGCAAAATGTGTGAAATCTCTACTAAACAAAACCTCACAGTTTCGTGGCGATTATGGCACAAATTCTGCAAAACCAGACTTGAACGAAAATGTTTTCAAACATGAATGCCAAACAAACATTCTTGAAAGACCTACGTCTGACACCAAAAGAACGTCATTCTTTGGAAAGGGGGACATTATTACAACAAGGGAGCTATTTGTGGCTTGAAGAAAGGAGGAAGCGGCTGACAGCTTCTAATTTCAAAGTGATATGCAAGAGTCGGCCTCACACAAGTTGTGAGCGTCTAGTGAAACAAATGTTGTATGGCCATTCACCCAATACACCTCCTATACAGCGTTAACGAAGAATGTGCACTCAGGGAGGTAGAAAATGAAACCGGGCTGAAAATAAGTCAGAGTGGACTTATTGTACATGCTGATATTCCGTTCCTAGGAGCCACACCCGACGGATTCGTGGATGACAGTTCAGGAATAGAGTGTCCGTATGGTGAGGTACTCGGCCTCGTCTGGAGCAGTGTCCTCGGCTTCCTCTCGCTGTTGCTCCAGTCCTCCAGGAGGGAGTGCATGTCTGGTCCATCTGCCGTGTCCCCATGTTCGGGTTCGGCCGGGAGTGGTTCCCCGGGGGTCGCCGCCACTCGCAGGTAGTCCCGGTGGATCTTCTGCACGCGGCGGCCGCCCAAGTCCACCATGTAGGACGTCGCCCCCAGGCGCCGCGTCACGGTGTAGGGCCCCTCCCAGCGGGGAGCGAGTCCGGCGCAGTAATTGCGCGGCGCTGCCGAAAGGGGGTACGCTCGGGCGTACACCCGATCGCCGGCCCGCAGTTGTGCCGGGGGTCGCTCTGTCTGGGGCGTGATTCCCTGACTGTAGGGGGCTTGTCTTGCGCGTGCTGCGTCGTGCTCCTGGGTTCGTCGCTCGTCGCGCTCCTCCGGTTGCTCTCCTGGGTGCGGTACGCCGTGTGTTGCCAGCTCGCCGGGCAGCGGCAGGTTACGCCCCTGGATCATCTCGGCGGGGGTCATCCCAGTGGCCGCGTTCACGCGCTGCCGAGCGCAGAACAGTGTGTCGGCGACGTGGCGGTCCCACTGGGTGTGGTCCTCCCCTAGGCGCAGCCGCAGTTGAGTTTTCAGATCCTGATTCCTGTGCTCGGTCGGATTGGCCCTGGGGTGGTATGAGGGTGTGGTGTGGTGGATGATATGTGCCTCTTGGCACCACCCTCTCCACCGGGCCCCCAGGAACTGGCTGCCATTGTCCGTCAAGATGGACTCCGGTTAGCCGAACCGAGTGAGGAACTCGCGCGTCAGGACTTCGATGATGGTGGCCGCCCGTGCGTTGCCGCAGGGGTAGACTTCTGTCCAGCGGGTGAACATGTCGGTCACGACCACTAGGAAGCGCTTACCCCGCGGCGAGCGGGGGTATGGCCCCATCACGTCCAGCGCGAGCATCTGGAACGGTGTTGACGGCTGGCGAGGCTGCTGTTGTTGTGTACCGTCTCCTCGGCGGGCCTTGCGGTGCTGGCAGGTCTCACACTCCCGGACGTAGACCCGGACATCCCGGTTCACCCCCGGCCAGTGGTAGTACCGGCAGATGGCTCTCCGGGTCTGGTCCGAGCCCAGGTGTCCGGCGAGGTCATGATCGTGGTAGAATCGCAGTGTTGCCTCGCGCGCTTCGGGTGGGACGTAGGTCTTCCACTCGTCCTCTTCACCCGGCAGTCTGTTCATGACCCGGTCATCCCGGAGCTGCCAAGCGGGGTGGTCTCCTCCGCGCGCTGTCTCGCGGCGCCGGCCGGCATCCGGTGAGCGGCGCTGGGCCATGAGGACGCGCTGCTCCAGGTCAGCCTCGGTACTGGGAGGGTCTTCGGTCCCTTCTACGCCGAGCGTGAGGCAGGTGCAGGTAGGGTGTCCGTCGGCAGTCGTGCTGGTGTGGGGTGGAGGCAGGAATTCATCCCACTCCTCCTCGTCCAGCACCTCCCGTCTGCCATCTGGCTCCCGCGAGAGCAGGTCGGGGAGCTGATTTTTCTGCGCCTGGCACATGCTCGACCGTAAAGTCGAACGACTGTAGGAGCAGCGCCCAGCGAATCAGCTTCCCCTTCCTCCCCTGCATGGTGTGGAGCCAGGTGAGGCAGCGGTTGTCAGTTTGGAGGGTGAAATGCCTGCCCTCCAGGTGTGGACGGTATTTCTTCACGGCCCACACCACCGCCAAGCACTCCTGTTCGTTGCTGTGGTACCGCCTCTCCGCCGCGCCGAACTTCGCGCTGGCATAGTCCACCACCTGCCGTTCTCCGTGGTCGTTCACCTGGTACAGCACGGCTCCGGTTCCCAGGGCGCTTGCGTCCGTCTGGAGGACGAGTGGGCGCTCGGGGTCGATGCGGGCCAGTGTGTGGCACCGGGTGAACGCGCTCTTGACGGCTTCGAATGCCGTCTGGGCGGGCGAGCCCCAGTGGTAGTGGACTTGGGGCGACAACAGGTCCGTCAGAGGCGCGATGACTTGTGAAAAATTCGGAATATAGTTCCGGAGCCAGTTCAGCAGCCCGATGAAGCGCTGCAGTTGCTTCCGGGTGCGTGGGACTTCTGCCATCGCGATCTGCTGGAGGTGACCTAGTTGGGGGCGGTTCCCCTCCGCGTTGACCACGTGGCCCAGGAAGTCGACCTCGGCGGCCCCGAGATGGCATTTGGCTGGGTTGGCTGTCAGGTGGTTTGTGGCCAACCGCTCCATCACCAAGGCCAGATGGCGGCAGTGGTCCTCTGAGGTATCTGAGTACACTATGATGTCGTCCAGGTATGCTAGGGCGAACTGCCCGATGTAGCCCTCCAGCACACGGGTCATCATGCACTGGAAGGTGGAAGGGGCGCACTTTAGGCCGAACGGCATGGCTCTGAACTGGAACCTCCGTCCATCTGGCACCGTGAACGCCGTCTTCTCCCGGTCCCCGCGTCGTATGGGCACTTGCCAGTACCCGGACTTCAGGTCCAAGGTGCTGAAGACCTGGGCCCTTCCTAAGCCGGCTACGGCGGCCTCGACGCTAATCTGGGGGGGCAAGGCGCTGACGGTCACGGCATTTAACGGCCGGAAGTCCACACAGAATCGGCTTGTCCCGTCTTTCTTGTTGGCCAGCACAATGCACGCATTGTACCGGCTGTGGGATGGCTCGAAGACTCCGTCGTGCAGCATCTTGTCCACCTGCTCCCGGATGATTCGCAGCTCGCGAAACCCGTAGCCGCGAAGCGGGTCGAACACTGGGTCATCAGTCAGGGTGGGGATGCAGTGTTAGGTGACGGTGGTCCGCCTCAAGGTTCCGTCCACTGCAAACACTTAGGGTCGGGCGGCGAGGACCTTGTTTACCTCAGCCTGGAAAGAGGGGGGGACATCGTGGCGCACGTCCGCCAGGGTCAGCACCGCGTCCTGTCGGGGGGGCATCTGTCCTAGCGCGTACACCACGTACCTCTCGGCTCTTCCCAGGTTGAGGCAGGGGGGTCCTAGCTCCAAGACCGCATCTTGCTGGACCAACCAGGGGAGTCCTAGCACCACCTCCTCACACAAGTCTTGCACGACTACTGCGGACACACTACTGTTTAATTCCTGCGTACTCACCACGATCTCAGCATGCCCCAGCATCCGCCCGGTGTGTGTGATGGTAGCCAGGCGAAGCTCGCCGCTGCCCGGACGCAACGCGCCTGTGGGCACGAACGCGGGGCGTACGAACACGTCGCTCGCTCCGGTGTCGACGAGCGTGGCAGCTGGCCGACCGTTCACCTCCACGGGGATGCGGAACAGGTTGTCCCGCGGGCGGCCCAGCTGTCCCAAGGTCGGGAGGGCGCACACCCTGCCAGGCGCGGGGTTGATGGTCTGTGCGGGGGGAGGGGGCTCTAATCCCGGTCCCCCTGGGGGTCGTTTCCCGACTGGGCCGGGCTGGTGCGCTGTGGCGGAGGTGGTACCACGTGTGTTTCCTGGCGCGGCGGTGTGGCGGGTCGCGCCGCCCGGAATCCCCGCGGGCACTCGCTGTGCCAGTGACATTCGCCACGTGGGCATCCCAAGCGACACAGGGGGACTTGCTCACGTGCTCCGGCGTCCCGCGGTCGCTCCGCTCGCCAAGTTGGCGGCGCCTCGATGGCTCGTAGTCCTCGGTGTTGGTGTGAGGGTGAGTCCCGTAGTGCGGTGTTCCGCCGGGCTTCTGGTGGGCTGTCACCCCCTCGGGTGCTCGTGGTCGGGCCGCGCTTGCAGGCTCTCTGGAAGTTGTGTTCCGTCTCGCGTGCTTCCTGCACGTACTCCGCTACACCGCCGGTGTGGCAGCGACGCAGAAAGGGCTGCAGCTCGTCCCTCACTAAGCCCGTGATGATGGGCACTGCCCCGGACAGGGGGGTGCCGGGCGAGATGCGGCGAAACAATTGTAGTTTAGTGGCGATGAACGCCTCCACTGCCTCGCTGTCCTTCTGCCGAGCCCCATAGAATGAGGCGGAACACTCGACGAGGGGCGATCCTGTGTCGAACCGGTGTCGGAACGTGTCCGTGAACTCGCCCCATGGCATGGCAAACCGGCCCCACATGCTCCACCAGCTCCGAGCGGTCCCTCGCAGCTGCTCGCTGACCCGCTCTGCCCACTCCGATTGGTGCGTCCGGCACCCGGTCAGGCGCGCCTCGCACTGCGTCAGGAATTCCCCTGGGTCCTCGTGCGAGGCTCCGGCGAACTCTGGCAGTGTCGCTCTGCGGGGCGGCAGGGCTTGTGCCAGGTCTTCCAGGCCGGGCCACACGCACTTGGCCTCGGTGATGTCCAGCGCGTGCGTCGCGCGGCCAGGGTGCGAGCTCCAGTCGCTGGCGTGGGTGGTTGGGGGGGCGGTGATGGCCGGGGTGGTACGGCTTGGTAGGGGTGTGTGGTCCACCGGTGGTGTTCGCGCCTGTAATTCCGTCTCTATGCTGTTGTGCCATGGTTCTATGAGCGCTTCGACATTGATTGCCGGCAAGTTGTAATCCGGTGCGCATTTACATGTCTGTAGAGGGTTCGTTTTCCCCGTTACCAGGTCCCTGCCCTGTGGCCAGTAGCAGACTCGACAGGTGTTCATCTTGAGTCTGTCTGCCATTGCGTCGCGCGGCGCGTCGGTGTTGACAGTCGCTTCGTGCGCGCACGTGGCTCTGTTTACAAACAGACTCCCGATGAATAAAGAGTGGTGAGGGGGGTTGGCGCGCACGCTGATTCGGGCCGCTGGCCGAGAGGCGCCCGGACAGCCGCACAAAAGGGAGAGCCGTGACTGGCCACTGCGAAGGGGGGATGCGGATAGCCGTGTGTAGCGGCGGCCGAGAGCGCCCGGACAGCCTCACAAAGCGGGGAGCGCGAGGATGTGAAGGTTGATGAGGGGGGGGGGGGGTGCGGGCGAGGTTGTTCGCTGAAGGCCCAAAGGGGAGGGGTGGAGGTGAAAGTGAAAGTTGGCGAGGGTCGGCGCGGGCGGTGACGCGCGCTTCCGGGTGGTCCCTTTGTCGCTGCTCCTCTGTGCGCCAAATTCCACTGCGCGCGTCCAAAATGGCCGTCTTCTGTCCCCTTTGTCTGATTTTCGGCTGTAGTTATGCCCAATGCAAGGGCGCCATTTGCCGTCCCCCGACCTATGTGAAAGGCCCGGGGGGTACCTGACGGGCGCTACGGGCGTCGCAGTGCTCTTGTTGTCCGGAGGGGCGCCAGGCTAGCGGACTGCTAGGCCGTTGATGTTGGGTCGTGGGTACTCTGCCCCCGCGTGCCCCGCCAGGTACACGGCTTGAATCTACCCTGAATGGTTCTCTCTTGACTGTGAAGGCCGCTCGGCCGTGTGGAGGACGGGAGACTCCGGAAAATTAGTATACACGAGTTGGTGAGAATTACCTTTAATCTAGTCCCGCTACAAAACACTCTCACCAACACTTGGCGACGTCTAGCCGTTACACAAATAACACAGAAAAAACATAACACTACGCGACACTAATGGTTACTGCGGCAGTCTCGTGGGACGCGGGTCGATGCTCGCTGGAGACGGCCAGCGCCGAACATTACCTGGTGCAGGTGGGGGGCTCTATGAGCGGGCTCCTAAATTCGGCGAAACACTTACGTGAGTGATACGATCTGCAGCGCGGTATCACGATGAAGACGGTCGGGATAGGCCCGGTTCCGTAAAATACACGCCGAGTCGACGTGGGCAGCTATGAATTAATAAGAGGTTTAAATTTAAATATTTAGTACAGAATAAAATAATCACAGAAAGAAAACTAGGATGCTGCCCACGGACACACGTCTGTTCCCGGCGCGGAGTGGTTCGAGACTGCCGGACATGGCCGCTTCGCAAGGAAGAGAAACTTTTTCTTCTTTGTGAGTCGGCGTCAAAAAACTTATATTAATTTAATTTACTATATTACCAGTTAAAACATTTTCCAGGTGCCCAATTAAAATGTAGCACCTGGTAATTGGGTGCTTAAGGCTTAACAATAGTTTTAATGTATTTAATTATTTAAATTGTGACATCAAGTTGGCGACTGTAAATTTACTAACATGTTGTCCCACTGTGAATTGTTTTAGAGGGACTTCTCCTATTCCGATTTGATCATAGTCACGGGCATTTTAATTAAGGCCAGTGGCCGCGGTGACTGTTAATGAGGTTTGTTGTCTATTGGGGTCACGCCCGAGGCGCTCGCCTGACTCAATCCGGCTGGGAAAGGGGCGCGCTCCGAAAACGGGATACGGTACTGGCGGTGCGGAGCACGGGCTTAAATGCCATGGTCTGTACGACGTCATGATAAAGAGCGAAACATCCCTGCAGCACAAAACAATAGCCAATACTCAACCCACCATAACCAATCCGCTTTAACTACATGGTGCACAGCCAATGGGTAGACAGCTCGTCTGTCATTAGCTGAGCGGATGTAGCCCTTTCTCTGATAAATACCCTCATTTTCCAGCCCCTTCTCCCTACACTATTAAAAATAGAGCCAAGCAACATGCGACAGCTATTTTACTTCTTTCTGGACCGTAAGCCACCTTTAATCTTAAAATCGCACACTTCGCGCCCGCCATCGTTTCCAATGATTCGAACAAAGTGACGGGGTTGCACTATTTATATTGGCGACCACATAGCGAGTTATGGGAAAGTAAGAGTTCCCGGTATCGCTGTCACACGCTCCCGGCCGAGCATATGAGGAAACGGCGGCAGCCCCTTCTCAGTCGCACCTGTGTTTCCGTACCATGTGCTTCTCTGCCTGAGGACGGGAGCAGATACCCTAGTAGCACACTTTGTTGGCCCAATGTTGGGATATGGTTGGCACTGTTGGCAAACAGTTGGCTGTGTGGTTTGTTGGATAGCCAACCACAATTTTCTGTTGGCCCTACCTTTCTATTGTTGGGTTTACGATGGTTATTTTATAGTTAAATTTAGCTGTTGGCCCTACAATGCTATCGGTTGGGTCACTGATTGTTATTTTCCATTCAAGTTTTGCTATTGGCCCAGCAGTGAATTAGTACAGTTGGCCCTACTATGTTGTGCATCGCTGGCCCGACAGTAATGTTTTTAATAGCACCTACCGTGACATAATTTATTACCGCGTGTTTATTCTTTGGTTTATTCATGCAGATTATGATTTTATTAATTTTGCGTTCATAAAAAATAAAAATAAACATATATTTTATTATTTTATTAAAATAGAAATAAAGAAAAAAAATTCTTTATAAATTTCATTATAACTGTTAAATGACAACTTAACTCATAACGGTTTTCAGTGTATTGTATTTGTATTTATCTCTTTTATTGCTATTTTAGTTGCGCAACTGAACAGCATGAATTACATCAATGATTACCGGTACATGATTATTTTAGTCATGTTGGTCATGGTTGTTTCCGATTGTAATGTTTTGAAATGTGGAATATTTAGATATTTTTCTATCAGGATATAAGATGGATAAACGTATATAATTTCTGTTGCCATTATACTTTGTAAGGTAAGATTTAATTATAAAAAATTTTTAATGGGCTACATCACATAAACCTGATTTCGTTAAACGTTCGTAGCTTTTCATTTTAAAACTTATAAAATCAATGGTATGATTGTGCAATTGTATTACTGATTTGACATAATATGTCTATATAATATATAGAATAATGTTTGGTACGGTTTAGTTTCGCGTTTAATTAAATTTTATTGAACCAGGGGGGGTTTTGCTAGTTAGCCTACCATAACCTGAAAATGTGGCTGAAGTTGAACAAAATCTATCCTATACATACCGATATATTTTGCATGCATATCGCAGGGTATGTGCGATTAAATACCGGGAATTTAAATCATTCTGCTTGAAAATGCTAACCTAGTGTCTCAGACACATTTTTTTTTTGCTAATGGTTACATGAAAACACTCAGCATGCCTTTATTCATTTCAAAAAAAGAGATTCGTTGTTGAACAATGTGCTCCACTGTACAATTAGATAAACTATCGTATTAGGATGCATGTGCAGTGGGTTTATTTTTCTTGCAACAAAAAACTTTTTAACCTCAACTTCAGACTATTAAGGATTTAGCATAATTTATATTTTATGTTAGTGATTTTTTAAACAAGAACAATGTGTTTGTAGGTTAAACTGGTAGAAAAAATAAACCACAAGAACCAAATATAATACAACAAAGATGTTATGCAAATGTATGCACATAGCAAATATGTTACTTTGTCTATTCTGATGAGTACTCAGTCACGTGTTACAGAGTCGTGTATAACGTATCATGCAAAAGCTATTGGGTTTGATAATGTTTTCTTAACATGTTACATGAACGGGTGTTTTCGTTACCTAGCCTATGTGAATGTGCATTTAACGTATGTGAAACCGTCGTAATTATGTATCTTATTGAACTACAATAAATGAGTGTGTAGGTTGCCAACAAAACTTATTAACTTGAAACGTAAACGTGAAATCGTCATTCCGGCCTTAAGACATGTTAACGTTGCAATTTCTGGTTTGTGACCCACACCACTACACATTTGTTAGGAATGTATGCCAAGTCATTAAAAAATGCTGAAATATTAGCACTTATCATTAAATACTTTGTTTGTTTGCTACTTCACAGAAGTTGCTAAGCTTAAATAGTATTTGACCCACCAGTAAATGTTTTTTTAGCAAATTATTTGCGATGGACTACATTACATGGAAATCAAAATCTTCTTTTTTTTTGTTTGAAACTTACATAGCGTATCCTAACAAAAACTTTTATCAGAAAATGTGCAATAGCAACATTGTATTAAGTATGTTAATGTTAGTGGAAAATTGATTTCATGTACAGTTTGTTGTTTTCATGCAGGCTAAATTGTCTTGGTGAAATCAGGCAGTTTTATTTATCCTTCATGTATCAAGTAGTGGAGTTCAATGCTGCTAGTGGAGGAGGGGTTGGAACTATCCACTCTAACTGGCTAACACCAAGAAAGAAAGAGTGTTTTTGGCCACCTTTTAAACATTCTCAACAGTACAATAAAGTTGAGCGTTGCTGATTAGTACCCAGCAATTGAAAAATAATTTGACCACTTGAGCTGAAAGGGTGGAGTCACAGCATTTTCTGATTGGATTTTATTTGTTTGTGATGAATAGTTTTATGAAGCTTAAAACAAAAATTAATATCTGAATCTTCCTGTAGTCATAAAATTAATTCTTGTGAACAGTATATAAGTTAAATAATCTATGTTCATTCTAAAATAACTATTGCTGTTGCTTTGCACTGATTTTACCTTGTATTGCTGTACCTTTCGCTGTAACTTTCTGGCACAAAGTTCACAAGGATACACAAATTAATTTAGAGTAAGACTTCAGCTTTCAGTATACCTACTGCAAATAAAATTTATTGTGGTAGCATTTGTCAGTGTGCTTTTTCATATTGAGTTTAGAGTGGCATGTAAAACATATTTTACTGTTTTCCATACATAGGAAACCACACTTGCTACCGTTGGAGGGAGAAAAGCTGATCATGTGCGCCATATACTAGAGAGACTATTCACAAATAGATTGGCATTGAAATACAATTGGACAGGAAAAAACCAGAAGATAGCATTAAAAAATCTGCAGCTCATGAAGATTATACCTGGTGAGTCAAAACATAGAATACTATTTTATTTTACTATGTTTAGTCCTACAGAATTGTTAGTTTATACAGTAACTTAGGTATGTTTGGCATTTTAAGTAATGATTTTACTATAGAACTGTCTTAGAGTGGTTACATTTTGATTGTTAAAAAAAAATTGTATTACCATTACATACATCCAAATTCAACTGTGTGCTTCTGCTAGTATTGCTTCAAAGTTTTAATACAAAATAACGAACAAATTAACAGATGTAACAGACTATTATCATGAAATGTTATGTTAATGAATTATTTTTGTAACATTCATTTTTGGTGAAAACAAGTATGAGTAAGAGTGATAAAACAAAAAAAAAAACACACACACATATATGTGTGTGTGTACATTATAAGTATAGAACAGAAATTCACTACATATTCTAACTTTTAATTACCAAAACAGAAAATCGAGACAAAGTATAGCAGATGAACTACAAAAAGTTAGTAATGTAGAGTTGTATATTATGACTAAAAATTTATTTATTAATTTTTCTATTGTATGAAATTTAATAGGAAAATATTTTAATTCAGAAATTGGGATTTTTAACATGTGAATGAGAGTATTAGCATTGATATTATCATGTAAGTTTTCAAAGCCGATGAAGGCGAACAAGGTGAGTGGAGCAGCACCAGAATGTAAGGGTGAGGGAAATGGGTAAATCCAGAGAAAACCCACATGCCAACGGCTGCATTATCCAGCATTATTCCCACAATGCAAAAGTTATGGTTAACCCTGCCAGCAATATAACCCGGATTGTTTTGGTGGGAGGCTCGTATTCTTGTTGATACACCAATTGTGGCCCCTGTTACAATTCAATATGGTGGGTGCTTTTGATACTGTACTATAACATATATATAATGCATGTTCCGTGTTTCCAGTAAATATTTTTTAACATTTATATTATAGGCTAACTTATTACAAAATTATGAGCATTATTTATGAATAAAATTATTCGAATTTCAGTAGTTTTTGACAATAAAATTAATTGTTAGTTTCATTTCTTTACATGTACTGATTGAGCATTAAACATACCATAGTGCAGAATTGTATCTGTAATGTTAGAATAAAAAAGTTAGTTAAATTCTTAATATTTATTTTCATTTTAGCTGCTGTTAGAAGAAATAAATACACTAGCAACATCTGTGATGATGATGTGAATAACATTTTACGGAACTGGTTCCGTTTCGCAAAGGACAGGATGGAGGTCGAGACAGCAGAAGACAGTCAGCTAAATAGAAAAAGACATCAGAAAAGTGTCTACAGTGGAAGTTCAAAGAGAACTAATTTGCGAAAAGTGGTAGTTCGTTCAAAAGAAATTTGTCAAGAATTATGTAATGAATTCCAGCACAATTATATAAATGTTACTGTAAACAAACACACTAACATTCATGGTGCTGATTCAAACAATGCAGATATTTCTACAAATAATAATGATTACATGTGCAGCAGTATTAATAGTATAAGTAGTACTGGTAATGATTCTTCAGTTGAAGAAATTGAAAATTCTGAACGTAGTGCTAACATTGTTCCTGTTGAACAAAAATTAGTTGACTGGATGCACAGTTATAACATACCACATAATGCAGCAACAGCTTTGTAGCACATTTTGAAACCACACATGTCAGGTCTGCCTTTTGATTCACGCTCTTTGCTTCACACTCCAAGGTGCTCAGTAGTGGACACACATACATCAGGCCTTTTCAAATACTTTGGTGTAGAAAAAAATTTTGTGAAAAGAGCCCTAACTGGATTAAAACCATGTCACTACCCATTGCTAAGAAACATTTACAGGGACTATAGTTCAGAAAATATGGTGACAATTTCTGTTAATGGTGATGGACTACCATTATTTTCCAGTTCAAATAAATAATTCTGGGTTTTGTTGGGTATACATGACCAGGCTGTTGACAGGTGTCCTTTTGTAGTTGCAGTATATTATGGTACATCAAAGCCTTCAGATGCTACAGAATTTCTTCAGCCATTTGTAAATGAATGTGTGTTCCTTGAAGGAAATGGAATAAATATAATGAACAAGCACTATAAGTTTTGTGTCAGTTGTGTAATTGCTGATGCACCAGCAAGGTCATTTGTAAAATCTGTAGATGGCCATAATTCACTAAATGGCTGTGAGAAGTGTGTTCAAAAAGGGAAATACTATTGTAGAACAACATGGCCGTACAAAATTGATTATTCACTGAGGTCTGATGAGTCATTTAAAAACATGGAATACCCAGACCATCAGAAATCAACATCAGTGTTATCTAGTTTGCGATTAGGACTTGTGTCTCAGGTTCCATTGGACTATTTACATTTAATTTGCTTAGGGTTAATGAAACGATTGATACGCATATGGTGTGATACTGGCCTTAGGAAAGGGAAGTTAAGTTCAAAAAGCATTGATACTCTTTCTAAAAGAATGCACATATTGAGAAAGCATACTCCTAAAGAATTTTCTCGCAAGCCGAGATCCATGAAATTTTTAAAATTTTGGAAAGTTACTGAATTCTTTTTTTTTTAATTGTATTTTAGACCAGTTGTTTTAGTTAAAGTTTTGCCCAGAAGTTTATTTGAACATTTCATGTTACTTCATACTGCTGTTTATGTTTTGGCAAGTGACATCGGTGAACAAAACTCATGAAGAAAGTATGCAAATGATTTGATGCATGTTTTTGTCAAAGAAATACCTGCATTGTATGGAAAGGAAGTACTTGTTTACAATTTTCATAATTTGTTACACCTGGCAGATGATGCAGCCAATTTTGGTAAACTTGATCACTTCTCTGCTTTCCCCTTTGAAAACTTCATGAAAGAAATTAAAAACATGGTTCGTGCACCAAACAATCCATTGCAACAAGTAGTGGAGCGATTAGGTGAAGATATGTCCTGTTGTATAAAATCATCAAAACAGTCATCTGTTGTCAAAAATGTTGATGGTTCAATAAGGTATGTTGTGTTTGGAGATAGTAATAAATATGTAATAGGCACAAATTATTCAGATGGTTGTTTCATGACTGTGAATGGTGAAGTAATTGTTGTAAATGGAATTAAAAAGGCACACTCTCCAGGAATTTACAGTCTTGAATGTAGTCACTTTGAGAGTAAAACTGATAATAATAGGTATCCTTTAAAAAACAGTAGATACTTTAAAAATTTACTTAGTGGATACTCTTGTAAAATACAGTAAGTTATACACTACACAGTTATATCGTAAGTGTGTTCTTTTACCGGATTTCAATGATAGTGCGTGTTTTTTGTGTATACCATATTGTAACATGGATGTATTTTATTGAAGTTGTCCTGTAAGCAAATATAAATGTACTTTATTGACATCCTGGAAGCATTTGTTTGATCACAAACCCCACAGTTCAATCATGTGTTATTTACTGGCTTGGAAGTTAAAATAAATGTATGGTCTTGTGTTTTCTTACTTGATGTTTTGTGTCAGTTTTTATTACTTCAGCTCCAGTTTTTAAAAAGTTCTTTATTGCAGTTACAGGGTCAAAATTACTCTCTGATTACAATTATTATTTAATTTTTTAATACCTATGCAGGATAGTAGGTAATAATAATGTTCTTTACACTATTACAGCTGCATCTTATGCAGAGGTAAGTTTACCATGAATCTTTTTTGATAGCTTGTATGTATTGTAATAAAGTATTTTTTTTTTTCAAAATGTTTGTCATTATTTGCATACACATCAACTCCTTGTTTAACAAAATTTATTATAAAATATTCTTGTGTTGCTTTGGTTAAAAAATGTAAATCAAAGTAACTGACATATAGAAGAAATTTAATTGTTCCAAATTGATCATATGAATCATTTGGTAATATGATAAGACTGCTATATTTTAGGTTGTGTATATATTGAGGCTGCCTTAAGTTTTTGAAACGACAGGATTATTTCACTTTATTGACAGAGAGAGTTTTCATAACATTTTGAAATTGTGAATATAATATTATATGCTCTTTTAATTTACTAGGCAGTACAGTATTTTAACAAGTATTATCTATTGAATTTTACTTCATTTAACAATATTTGGGTGCTGGGACAGTTAAAGTCATTTCAATGGGGGTTATCTCTGAAATAGTTGACTCTGTGATAGAATAACAAGGCACAAGAATTATATTGGCTCAGAACATTCAGTCTTTATCTCTCTATTCTGGTTAAGAGCTGAACTACCAGCATTATTCCTGTTTTCTTCCCCTATTATTTTTCTAGAATATATTGCATGAGCATACAATATGCAGTTCTAACACTTGAGTGCAATTTTATTACAGCACTTCAAGTGTCTAGTGATGCTTTTATCTCTGAAGCCTTTATTTGTTTTTAAAGAAGTGTGTGTTGCTTAAAGTAATTCATTATGCAAAAGAAAAAAATGGTTTTGCCATTCACATATACTCTGCTGTACACCTTGTCATATAACTTGAATTGCTTCATATTAGAACTTCAATTTAAAGGGGAATACAATGTGACACGTTTACCCTGTAGTTAGGAGTGCGGGAATATTTGAATGGGTCATTTGCAAGAAGACATTTGTAAATTGTATGCATTGCAGATACATTTGGTTGGGCCAAACGCATAAAATTGTTGGCATTGCAAATATATTTGGTAGGGCCATCAGAAAAAAATTGCTGGCTAGGTGGTGTTCCTGCTCACTATAAAACCGTTGGCCCTTCATTGGGGATGAGCCAGTTGGACAACAGTAGGCAAGTGTGCCAATTATACCGTTGCCCAACGGTGGACTTTTTCAATATGCCAACATTGGCCCAACTGTTTGTGCTACTAGGGTAGCAGTTCCCGAAACGTCGCTTGTTTCTGTTTTGGTAAAACTATTGTATTTTTTTGTCTTTTCGTTTTGTCGTGTTTTTGTCTCGTTTCAACTGTTGTGCTGAATTATTTTGGTTTCAATATTTTTGTGTTGTCATCATTTGTGTGTTTTTTTGTTCACTTAGTACTTTTTTCTTTGTTTTTTCTTTGTTTGTTGACCATTTTTCTGTTTCGGAATATTTTGTGGTGTTTATATTCTTGTTGACAACAGCAATTGTTTGCTTAATTTTGCGTTTTTTGTCTTTCTTGTGTATTTTTATTTATTTTATTTATTAGTTTTTCTTCAACAGAAAAAGTTCTTAGCAATGGCGTATGTCCAAAAACTTACATCAAGTCACTGTTAAAGGTCTTCAAAATCTACAACATGGTTTGTTTGACGCTATTATCACAAAAATTGTGGAAATCGCGCAATAATTTGTTTTGCATGTAAATGCCTATCCCGCGGCCGGAGTGAATTTGGTTGAAGCCCGGCCTTACTCGCGGACAATATATCACCCTGGGTTCAGCCTGGTAAACGTTGGGTACTGCAGAATGTATTATATATAAACGATATGGACATTAATTATATTCTATTTAAACTGCATTTAAAAATAGTTACAGGTAAAGGTGTATGTGACTGCGTACAGTGAAGTTTGCGTAAGAATTGGTGTGTAGTTAATTTTTAAAAGTTGTAATATATTTCCCGTAATAGACGCTTGGGCACGAGTTTTAGGCCCTTGACAATGTTAATTTGACCGCTGGGCGGAAGGATACCAAACAAGATAAATAATATGATAGCACAGTGGTAGAGTCGACTATGTTTAATAACATACCGAAAGTTTGCCGCTGTAGACCTTGTGCGTATCACCGAAAATTTGCAGTTAAGCCCTAGATGACAGCGACTGACAGCATTTCATTAAAATGCTTTCCATTTACGCACTCTTTACTGTAGACTCTCGATAGCTTTATGAAAATAATCTTAAAGCACTACTACACACATTTATAATGAATAAAGTTCTAAGTGTTAATATTAAAGGTAAGAAAAAAATTGTTGTGCCGTCGTCCCGGTAACGGAGGCTGCGTTAGCGGGTGATACTAGTAGGGAAGTCGGCTGGAATACTGTTCGGTCCGGATGGGCGCCAGGCTAGCTTGCAGCTAGGCCACGATGGGTGTGGGTCGTCAGCCTCTGTGCAGCTCACTAGGCTCGCCGGCGGTGCTGAGTTCGCGTCCGGAAAACACTCACATATCTCACTATTCGTGTCTCACGTCTTGCGGTCTCACGTCTCGCGGAGTCTCACAGAGTTACACTTCCGTCCTTGGTCGCGCGCGGGCGAAGACTGACTAGTGATGGTGACTGCGTGGAGGAGGGGTGTGAGGGTGCATTTCGCCAGCGGGGGCTGGTGCTGGCGGGGTGGGGACTGGGCTTTACTGCCCACGGAGGTACGATGGCAAATGCCCCCCCCCCCCTGGAGAAGACCGGTCTTACCCCGCGCTCTGGCCCCCGCGGCGTGTTTGCACCCTCCCTGCTGGCTGCAGGTCCAGGTGGGAGGCACCTGTGAGAGCTGCCGCTGGTAGGGTCTGCGCTCTGCTTCCCCCTGTGTCCCTCGTGGTGTACCTGGGGGCGGCGTCTCCAGATGAGGGCCCTTGGGATGTTTCCTATGTGGTATGCCTCCAGGTACCTGGGTGGCCGTCGTACTCGGCGGGGGTGGTCAGGTCGACCGTCTCCTGCCCGACTCCCCAGAGGTTTTGGGCTGTCATTGGTCTTTACGGTGGTTACCCCATATTCGGGTTGCCCCCGCATTTGTTGCAGATGGCATGGACTCCTTTCCTGCGCTGGGCTTCCTACCGAAGGGCCCATCTGTGGGTCCAGTGATGCCATTGTCTCTCTCTCCAGGCCGATTTGGACTGACAATGAACGGTAGGGCACCCTCTCCCGCTCAGGGATACCTGGTGACATGTCTGTATTGTTGGTTTCAGCTGCCTGATAGCACTGGGGACTCCCTGTTTTGCCACCGGCCCATGGGCAGCTCGGGTTTTGGCCTCTTGGTCCGGGTGTTGTGGGCCGGTCTCCTGCATAGTCCTCCACGAAGGGGGGGTGCGGTGACTGTCGGTGTGGTCCGATGGGTGGTTCTTCATCCGGATCGCTCACATACATTGTGAAGGTGGCTCCTTCTAGGGGTGCAAGTTGGCCCCAGGCACCGCGAGTGGGCGACTCCAGTGTTTCTGGGTCTAGCTCCTCCGGCTCAGTCACGACTGGTAGGGTGGGCGGCATGCCATCAGCTTCGGGCTCAGATTCCTCTGCTGAGACATCTGTGATGCTGAATTGCCCCAGGTTTTCTTGTTGAGGCTGCGGTCGGCACGGGGTTTGTACGTCGGGTAGTTCGCTATTCCTCCCAGCGGAGGGTGTTTGCGGTTCATCCGTTTCCCCCTGTGACCTCGTGTCGATAGATGGGCAGTTGGGAGTTGGTGTCCCCGGGAGCCTGTCTCCTGGAAGTGGGGCGAGTCGTAGGTCATCCCGGTGTATTTTCTTCATTCGGCGCCCGCCTAGGCATACCTGGTATGTCGTCTGGCCGAGCCGTTTCTGAACTGTGTAGGGCCCGCCCCATCGCGGGGCTAACCCCGCGCAGTAATTGCGAGGGGCAGCTGACAACGGGTGGACCCGGACATAGACTTGATCCCCGGCCCGCACCCCAGGAGGGGGTTGATTTGTTATAGGTGTGATCTCCTGCGCGTATGCCCATTGCCTCTGGCGTGCGCCCTCGTGTGCGAGGTTGCGACGCTGGGCCCGTTCCTCTAAATCTTCCGCTGTGTGCGGAACCCCATGAGTGGTCCACTCCCCGGGTAGTGGCAGGTTGCGCCCCTGGACCATCTCGGCGGGTGTCATACCGGTGGCGGCGTTCGTCCGGCGCCGGATACAAAAGAGTGCGTCTGTGAGGTGTTGGTCCCACTGGGCATGGTCCTGGCCCAACCGGATGCGGAGTTGCACTTTCAGCTCCTGGTTCCTGCGTTCTGTGGGGTTGGCCCGCGGGTGGTAGGCAGGTGTAGTGTGGTGCCGGATTTGTTGCTCTCCACACCAGGCTTTCCAACACCGGCCCAGGAACTGACTGGCATTGTCCGTGAGAACCGACTGTGGGTAGCCCCAGCGTTGCAGGAACTCTGTGCTCAAGATCTTGGTGATCGTGGCTGCCCGCACGTTCCGACATGGGTAGGCCTCCGTCCAGCGGGTAAAGAGGTCGGTTACTACGAGGATGAAGCGGTGTCCTCTAGGAGTTCGTGGGTAGGGGCCCATCACGTCGAGCGCTAGTGTTTGGAATGCCGTGGTGGGCTCACGGGGCTGCTGTTGTTCCTCCCCATCTCGTCTTCGAGCCTTCCGCGACTGGCATATCTCACACTCACGCACGTAATCTCGTACATCGCGGGTGACTCCGGGCCAGTGGTAGAACTGACCCACTGCCCGTCGTGTTTGGTCAGTACCTGGGTGGCCGGCCAAGTCATGGTCATGGTGGAAACGTAGCACAGCCTCCCGTGCCTCGGGTGGTACATATGTTTTCCACTCGACATGTTCCCCGGGTGCTCGGTTCATCAATGTCCCGTCCTGGGTACTCCAGGTCTCCTGATCTCCTTCGGTTACCTGCTGGCGTCGACGGGCAGCTTCTGGTGAGACTTCTTGTGCCTCTAGTACCCGTCGGTGGACGTCGTTCGAGGTACACGGAGGATCGCCCTCTTCCAGTGTGTCGGCTGTGATCCGAGTGCAAGTCGCATCTGGGTGAGGTAGCCTGTCTCGGCTGTTGGGGGGCAACATGTCTTCCCACTCTTCTGGGTCGATCAGCTTATTGCGCTCGTCCGGCTCACGGGACAAAAGGTCGGGCAGCTGGTTGTCTGCTCCGGGGACGTGTTCGACGTTGAAGTCGAAGGATTGTAAGAACAACGCCCACCGGATCAGTTTGCCCTTCCTTCCCTGCATTGTATGCAACCAGGTTAGGCACTGGTTGTCTGTGCGAAGTGTGAAGGACTTCCCTTCCAAGTGTGGGCGGTACTTCTTCATCGCCCACACAACAGCCAGGCACTCCTGCTCGTTACTATGATAACGACGTTCTGCCGAGCCGAACTTCGCGCTGGCATAATCTATAACTTGCTGACCCCCATGCTGGTCCAGGTGGAACAGCACGGCCCCTACCCCCAGGGTACTGGCGTCGGTCTGCAAGTACAAATGACGCTCTGGGTCGACCCGTGCCAGAGTATGGCATTGTGTGAACACCATTTTGACCTGGCTAAATGCTTTCTGAACAATTGCATCCCACCGGTAGCGGTGTTGTGGGGACAGGAGGTCAGTCAGGGGGGCAATGACATGAGAGAAGTTTGGTACATAACTCCTCAGCCAGTTGACGAGGCCGATGAACCGCTGCAAATGCTTGCGGGTCCGGGGAACTTCGGCCTCTGCGATTTTCTGCAGGTGGCTGGGCTGTGGGCGGTTACCCGCTGCGTCCACGACGTGTCCCAGGAACTCGACTTCTGAAGCGCCGATGTGGCATTTGAACGGAGATACCGTTAAGTGGTGAGTGGCCAGCCGCTCCAGGACGAGTGCTAGGTGTTGGACATGGTCTTCCCATGTCTCAGAAAACACAATGACATCGTCCAGGTAGGCCATGGCAAACTGCCCCAAATAGCCCTCCAGCACTCGTGTCATCATTTCCTGGAATGTTGCAGGCGCGCACTTAAGGCCGAAAGGCATGGCTCTAAACTGGAAGCGCCGCCCATCCAAAATGGTGAAGGCTGTCTTTTCTCTGTCCCCGTGCCGTATGGGCACTTGCCAGTAGCCGGCCTTCAGGTCAAGGGTGCTGAACACCTTGGCCCGTCCTAGCCCAGCTAAGGCGGCCTCGACACTGATCTGAGGGGGTGGAGCACTGACGGTGATGGCGTTCAGGGGCCGGAAGTCGACGCAAAACCGTAATGAGCCATCCTTCTTGGGGGCCAACACCACACAGGAATTGTAGTGACTACTGGATGGCTCGATGACACCATCTTGCAGCATCTCTGACACCTGCTCCCGGATGGCACGCTGCTCCCTGAAGCCATACCCCCTAGGTGGCTGGTGAATAGGTCGATCATGGGTGGTGGGGATCTGGTGTTCCGCTACTGTGGTGCGTCGGAGTGGGCTGGCTGTGGCGAACACACCCTGCCTCTCGCAGAGTACCTGTTCGATGGCGGCTTGATACCGTAGGGGGACATCGTGGTGTAACTGTCTCAGAGTCAGCGGCTCACTAGGTGGTTCAGGTGTGAAGCCTATGCCATACACTGTGAACCGTTTCTGTATTCCCACGTGGACGCGGGCTGACTTTAACTCCACTACAGCATCATATGCTGCTAGCCATGGTTGTCCCAGGACAAGGGCCTCATGTAAATACTCCACAACAAGGGCAGTCACTGTGGTAGTAAGGTCCCGAAGGCTTACCTCAATCTCCGCCTGGCCCACCGTCACTCCTGGTCGTGTGGTGGTCGCTAGACGCAGCTCCGCATGGTGAGGCCGGAGTGCCCCTGGTGGTACGAGGCTCGGGGTGATGAACACATGGCTGGCGCCTGTGTCCACCAGCGCTGCGGCCGGACTGCCATTCACCTCCACCGGTATGCGCAGCAGGTGGTCTTGCAGTTGGAACAGCTGGCCCAGGGTTGGCCTGGGGCCAGTTGTGCTCCCAGTAGCCAGTGGTGCCCCCAGTGGTGGGGCAGTTGGTTCCCGTGAGAGTGTTGTGGCAGGTGGTGCCGATGATGTTAATGGTGCTGGGTCTGTGGTAGGTAATGCCGGCATGGATGGTGGTCTTGTGGGGGGCTGACTCCTTAGTTCCGCGCCCCCGGTGGCCTGTTTCCCGATGAGGTTGTCGTCGGGTGCTGGCGTTGTGATGGAGGGAGGGGGCACTCACGATGCCAGTGGTATGTTCTGCTGGGACAGCCTCGTTGGCACTGTGGTGGCCGGTCATATTCACGTGGCTGTGAGTGTTCACGGTAGCCCTGTGGGTTGAGTGCCATTGGTGGTGCTGTCGCACCCTCGATGGCCCGCTGTCGTCTGGGCGGGGTTTGCCACTCGGTTGTCCTGACTGGTTGGTTTGTCGGCCAGCTGCACTGTGTTGTGAAGTGGCTGCTGTTTGCCCGCTCTGGGGCTGGTGCACCTCACCGCCAGATTTTCTGCAAGTTCTTCTCCGTGGCCACTGCCTGCTGCACGTAGTCTTCTACTGAGAGGTGTTGGCTGTTGTGGAGAAAAGGCTGGAGCTCGTCACGTAGCAGTGTGGTGATGGTCGGGAGCGCAGATGTCAGATCCGTGTTTGGGGCGATCCGCCGAAACAACTGTACTTTGTGGGCGATGAACAGCTCCACTTGCTCCCCGTCCCGCTGCTGTTCCCCGTAGAATTGGGACGTGCAGAGTACTATCGCTTGGCCGGTGTTAAACCGCCGTGTGAGCCGGTCCACGAACTCGGGCCATGGCATGTCGAACTGGCCCCAAAGGCTCCACCACTGCTGTGCAGCGCCTCGTAGCTGTTCGCTCGTCCGTTGCGCCCACTCGTCAACCGGTACCCTCGCTCGCGCCAAGCGTATGTTGCACTGTCGCAGGAAGGCCCTTGTGTCTTCGTGTGATAGTCTGCTGAACTCCGGTAGCGTGGTCCTTCCAGCACTCATCTCCACATGTGGTGCTGCTACCCATGGTGGGCTCAGGTCGACCAGTGGCGAGTACTGTTGCACGGGCATCTGTTTGGAGCCGCACTGCGCGCAGTTTTTACATAGGGTTGGTTTCGTGTCGACGGGTAGTGTCCCGGTGGAGGGGTTACCAGTGTTTGGGTTTCCTTGGGTTGGTTGCCAAGGAAGTGGTGGCTTCACCTCTGTCTCCCCTCTCCAGATGGGGTTCCCTGGTATGTCCCATGCGTTGGCCACGGTCTCACATTTGGTTGGGACTTTTCCCATGTCCGGTGCACACAGGCATGTGTTGTGCCATGGTAATGTTCCCGTCAGTAGATCCATGTTTTTTGGCAAGGAGCATTTCGCACAGAAAATGGTCATTGTGTGGGGTAACATTGTGTTGGTGTTACTATCAGATCTGAGGTGATGGTCAGTCGAAAATATTTAATAAAATGTTTAAATTACTTTTAACATTGGAATCTTTAAGAATCATAACTAATGGAGTGGTGTCTGGTGTTTGTTTTGATCGTAGTTGTTTGTTACATGGTCGTGCACGCGCACTCTGAAATGAGGGGAGGCGTGGTGGCCCCTTGCCCGGACGACCGCACAAAGAGGAGAGTGATAACTCTGGGGGTGGGGGGGGGGGAAGTGGGAGGTTAGGTCGTGCTGTTGTATGCGCGCGCAGCGTCGAGGAAGGAGTGTGGGATGCTGCCCGGACAATCGCACAAAAGGGAGGGCGATAGCTGCCCGGACGATAGCACAAAAGGGAGGGCGATAGCTGCCCGGACGATCGCACAAAGAGAAGGGCGATAGCTCCGACAGGTGTTGGGTCGTGACGCAGGCCAGCTGCGTCGCTCGCTCCGCTGGAAAGTTGCGAGGGTGGGGAGGGATGCTCTTTGTTCGCTGCGCTGGTCGCGCCTGCCTGTCTGACCCTAATCACGTCGCACGCACGAAATGGCCGTTTCCCGCATACCACTCAGCTTGGATGTTGAAAAGTTGCTGTAGAACACTGAAATTTTCTTTATTTTTGCCACACGCAGGGGTGCCAAATGCCGTCGTCCTGGTAACGGAGGCTGCGTTAGCGGGTGAGCCTAGTAGGGAAGTCGGCTGGTATACTGTTCGGTCCGGATGGGCGCCAGGCTAGCTTGCAGCTAGGCCACGATGGGTGTGGGTCGTCAGCCCCTGTGCAGCTCACTAGGCTCGCCGGCGGTGCTGAGTTCGCGTCCGGAAAACACTCACATATCTCACTATTCGCGTCTCACGTCTTGCGGTCTCACGTCTCGCGGAGTCTCACAGAGTTACACTTCCGTCCTTGGTCGCGCGCGGGCGAAGACTGACTAGTGATGGTGACTGCGCGGAGGAGGGGTGTGAGGGTGCATTTCGCCAGCGGGGGCTGGTGCTGGCGGGGTGGGGACCGGGCTTTACTGCCCACGGAGGTACGATGTCAGTTGCATTAATGAAATAAGTTTTTTTACATCAGTCATGGAAATAAAAATATTATTCACTTAAAAATTAAGGGTTTTACGAAAAAATTTCTTGAACAAAATTTGTTGCATAATTCTTAAGCTTAACAGCGATATATCTCTTAAAGGTCTAGCTTAATTTATTGAATCACTAGAGCCTTCCGAGCGTATCAATGTCGTCTACGCACTGCGACAGAGCCACAGCCGCAAGCGCAGGGGCCACTTCCACTCCCACGAAATAGAAGAGTTTTAATCTTTGTAAAATTTGCTCCAAACTGAAATTTGAAATAGTAGTAACATACACGTTTTCTAGCAACATGTGATATGTTTACCTCCGCAAACCTTGAGCGTAACACCGAAAACATGTAATTAAGTACTAAATAATACTTTATTGGCAATTTAACAATAACAATTTAACGTAAATACTATAGTAGACCTTCATAATAGCAAACCAAAACTAACTCAAAACATTAATCTCTATGATTAAATTTAAAAACCTTTCACTACGTTTGACTAAATATGCTATGTATTCAATAATATTAGGAGAGAGGTGTTATGCAAAAAAATGGCACAAATGGAAATACGCATGAAAAGCCCGATGTGAAAACATTAAATAAAAGTAGTTGCAAAGTTCTTAAGCTTTACATTAGTTTATTTGTTGAGAGTCTGGTACACTTTGTCTGACCGCCGAAGCGATCCGAGCCGCGTAGTGTGTACTACTGCGAGGTTGCCGAAGTTGACTCGGGTCGGGACGAATTTCGCTGTTAAGAAACAAAGGTTTTTAATACATGGAAAATTATCCCAAAGAAGAAACTTTGTACAGTTGTAGAATGACCGTTTCTTAGTAACATTTTAAAAGTTTACCGATTTAACCCCTGTGATCACACCAATAACGAGCATTTAAGTCCTAAATGATAATTTCCCAAATGATCCACAAAATTGTGTTTCGTAAATAATTTAATAACTCCATAAATACTTTTTTTAAGTAGGCTCTCAGTATACAGCAAACTTGGTTTTTCTTCAAACGCCATACTGCTACGGTAATAGGAATATGAAATCACTACAGACAAGATTTTGTTCCGTTTACTGTGGTGAAACCAGTGCTAACCGAGAAATGACCGAGCGTCCCGGAAAGTTGTGATATTAGACGATATTTGACTATATTGCGCGAGTAGCACACCCGTACGTGACTACAGAGAATGACTAGTTTCCTTAACCGTTAGGATTTCTGGGATGAACACCCTCTCACAGCTAGGGTCATAAAATACGGCCAAACTCTTGCAAAAACATCCACCACCGCTCTTTGCCACTAGCAATCTAACGACGTCAGCTAGGCGTAGCACTCAAATACACGTACTAACTTATTAAAAAAAAAAAACTAAATATGTAATGCTACCTATACATTTTACAACACAGCTCGTGTTTTATTTATTTTCTGGAAAAAAAAGTAATTCCTATTATTATAGGAATTATGTTATAATAGTGGAAAAAAAGACTCAGAGTGCATTTACGATGTATCGTTTTATTCAATTTTTATGTAGTAAACTGATTTTAAAGAAGTAAATATATAATTTTTAATATTTTCGAATACAGGCTACATTAAAATTTTGCATTGTTCTGATCGAAAATAAAACTATCTATCAGAAATAAAAAAAAATTAGTTGCTACAAAAATAATTTTTAATAATAAAATTGTTGTAACAGCATGCATACATAAAACCAGAGGTCCCCTAGAGTTTTTCATTTACAAGTTCCAAGCAGAAATCGTTTATTGTTAATTTTATTGTATCAAAAAAATTTATATAAGAAAAAAATTCATAATCTCAATACATGTAATATAAATACACTCTATCATATGAAATAGCTATGTTTAAAGTAATCCCTAAGTAAGACCAAGTTGAATGAGTGTCGCAGTACGCAGTGTGTCGCAATGCCGCGCCAGCGCGGCGGTGGCCGTGAGATATCAGTACGGCCGCAGTACACTGCAACGCTCGGGCCGCTTTAATGATCCAACTAATTACGTTAGACTCTTTATAAATATACTGTCTTAAAGCTAAAGGTATAACCATAAACATTTATTTGGACATTTTTCGCATTGGGCTCTTCAAATTGGTGTATATCGTATTTTTATCTGGGTGGCAAAGATAAAAAAAAAAGTCATGGATTAATCGCTTAATATCATATCTTTAATATTAACAATTTATGCTTTTTACAACATTAATGGCTGTATTAGAGTCTCAAGATTATTTTGGTAATATTGTCACGGTCTGAAAATTTCATTACTTTTTTTTTTCTTAAATTTAGTTTACTTTTGTTAACGTGTTGGTGTACGTGCACGTTTCCAGGCTCGGCCGGTTGATTTCGACACGCGGGTATTGGAATATAGGTTACTGCGATAGAAGTTTGCAAGCGCCGCGGGCTTTTGCGAGGCTGCGTGGGTTGCTAATTCTCGTGGGTCGCTGGCCAGGGCCTGCTGAGAGGTTGCAACACGCCGTTCAAGAAAAACCTGCTGCGCTACGCTAGTCTCTTGTTTGTCGCGCGAGGCTTTTGTGTTCTCGTTTCGAGGACTCTGTCCTGATTAGTGATGCCATCTTGCGTCCAAGTTTGGAAACGTAGACGGAAAATTAACAATCGAGCAGCGCAAGAGGGAGAGGGGGAAACTCGCTCGCGCCTGCGCAGAAGGAATAGCTGTCTTCACTTGTTTTTCATTTTTTTTCCTTGTGGGAAGGGAGGGGACCGCGAGTTGCCTTGTGGATAAGTTTTCCCGGTGTTCGTGGTTTTTTTTTTGTTTTTCCGGCATGGCCTAGTTTTGTAGTTAAAACCTCCTTCCAGGGAGGGACCTAGGCGTTTTGCCTGGGGACCTCTCTGGAAGCCGGGTCCACGTCGGTTTGAAACAACTTTGCTTCGCCTCAAGTCAGAGGGTAAGTGGTTGGCCATGGCTCGTTCGCAACGATCCTTTCTTGGACGATCTTCGTCTTAATCTTTTAAGTAATAATGTAGTATTGTTCCACCTCTATTATTTATTATTTGATTTTGGAAAAATCGACGTCTGGTTATAAGCATGTAGGTAGTGGTAACGGGGAAGTATACTATTCTTCCGCGAAGCCGCGATGACGAGAGAACCGCCATGTTGTAGTGATAATTGTTTGCCGGCGGACGTCACTTTAATATGTATTTAAGGTATTTATTTATTCGTGAATCTACGTGATAAATTATTATTTATGAATTCTTCTGTTAACCTTTTTTTTTGTTTAATTTCTCAGAGTTTGTTTATTGTGCTTCTCATATTTGGATTAGTAAATAAAATCTGTGCTTGAATGAACTAATCATGTCTCTTTTCAGTGCATAAATTATACCCTACACTTCCTGTATAGGGATAAGACTTTATCTCGAGTACCCTGCCTACCTATGAGCTACAGTACTACCTCCCCCCCAGTGTTATAGGTCATTTATTGTTTTGTGTATAGGTGTATGCAGGACGTCTGACGGAGTCACGTCACAAGTGGTGGAGGCGCCGGGTAATAGTCTCTTGTAGGGTTGTTTGTGCTTTATTTATTTATTTTTTTTCTCTTCTTTTTTTTCTTTCGAATTTAATCATGTTTTATCCCAGAGCAGTGGAAGCAGTGTCGTGTGGGAGCACGCGGCGGACGCGTTGCGTTGTGCTTCACGTATTTTTATTAGTAATGTTACTGTTGTTTTGTTTAAAGTTTATGAATAAAAAGTTTTTGGTTTAGTTAAGTTAGTCACTCAGTCAGTTAGTCAGTCATGAGTTTTTTTTTTTTTTTGATCAGGTCACCTATCAAGGTTTATTAATTTTAATTACGTAAAATTTTTGCCGGTTTAATGATTATTTAATTAATTTTGAAAATTATCATAATTAAATTTTGGTTATGAACCTAAGAGTTTGTGTGGAGTTTTGGTTTAGGAATGATGTTAAAACTTGTGTTAAGTAATGTTATAGACAGTGCTTGTTGCGGGCGTGGAAAGTCATGTGTTGTGGAGCGGTGACGATCGCGACACTCAGCTGTTCGCTGACCTTGAGCGGCGGCCGGTCCGGCGCCGCCCGGCTCGGCACGGCGCGGCAATGCTCGTTCCGGCCCGGTGTTTACCGGCCGGCTGGTCTTCCAAGGATACAGATAAGAGTTTTACAGTTATTTTTTTTTAATGATTAATTTTATGTGCGTCATTGAATACACCGTTTTTTTTAATGAGTTAATTTAATGTTGAGAGTAATAATTTTAAAGTATTTATTTATTTGTCATTATAATTATTTTTGTTTGGATAATAATTAATTTTTTTTTAACTTTCTGTTTTAAATTATAGGAGGTACACAGTAGACTGGTTTAGCTTTGAGAAAAGTGTGAGGTTTGTTTATTTACGTATGTTAAGGGAATGAACTCCAGGGGAACAGTCTTTGAGATGAGAGAGTTGTTGTTATTGTCCAGCCAGTGGAGCTGAGCTGGGACAATTTGAGGTGTCCCTGGGAGAGTAGGGACTGTAGCACAGACCCATAGGAGATGGGCTGGCTACTGGTTAAGGGTCGGGAGAACCCTGTGTTGTTAGTAGTTGGGGCAGGAGTTCCCCATGTAGTACCGAAGTGGCTATCCCGTATGGGATAAGGGTACCAGTTCAATTAATTTGGTTGGTGGGGTTAGAGTCCCCTGTTGTGTAGTGAGCCTATAGGAGATAGGCACTACAGCAAAATTTTTGGTTGCTCTGGAGGTAAATTCCCTGGGTTAAGTTAAGGAATTGTTCTTAAAGTTAGGAAGTAGGGAAATGTGAATCATTGTTGGAGAGTGAGTTAGTGTACCTGCCTACGTATTAAAGTAAATTTTATTGAATTAATTTATGAGAAAGTTTATTGTGTTAAGGATAATGGAAGTGAGTTAATTTTTTTTAAAATTGGTTTTTGAGTAAAGTATTTTAAGTAATAAAGTTAAATAATAGAGTGAGTGGGGACAGTTATGATTAAGTATTTTTTTTTATTTATTTTGTTTATCACACTTGGAATGTAAGGTTTTAATTTGTTCTCTCAACATAAGTAAAATTTAAATAAGTTTTTTTTTTCGATGCCTCTTATACATTTGTTGACACAAGTAATAAAGCATTTTTATTTATTTACAATTTTATTTTAATTACACAAAAATTTGTATTTAGCTTGTGATACAGAGAAAATTTTTTTTTATGAGTTGTTTTGTTTGTGCTCGATTCTTATCGGTTTTGTGAAAGTAGTGTTACAGTACTCAGTTCAGTGGTGACCTGTGACTGACTGCATGACTAAGAAGACTGAGCATGGTGTTGCTGGCTGCACATCAGAGTGAATCTGATGGCACCACCAGTAGCTGTTGTTTCGAGGTGTTGCTGTTTTCACCAGACGAGAACAACCAGCTGATTGCTGCCTACAGCATAGCAGATGTTAAGGTGAAAGTATTTTTATTTTCCTTATCATGTTCGTTAATTTTTTTTTAATTTTTGTCTAGGATGTTTAATGCAATTTTTATTTCAGCTTTCATGGTTTATTAACTACAGGCAGATTCTAAGTGAACAAAGTAAAGTATTTTTTGTTTTGAGCAGTCTAATTTTCTGATTGTTGATTCTGGAGTTTATTTTTTTTTCTAAGAGAGTAAGTTGAATAGTAAATAATGGTTAAAAGTAATAGACATAATTTTTGTTGATTTTGGCTATGGCCCTGGTTCGATTGGGTGGTTCTTGGGTTAATAAAATTTATTTGTTGATGATGCCATTTTAGGAAGTTAGTAGAGTAATGTAATACAGACCCTGGAGGAATGGGCTGTAGCGTGAGGGCATGGAGGCCCTGGTTGTGACTGGGTTCGCAGGGTAGGCGACCCTTAGTAAATGAGAATTTTTTTTTGTTGTTGTTGGGTTAGAGTCCCACAAGGTGTGTCCACAGGAGGTGGATGTTAGGCATCTATTGGCTTTTGTTGTTTTGAAAAAGTTAGAAGCATGTTGATAGTCATCGATTTCAGGTCGGAGTCATTTTTGAACCAGGTGCCAGAGGTCAGATTGTCAGAATAATTTAAATTTTGATTGATGAGATTATTGGTAAAATTATTTAGTTTTGGTATTGAGGTTTTTGCCTGTGGGTATGTTTAATAATTTTTTTTTTAAGACTTTTCAAATAGTTAACCTATACCCATCTTTGTTTAGAATCGTTTAACTATTAGTGTTGCCCAAGTACAAAAGTATTTTCATTTGCCTATTTGTCGCTGTCACATTTATCAGGAGAACTTGTATGTCAAACTTAAGATACCTATTGTTCATGTTAATTCCAATTGGAAACTATTTCAGTTTGTTGCGGTACCTTTCCGCTGGAAAAATAACACTTGCCACTTGGAGCACGAGCCAAACTTTTTAGCCGTAAATAATGAGCAACTGGTGACCATTCAGGGTAGAAATTTGTTGGATTGTCGTCCCTTCGAAGACAGTTTATGTTTTGTTCCCAGATTTTCAGGTGATGCCATGGGAAGTTCTCTATGTCCTAAAGCTTTATTTCAGGGCGTGACTGCAGAGAAACTTGGTGAACTGTGTGCTTACAGATGCCATTCGGGAACCCACCTCATGATTACGCAGGCTGGTCCTGAACGGTATTTTCTAACTAACCCTGTTGGTAAACTAGAAGTACAGTGTTTAGTGAATAAGAACCAAACCTTGTTTTTAGCTGCTGCGGATCGACCTGGCGCTGTGGACATTGAGGTCCCTTGCGATTGTCGCTTGTACATGAATGATGAGCTTAAAATTAATGAACTTTATCCGTGTGATTTTCTTTCTAAAGCCAAATTCCAAATGATTCATGTGATTCCAGCTGCTTGGTCAAAATTAAAAAATTAAAGATTTTACCTTTAACAGCATCTTCACACACAGTTTTTCCTTCATTAGAAGATTGTTTAGACGAGGATTGGCCTTCTGTTATTCCTCACTTGAATTTGGTCGTTTCACGTTCCTTTACGAGGCCCGACGAATTACAGCTGCGAGACCCGGTGGAAGTTGTAAGCTTTTTGTTAAAACATTTACAAAGTTATTTCTTTATTTGTGATTGGTGGTACTTTATTACTAATTGTTGTAAGAAACCCTTATCTAGTGGGGATTGGTACCTTCCCCCGCGTATCAGCTTTTAGTGAAAATGTCATGTTAACAATGGAGATAAGCATAACTGTATTTATACTTGGTGTCATAATGTGTATGATTCTTTTTCTGATATGGAAATGGTTGTCACTCAAGTGGAAATTACGGAAAACTGAGGAAATCTCACCTACTGTACAGACTGATGTTGCAACTACAAGTGAAACCTTTAACTTACGTGATCAATTTTCTGAGAATTGTCTATTAAAATCTAAGTTGGTTAGTGAGTCAGGTGAGGAATTTCATGTTTACCTCACCCTGTGTGATTAATTTTACAGAACTGTTGGTTATGTTTGATTTGTTCACCTCATGGAGGGCACATAGTTATTAAACACTTTTGTGGTTAGGATTTATAATTTTTTTTTTGTAATTAACTGTTCAGTTCAGAGGTTTTACTTTTTGTTTAAAGAATAAAAAAAAAAAGAGACAACAATCGAGGATGAATCTAGGGGTCCAAGCAATTATTAATCTAGGGTTAATTTTTTTTTCTAATTATTTGTTTACGCTCGACTTTGATTTAACCTGGGTAGGGATACCTTGTTCCTGGTCTATCCCTTCCCCTGTCCAAACCGGTGTGCACTCGTGCCTCTGAAGACAGTGTAATTCATTTTCCACAGACTCAAGTGAGGCAGAGTTGTTAGCAACAAGTGTTTACGTTTTCTTTTTCTTTCATGAAGAAGAGACAGTGCATCGATGTACCACATCCAGAGACTTCAACGATTACGTTACGTAAGTTATGTGAAGAACTTTCCTTCGCCATGTATGTCCTCCTGACTGAGGACCATGTGTTGTGCAGCCATTGAACTTGTGTGGGAGATGGACTACTGTTTCCTCTCCTGTTGTGTGGTGGGCTGCTTATAACTCATGAGGAGTTATACGGTGGAAGCCCCTTCCCAAATTGGTTGCTGTGTGTATGCGAACTTTCTGTCTTAAAAGAATGAAGAAACGGATCAGCATGGGGCTCGTTTTCGTCGACTCCCACACAGCATGAAAGCTTGCAGCAAGCTTGTCAGTTAGCTTGAATTTGGCTTGCTATGCAAGCTTGAAGCATCAAGCTTGATTCAAGCTTGATTCAAGTGCTCTGTCATCCATTGCGACCTACACTTGTTTTCGGCAAGCTTGCCAAAGGCATGAATTAAACTTTCCATGCAAGCTTGATGCATCAAGGTTGATTCAAGCTTGATGTAAGTCTTCTGTGAGCTATATCGATCTTTTTTTTTTTTTTTTTTTTCGGTATGCTTGCCGAAGGCTTGAATTTGACTTGCCGTGTTGCAGCCCTGTTGCATCCTGGGATTTTAGTATTTTTGTTTCCGTTTCCATATTCCATTAGTTTTTTCTGGCCAGAGCTTTAATACTCCATATTGCCGAAGTTGAATAAGGCTATCAAGGTAAGTTACTGTGTAAATTTATTACTTTCTTAGGCAAATATATTGTTATTTTTTAATAAGTAATTTTTTTTATAGATGTGTTGTGTTAATGCTTATTATGATCTACCATTCATTAATCTAGGTAATTGAATACAATTCTTGTTGTACTTAACATGTGTTTATTCGAAAATATGTCTGTTTTATAAATATAGTTTTTTTAGATTGGATGGTCGTTTTGTTTGAATACTTTCATTTTATTTTTTAAAAAAAATCATAATAATGAAATAATCTTTTAACTCGTTTACACTAAAAATGAGCAAACCATACGTTTCAGGCCTTCAATTTTTTTCTCTTTTAGAAACCTTTATGAATTAATTTATTTCGTGAAACTAATTATTGATAGTTGTGTTTAAAAATAATGCAGGTTAAGGCAATAGAAGTTTTGTTAATAATAATTTTGGGTACGGTTATAGAAGTTATGTATAAAAATAATGCAGGTTACGGCTTTTTTTGTGTTGAATGGCCCGGCTATGGGCATCTTAATTCGACACATGATAGTTAAATTAATATGATTTAGATTTATCCTTCCTTATGATAGTTATACCGATAAACCGTTACTTATCAAGGCGCTAACACATCGGCCTAGCCAAAGGTGTTACAAACTTAACCACCATGAAAGGGTACCTATTACAATAGGCCTGCTTCAATTCGTTAACAATTAGTTTACTGTTTTAACATAAGTTTTTGTACATTAGTACTAACATTAAATTAAGAGAATGGTTAGAACTTCATTAAATACTGAAATCATTAAAACTTTTTGTTAGGGAATCAAATGAAGTGATTTTATTAATAACAATTTTTATATAGGTAGATAGATATGTATGTGGTTAATGAGTGGGTTATTGCAGATTTTTAAAATTTATTTAAGAATGAAGGGTAAATATGTATTGTACGGATTAGCGCCAAAAAAAATCTTACAAATATGAAATAACTTTCATTATATGCTATCTTACGTCCTCTTTTCAGAACCGCCTGCGGAGATAAAAAAATCCAATTACTTTATGAGATATTGAATTTTTTAATCTTCATTTTTTGGCGATTTTTTTAAAAAAAATTTTTAAAAATCCGAAAATACCTTTATTCTGTGCTCTTAAACTTCCTCTTTTCATTAAACCCGGCTGAGATAAGAAATTCCAAATACTTTTGGAGATATCGAATTTTTTAATTTTCATCCTGTGCACTCATGCAGCGATAACAGTTGCTTGTTTACAAGTATGATTTTTTTTTTGCGATGTTCCCGAACGGAGAAACCTAAGATGCACATAAAGTTCTGCCATTCCCGATTACACCCGAACAATTCACCTTCGGCCAACCTCGGGTTTATTTATTAATATTTATATTTCTCTGTTTATTTTAATGTAGCTATACTAACCTAACTAACCATCCAAAGGGTTATAAAGTGTTTTAATGTAGCTAACCTATCCGACCACTTTTAATATTTCAATTCATTTTTCCTGCGCAAAAATAAATAAATCCCGAGGTTGGCCGAAGGTGAATATTCGGGTGTAATCGGGAATGGCAGAACTTTATGTGGATCTTAGGACTCTCACGTGAACGAATACATCATGTAAAAAGAAACTTACGTGAGTTTATTCTGTTCATCCTTTGTCCCGGTTTGTTAGGTCAGGTCAGCTACATTATAAATACTTTAAAACTAAACAACCAATAAAATTAATTTTATTATTTTTAATGTCCGTTCAGTTTCAAAATATTTATAATGTAGCTGACCTGACCTAATCTACCTTTGTCCCATTTTGTTAGGTCAGGTCAGTTACATTATAAATACTTAAAACTATACAACATGTAAAATAAATTGATATTATTTTTAATTTCCGTTTATTTTGAAGTATTTATAATGTAACTAACCTTACCTAATGGACAATTTCTGTTATTTAGACATTCACGCGCACACGGCAAAATATAAAATGGCGACGGTCAAATTATTACACACGTCTGGTATAGCAAAATAAGAACGGCCATATCTCCAAAAGTATTTGGAATTTTTTATCTCCGCAGGCGGTTCTTAAAAGAGGACGTAAGATAGCATATAATGAAAGTTATTTCATATTTTTACGATTTTTTTTGGCGCTAATCCGTACAATACATATTTACCGAATGAAGGCCTACTTAAATGATACTATGTAAAAAAAAAGTTACTTGCATTTTCTTACTTCTTACATGTTTAATGATAATTTTGTGAAAGCTAATTGCCATTTATATTAAGTATGTTTATACGTAGTTGTTTACCCTTGTAATAGTTGTTAGTTACATTCATAGCATTAAATTGTTTAAAAGTTGGCGAGGTTAGGAAAGCTATGGAAAAAAATTCTCAAAAGTAGTGTTGAAGGTTATGTTAGGTGTATTCATTTAAAATTGGTAATGCTTAACTTAAGTTCTCTAATAATTTAACAGTATTTCTATTAATGTATCTAACCTAACATCAGTTAGGCTAAGTTTATAAACTACACAGTGATTGATGCAACTCCAACTAAAGCCCGCTGCACACGACACAATTTTTCTTATAATATTGTACAAGAGATGTTATCCTGGCTTGCTATAAGTTTTGTCACTTAAAAACTTGCTGGCTACGAGCAGCCCTGAGAGATCGGCTACTGGTTTAACCTAATCTCAGTGTCCTATTTTTCATACGAGTTTCACTACAATATTTAAGCAGTGGCCAATCAGAATGAATCAAAACAACATTAGAGTTTGGCGCGCAAGATTGGGAAACATAAATATGGATGGAAAGAAGTGAACGAAAGACCAATTAACAACATTAATAAATTTTTACATGGAAGTTCTTTGTTTGTATGTGGTGAAAAGTAGTACACAATAAAAATGTTCATATTGCAGCTTTGAAAAGAATCGTTTTGATAGCTTATTGTTTTGAAAATGCTCAGACAACAACCATCAAAGTAGCCAGAATCATGTGCAGCGAAAACTTCTAGCATGGAAAGTACGTCAGCTTGGAAACTTGAAAATTGTAAACTATCCAATACTAAAGCTTGTAAAAAACATTTTGTCGTGTGCTGCAGCCTTAATGCAACAAAATTACGGTGGTTTATAATAGTCAAAATCCAAGGTGTTAGGCCTATGAATTTTACGATATGAAATTCTAAAAAAAGAACTCTATTGCTCGTTGGGGGCTAAATACATGCACAATTTCAGTAGCAACATAAACATCATAGAAACATTTATGTTAGATTCGGTAGCAAAAAAAAAAAAATACATCGATCAATGAAGAGAGCAAAACTTGTCCCAGTATTTGCGTGTTATTTTGTCTATGGCAATGGCTTGCAAATTCTATATAATTCCAATCCTGTCTCCCTAAGTTTCCTTACGAGGCAAAGATACCATTATAATTATTAAATGAGGGCTAAGAGACATAACTTTAGAATTTCTTGGTATTTTTTAATAATAAATTTATTAATGCATCTTTTGGACGTTAGAAAAGAGGCATTGAAGTAATTAGCTTTACAACTTATAATTGACCAAAATTGTTGTGCACAGCTTAATTAAAAGTGCAGTATACTTGGATCTGCTCTTGCTAGATATAATTTAAAATTTTGGGGATAAAGTGTCTGAATTCATCTTTATTGTGAATATGGCTGATATGTTATTTATTTATTGGTTTTTGCAGCTGATGTCCTGAAACTTCATAAAGTTACCCATATTGAGGTGAAGGAAACAATCTGCCTGTGGCTGTAACAGAGCAAAACAAGAGTAATGAGGAGGTAAAACTTTTGTTATTCTAACAACTTTATTTTAACAACTTTTTTATTGTAACATTGAAAGTTGTCCATGATTTTATTTTTGGCTAGTTGCCTTTTATATACAAAAATATTAATTTTGAATTTTTTTTTTACAATTTTCAATTCTGGTAGTGGAATTTGGATTTCCAGATTTTTGTCTTATAAAAAATTAAGAACTACAGACTTTCATTACATGATATTTCTCATCTGTGTATTTCTGCAACAAAAATTAAAATAAAATATGTTTGGTTTTCGATTCAGTACTGCTTAATTTAACATTTGTTGAATTTTATTTGGAGCACAGTTTGAATGGAATCTTTAACTATATAGTTTCTTTTTCTGCAATGTGATGATAAATTTACGTATGTGTTAATACTAGACTAGGATACAATGAAACCCCTTATTTACACTGTTCGTGGGCACAAAGTAAAAAAGTGTAAAATAAAGGAAATGTATGGAAAATCATTTTTTGTCAAATAACTGTCATATTATACAACCTAAACATATTGCACTATCATATTAACATAACTATTCCTTATTATGAGTGTCTGAAGCATATCTAAAAATAATAATTGACATTTAATCTCTTATGTATATAAAATACATACGTACTTTCATACTGTAGTTGGCAATTCATATCAGATGTTTGCAGATTAAGAATATTGATAAAAATGTCAATACATAAGGATAGTTTACTAAAGCAAAAGTTACATTTAAAAAAAAACACAGCAAGTTTTACAAAAACCTTATTTCAGTATTTAAAAAAAAAATCAGTAAATATGTAGTGCACGTATTAGCGTCAAAATTTTTTTTAAAAATCTGAAATAATTTTCATTATATGCTCTTTTAAGTCCTCTTTTCATTACAGCCTGTGGAGATAAGAAATTCCAATTACTTTTGGAGATATCACCGTTCTTATTTTGCAATACAAGACCTATGTAATCATTCGACCGTCACGATTTTATATTTTGCCGTGTCTGCGTGAATGCCTAAATAAAATAAATTTTCCATTAGGTAAGGTTTGTTAAATTATAAATACTTCAAAATAAATGGAAATTAAAAATAATATCAATTAATTTTACTTGTATAGTTTTAAGTATTTATAATGTAACTGACCTGTCCTAACAAAAAGGGACAAAGGTTGAACAGTAGGAACTCACGTAATTTTCTGTTTACATGATGTAGTCGTTCACCTACGTCGCGAAAAAAAAAAACCATACTTGTAAACAAGCAACAATTTTGAACGCCGCATGAGTGCATAGGATGAAAATTAAAAAAATTCGATATCTCTTAAAGTATTTGGAATTTATTATCTCTGCAGGCTGTAATGAAAAGAGGACGTAAAAGAGCATATAATGAAAGTTATTTCAGATTTTTTAAAAAAAATTTGACGCTAATCCGTAAACTACATATTTACCAAAAATTCCAATGGTCATTTAGTCATTTGAAATTGTCAATCCAAACAATGAATACATATATGAAACTTATCAATTCCGAGCCATGTAGCTGAAATTGAGCCTTTTGTCTAATCAAAACACAGTTTATGGGTCATTCCAGGGCCCTTGCACCCATCAACCATTCCTTCTAAAGTACTTTAATTTCCTTATATTTCGATTCATGAATGTTTGTCGTACTATGAAAATGGTGGGACCAATTCATTCAACCATTTTGAAAGGGAAATCGTAGGCATTGTGCAATTTAAATCTTAAATGAGATTCACTATAATTTTAATTACTGTACTTTCTAATTATAACTACTAAACTGCCTGACAACAACTTGAAAACTGATTCTGTTTCTCGTTGTTTTTTATCCTGTCATGTTTACTATTTACTACCTACGCAAAGCACCGGGAACCGAACAACTTGGCCAAAAACATCATGCAACGTTTATGTGAAATAAGTTTTTCCAAATTTTAACGCCCTAGCCCTAAAATAACAGTTCGACAATTACACATGCGCGACGATTATACGATGAAACACAGTAAATATTTTGTAATTGTTTTCTTTTGACTTTTGGGGTAGGCCATTCAAACTTTTTTCAAAAAAGTAATGAGATAAATAGACACAATAAATTGTTATACATCAGTCAACACAAATAGGACATGTCACACAAAAGTAATGACTAATGAATTTTTACATTTGTTTGGCCTCCTGAAACTGCAGGTTGCCTGATATTAGGGGGTCGCCTTACATTCGGGCCAATATGCACATATTTTGTTTTAGAGTATGTAATAGCATATGTATTGTCTGCCCTATTTTTATGCTAGCCATGTTGTTGATTGTTAGTATATAATTTGTGCAGTAAAATGTTAAAACCTTATGACTTAATCTGAAAACAACAGATATTTATTGAAATGCCAATAATAAGTAGAAGCATGTGTCATTGTTTAAAAATTTTTTTGCAACAGGTATTTGCAAATGTGTTGGTTAATGTGATGCATCAATTTCAGTGTTTATATATATATATATTTTTTTTTGTTTCAGAGGAAACAGAAACCAGCAACAAGGACCAGCTGAAAATGATCCAGGCCACTAAAATTATATATGATACTATAGTAGATTGCTTATTGTATAAATTATAATATTAATAAATTTTTAGTAACTGTAATATGCTTTGACTTATTTCTCCTTTTGTTTGTCATCTCTGTGCTTACGCTTTTTTAATTTTGTAATACAGTAGACTCCTGGTTATCCGGTGTAATGACTGGCAAGGGGTCAATGGATAATTGAAAAACACTGTTAAAGTGATGTTTGGGGAAATATTTTATCCCGACCTCAAGACAAACTCTGTAACACCCGTCCCTCATAGTTACACCCCAATTTGTTTTAGGAAAACAGTATACTAATAAAAAACTGAATAAACAACCTTAATTTAAATTCTAAATAAAAATATAACTGTCTGGCTTTATCAGCAGAGCTGCTGTTGACATGCAAAATCTCAGAATGTAAAAGTTGGCTAAACACTCAATTTTTTTTTAAATTAGACAATGAAGGAAGCGAATAGGTATTAAGGAAAGAGCAGAATACTTTTTGTTGACATTGTCACACTTACTTCCGACATTTACTCATACTTATAACTACTTTGAGAAATTCCTTGTGAAAAGTTGTATAAGATTTAGGCTTAAGTTCAATACATTACCAAATTACATAATACTATTAAGTTAGGTTATTGAATTCTTACAAGCTATTTTGCTATATTTGTGTTGCACACATTTCAATACATCTCATAATGTCCAGAACTTTATGTAACTTGAAAGGTAGAGAGTTAATGAATGATGTGGTTTCTATATTCACATGTCTGTAATTAAATTATTAGTAGTAAAGATCATAACAATGAAGCAAGTGTATGTCTAGCATACACTATTTTTAACAATGTGTATTCTGAACCAGCAACTGAGTGGTAATCTTTCTTTTGAAGTATTATACAAATGACAGCAATTTTATAGTGTTATGCAAGAAAACTTTGTAACTAGGAAATATGGAGTACGTTTTAAAGTGATAAAATGGCACTGACTCTGAATTGTTTGCATTATTGATATGCTACATTAAAACTCAATTATTATTTTTTCATTAAATTTTTTTCACAATCTTAATATGTGCAATTATCTGGTATCCATATATAGTTTAATATGGTTTTAATAAAAAAAAATTAGTGTGTGTTGTTTTCTGAAACACCAAAATACAACAGAAAGTTTTGTAAATTATTATATTTTGCATACACCTTTTGGGTCTCAAGCCTGAATTTTTTTTATTTAATCAACTTACCTAGCAATTGTTTAAGCTAGTATTACCACACAAATTGTAGTTGAATTCATTGCAGCTGACTCTGGGTAGTATTCCTTTTGGATATTGTTGACTGAACAATATATAAGTGAGATTTTAGGTTGTATTCTTTTACCCTTGCATACTCTTGCCTTAAGAATATCATGGCAAGACTGGCACAAGTTTGTCGCGACAAGCCTAAGATTGTCGCGACAAGCCGGGCGCAGGCTTGACACTGCAAGCCTGGCACAAGCTAGTCACAGCAAGCATTATGCAAGCTTGTCGTGGCAAGCCTACCACAAGCTTGTCGCAGCAAGCATTATGCAAGCTTGTCGCGGCAGGCCTGCCGCAAGCTTGTCGCGGCAAGCCTGCCTCAAGCTTGTCGCGGCAAGCCTGCTGCAAGCTTGTCGCGGCAAGCATTATGCAAGCTTAATGCGGCTAGCTTGCTGCAAGCTTGAATCAAGCTTGCCATGACAAGCTTGCAGCAAGCTTGTAGGCTTGTCGCGGCAAGCTTGATATGGCAAGCTTGCTGCAAGCTTGTCAAGTGTAAACTAGCTTAGCTTGAATCAAGCTTGATTCAAGCTAACACACTTGTCGTGGCAAGCTTGATTCAAGCTTGCAGGCTTGACACGGCAAGCTTGATTCAAGTTTGAATCAAGCTTATTTTGCTATCTGGGCTTGTGCCGAACGAAGAAATCAGTTACTCTCGGCCAACCAGTGACAATGCTATTTTTTTTTTTTTTTCTGTTCTGTAGCTAGTAGCTGCAGAGGCGTGTTATGAAGACCTTGGACTTCACCTAACCCTATGGACATTTCAGGTTCCTTTCCTGATGTTTATCCTTTGTTTTCCTGACTTGTATAGTTCATTCCTTTTCTCTTGGAGGTCAAGCTCCCATTTTAATTTAGCTGTGTTTGTTTCATTTTATTGACATATTTATGATCATCCTTGTTGTTGTTGTTAGAGAATAACATGCCCCTGGACTCATCCTTGGTTAGTTATGCTGTTTATGGAACTGATAAAGATTAAATGTAGGGTGGATCTTTTTGTGTTAATCAGTCACTTTATAAAATGTAAACATTGTTTGCTAATTATTCAATAGGGTCACTTCACAGTTTTACTTAATGGAATACTTAACTTTTGTTTGTTATCAACCTTGTATTAACATAATGTTTTGATATGACGTTAAAAATAACCCCCCCCCCCCCCCCCCCCTAATTAACTGGTTTAAATAGGCTTGACAGTGTCGTGTATGTTCTTTGGTGAGATTTTGATACTGGTGTTGAAATGTTTGTTCAGTTTCACTGGGGAGACATCCCCGATGACATGCTGCGAGGAAGGCAGGCTGAGGGCAGAACTGCTCTGAAGGCTGGATCCTGGGTGTGAGCTGCAGATCACACTTCAAGGACTCTTCTCTCCAGCTTCAACTAGGGCTGATCTGTCCACGGTTCATGCCTCTCCTAGTTGTATGTCGTACGAGTAGTTTTACGATGTGCCAGCCACCATCGATTCTTACAGGAAAGAATTCTTTCCTGGGCTATTTTGTATTTTGTATTGGTTTAACTTTTTCAGTTTAGACTTTGGAATTAATTGTTGTGGTAAAACCTAACCTTCGTGCGCTGTCTTGTTCGAGTAGGCATTTAACTTATAAATTTTTGCCCCTTGGTTTTGTTCATTGTTAGGAATTTTTATGGCTTGTGGGGCACAAGCCCTTGCAGACCGGGGTAATGTCACGGTCTGAAAATTTCATTACTTTTTTTTTTCTTAAATTTAGTTTACTTTTGTTAACGTGTTGGTGTACGTGCACGTTTCCAGGCTCGGCCGGTTGATTTCGACACGCAGGTATTGGAATATAGGTTACTGCGATAGAAGTTTGCAAGCGCCGCGGGCTTTTGCGAGGCTGCGTGGGTTGCTAATTCTCGTGGGTCGCTGGCCAGGGCCTGCTGAGAGGTTGCAACACGCCGTTCCAGAAAAACCTGCTGCGCTACGCTAGTCTCTTGTTTGTCGCGCGAGGCTTTTGTGTTCTCGTTTCGAGGACTCTGTCCTGATTAGTGATGCCATCTTGCGTCCAAGTTTGGAAACGTAGACGGAAAATTAATAATCGAGCAGCGCAAGAGGGAGAGGGGGAAACTCGCTCGCGCCTGCGCAGAAGGAATAGCTGTCTTCACTTGTTTTTCATTTTTTTTCCTTGTGGGAAGGGAGGGGACCGCGAGTTGCCTTGTGGATAAGTTTTCCCGGTGTTCGTGTTTTTTTTTTTGTTTTTCCGGCATGGCCTAGTTTTGTAGTTAAAACCTCCTTCCAGGGAGGGGCCGAGGCTTTTTGCCTGGGGACCCCTCTGGGAGCCGGGTCCACGTCGGTTTGAAACAACTTTGCTTCGCCTCAAGTCAGTAGGGTAAGTGGTTGGCCATGGCTCGTTCGCAACGATCCTTTCTTGGACGATCTTCGTCTTAATCTTTTAAGTAATAATGTAGTATTGTTCCACCTCTATTATTTATTATTTGATTTTGGAAAAATCGACGTCTGGTTATAAGCATGTAGGTAGTGGTAACGGGGAAGTATACTATTCTTCCGCGAAGCCGCGATGACGAGAGAACCGCCATGTTGTAGTGATAATTGTTTGCCGGCGGACGTCACTTTAATATGTATTTAAGGTATTTATTTATTCGTGAATCTACGTGATAAATTATTATTTATGAATTCTTCTGTTAACCTTTTTTTTTGTTTAATTTCTCAGAGTTTGTTTATTGTGCTTCTCATATTTGGATTAGTAAATAAAATCTGTGCTTGAATGAACTAATCATGTCTCTTTCAGTGCATAAATTATACCCTACACTTCCTGTATAGGGATAAGACTTTATCTCGAGTACCCTGCCTACCTATGAGCTACAGTACTACCTCCCCCCCCCCAGTGTTATAGGTCATTTATTGTTTTGTGTATAGGTGTATGCAGGACGTCTGACGGAGTCACGTCACAATATTATGGACAGTCTAAATTAAAAACTGTACAAATGGGTAGCATTTTAATGGACTGTTGTAAGTCGCTGTCATCTAGGACTTAAATGCAAATTTTCGGTGATACGCACAAGGTATACAGCGGTAAACTTTCTGTATGTTATTTTATTAAGCATAGTCAACTCTACCTACTTGCAGCTGGCTTTTTGTAGAATGATGTACAATAATGATTATTGACAGAACAATATAAGCATTATGTGTTCTTCCGCCTGTATCAGCAGCAGTGTTGCACTGATTGTACAAAATTTATTTTACTCTTCAGACAACAAATGGAAGTCTTGAAATTTTCTGCAAATTTGCAGCAAAACCAATTTGATAGTATAATAATTTCAATCAGACTTACTACAAGCATATGAAAGCACACTTGTTTTAAGCTTGTTGCAAGCACATCACTACTAGCTTGCTGCATAGCAAGCATCTCATGACATCTAGTGGCAAGCCATAGACAGCTTGGCATGGTAAGTTTGCTGCAAGCTGGTCATGGCAAACCAGCTGCGAGCTTGTCAGGGCAATAAGCCTGCTGCAAGCTTGTCATGGCAAACTTAATGCAAGCTTGTCAAGGCAAGCCTGCTGCAAGCTTGTCACGGCAAACCAGCTGCAAACTTGTCACGGCAAACCAGCTGCAAGCTTGTCACAGCAAACCAGCAGCAAACATGTCATGGTAAACCAGCTGCAAGCTTGTCGCGGCAAGCCTGCTGCAAGCTTGTCACGGCAAACCAGCTGCAAGCTTGTCACGGCAAACCAGCTGCAAGCTTGTCACGGCAAACCAGCAGCAAACATGTCATGGCAAACCAGCTGAAAGCTTGTCGCGGCAAGCCTGCTGCAAGCTTGTCATGGCAAACCTAATGCAAGCTTGTCACGGCAAACCAGCTGCAAACTTGTCATGGCAAACCTAATGCAAGCTTGTCACGGCAAACCAGCTGCAAGCTTGTCATGTAAAACCAGCTGCAAGCTTGTCATGGCAAACCAGCAGCAAACATGTCATGGCAAACCAGCTGCAAGCTTGTCGCGGCTAGCCTGCTGCAAGCTTGTCACGGCAAACCAGCTGCAAGCTTGTCATGGCAAACCAGCAGCAAACATGTCATGGCAAACCAGCTGCAAGCTTGTCGCGGCTAGCCTGCTGCAAGCTTGTCACGGCAAACCAGCTGCAAGCTTGTCATGGCAAACCAGCAGCAAACATGTCATGGCAAACCAGCTGCAAACTTGTCGCGGCAAGCCTGCTGCAAGCTTGTCATGGCAAACCTAATGCAAGCTTGTCATGGCAAACCAGCAGCAAACATGTCATGGCAAACCAGCTACAAGCTTGTCGCGGCAAGCTTGCTGCAAGCTTGTCATGATAAGCCAGCTGCAATTTTGTCAAGGCAAGCCTGCTGCAAGCTTGTCATGGCAACCAGCTGCAAGCTTATCGCGGCAAGCCTGCTGAAAGCTTGATTCAATCACATTATGGCAAGCTTGCTGCAAGCTTATCATGGCAGGCTTGCTGCTGCAAGCTTGTCAAATGTAAACTAGTTAGCTTGAATCAAGCTAACACACTTGCCATGGCAAGCTTGATTAAAGCTTGTAGGCTTGTCATGACTCATGGCAAGCTTGATTCAAGCTCGATTCAAGTCTATTTTACTATCTGGGTAGTTAGTGGCTTGACCTAATCATCACCTCTAATTCTAACAAAGTTGTGTGCCATGGGTGTCTCCCTGCACCGGGTCTATCACGCCACAATTTATTTACCATGCTTTTCCATTCGCGCACCTAAGTTTCTAGCTACAGAAATATCAAAATTTTTGATCAAACTGATTTGCTTAACAAAGTGGTCTAGTTATTCTTATAAACCCGGCGTGTGGCGCGTCCTCCGTCTGCACAGATGACACCGGCATCTTGTTATTGATGGCTCGAGGGGATACTTGCTTTCAGAAAATATAAGGGAGCTATTAAACGCGACGATGAAGTGTCAAATACAGTTTTTGAATCCTAGCATGTTCTAAGAAATAGTTGTATCCAAGATGTACGCAAGGCTAAATTGCTTACATCAGCCGGCTCACGGCTCATATAAGGCGTGATTTAAGAAATAATGTTAATGCAAACAAAGCTTCAACTGCGAAAAATGTATTAACTCTAACGATTGCAATTCACATTTCCTAATAAATTTCATTCCTGTGGCACCTGACATCCAAAATAAGGCTACAAAAGTCATGTTCATAATTCAGAAAGTCAGTTGTAAAAAACATAATGATACGGTTCTTTTTAAGGCCTGTTCTACAATGGCACGGAAACGGAGACGGATCACGTAAACGGAGACGGATCTCACGGAACAGAGTTTCCACAATGGCACGCAGATGGAGATGGACCCGCACGGATTAGCTCGGCAATGCTGAGCTCTTCCGTTTACGTTGCTCCGGGCGACCAATAGACGCCGAGTATTTTAATGTGGTGGTAGCCATGTTTGTTTATGTTCTAAATACGTTAACATTTGTTTGAAAAACTAACATTTTTGGTGTTCTTTTTTAATTTGACGTTAATTTTATATATTTGCAAATTCTGCCCGTACTTAGATTTCATTTTTTTTTTTATTAATCTTGAAATGCACTCTCAGGCCCGTTCTACAATGGCACGGAAACGGAGACACCGAAAACGTAAACGGAGAATGATCTCCCTGACATTTCATTGTCGCATCTGCTGCTTCCACAATGCACGGAAACGTTACAAATGACAACCAATGAAAGAGCATTTCAAAATTTAAAAAATATGAATTTAACTAAAAAAAATTATATATGTTTTAAAATATAAGTACGGGTACAGGGACTATTTTAGCTTTTTGTATACAACATGTACAGAACCATGATTTAAATAAAGTACAGTCAATATTTAAGCCCACTTTCTTTGCTGTATGTGTACTTTTTGGATTTAATAATAGTTCAAATTTATATCCAGATTTGTTGATGTTTAATTATATTTTAATATTATCATGTATAGCAGGTTTTCTTAACATTAACTGTCAATTTATTATTTATGAACCAATTATTATTTCATCTAAAGGTATGTGACTTTTTTTTTGTATTTAAATTACGTGGAAATAAACCTGATACTAAGATTCTGTTAATGGCATTTATAATCCTATTATGAAAACGTTAATTTTGATGTTCTCTGCGACCCTTGCAAAACTCCGTGGATAGTATTTCAACTTCAAGTCAAACTCATAGCTTTTAGCTTCGCTGCCAGGTGGCAGCATTGCTCAAACAGGATAAACCTGCACTCTACCGTCATTTTATATGAACTAGTTTTAAAATATCAGATTCGGCAGAATTCCGGATCGGTATGGTTCTGGCTTACAGGTTAGTCACTGGAATTTAACTTAAAATTTTTCGACACTTTTCCGTGTGCTATTTGTAGATGCTAACAACAAACAGAATAGTCACTACGCCGTTTCGACACAATTCCGTCATTCCTACGATTGTGCGGAATATACACTATTCCGTGTCGGTACAAATCCGGGCCACCTTTCAGAATTTATTTCGTAGACGTAATAGTCACTATTCTATTCGATGGAAATCAGTGGCGAGGCGTGAGGTTTCATGAGGGGAAGCAACAACTCCGTTCGCCCCTAAACTTATTCCGGGTGGGTGGGGAGGGGGGGGGGGGGGGGAGGGGGTGTCCGGTGGCTCTCCCCCGGGAAAATATGGATTTCAAGGTACAAAAGGGTGCTATTTAAGTAGTTTTATTAACTGAACAATGACTATTCCACAGGTAGAAAAATTGACATTTTTTTTAAATTATAAATTATTTTTGAAAAATAATAATGTTCAACTTACATTATTATGAAAATAAAATACCTACTCTACATTATTTATATACTAAGTGTGACGTCGTCCGACCGAAGGCCACCCTAAAGCCCGACCTGCAACCGCCAGTAGCAACCCCGCTAACGGAACGCGCCCCTAGCCATGGCCCACCCGAGTCAGGCGAGCCACCAACAACTAAGGTAGAACCCGGCCTCCCCCAAATAAACAGACCGTCACTTCAATCAACCACGTATAAAAACAAACACTAATTATTAAACTATATTACGTAGTAATTTAAAGTCGATTGACAGAAGTGCGACGTAGGAGTGCCCGGGCACTCACGTGTGCAACTACATAAATACGCGTGTGAGTGTTACCCTGGCGGCCTTCTGCCTGAATCAATCAATCAGACCTTATGACATAATTATTCAAACCTTGTGTTGCGTCATTAACCACACCAGAACAATCTGACAAGAAACGAACAGTCGCTGGTGTGACGTAAAAAATTCAAACACAATAATTCTTAAATATAATAACTTTCAATTCATAGAAGGGACAAATGACCTTAATTCAGCCTTTATAATTTATATAAGAATTTAACATCATTAAATTCTCTTATTAACTTATCAGATCAGAAATTAACGTAATGAGGTCAACCCTGGCGCGAGGGCCACCGAGCCTCGGCCGGACGCCATGACATGACGCCAGTACAGCGCGACTTGTGGACCGGGGCGGACGCACGTTCCACGGAGAGACATCATCCTTTGTCCACACCGAGTTCTGGTAACTATAGTCATTCTTCAAAACCTTTTTAATAATCTCTCCGTGTGTACCCGGTCCAGCTTTTTCGGTCTAGGACCTAATCCGGCCGCATAAATATCACACCCCCCCCTGCACCACACTTGGTCCGCGGGGTAGGTGCACTATCTGGTACGGGCCGACTCCCGAGGACAGAACTTTTGTTAATCTCAGTCGCTCCGGCGCTGACACTCCCCGTAAGGGAACTCTTGAGCGAATTTAGCTGCGGTCCGCGCTCCACTGCCGTGGACGCGAGCACCGCCTCAATATGCAGATTTACGGGATTGGCCGCCTCCAATCACCCTCACCCCTCGTTGAGCAGTCAGGCTCAGAAACGCCTAGGGACACGATAATACGGAACAACTACTGACGTTGTAACATTCTTTTATAAACTTGTGCAACGCAACCTCGTGTAACATTTCTTTTGTAAACTTGTGCAACGCACCCTCGTGTAACATTCTTTTGTAAACTTGTGCAACGCAACCTCGTGTAACATTCCTTTTGTAAACTTGTGCTACGGTAATTCAGTAACTCTCAGACTCAGTTGAGTGTAATTGTGTAATTTGTTTCTTGTAACGTCACCTATTGTACGACGTGGCGTGTAACCGACAACGTTACACCAGAGCCACTGTCGACTGAATAAATGACACACGTCATTTATTACTCACTCCAGCGTAAGCTTCTTTAAACCTGCTATCCCCAACCACCGCCGAGTAGGGAATCTCTCAGACCCACGTAACACCGCCGACGGTCCTAGTGGGCCACGCAGGGCAATCGACCCCACGACCCAACTACCGACTAGCACCAGAACTAGTCTGGCGCCCACCCGGACTCATTACATTCGCAACAGCCACTCCCGCTAGGAACCGCACCGGGACTCGAGCCTGAGACTCCGGACGACGGCAAGTGGGAGTGTAGTATCATCGATATCTGTTACAAAATATATAAACAGACATCACATAGAAAAATAAGTACTTAAAATAAATAGAATAACCTCATAAAAATAGAACAGTAAAAATTACTAGAATAGTAAAAATTAAATATTGGTATTTTTCGTACCAACACAAAAGAAATTATCTTCATACGTGATCAGAAACTCTGTTAACTGGTACGTTACCAAGAAACTGGCATGTCAATAATACCATTCCTGAAACGCCACCTCGCCACCTGCCGTGCCGAACTGTAGCGGACATAGTCGAAGCAGTCGGCGGAAGAATTCCACGGTCTGCTTTGGCCATGTTCGCTTCAGTTCGGCAAGAAAGCGTTACCTTCGTAGCTTCTACCACGTATTTTTACAGCCAATCCCCTCCTCGAACCTTTGTACCATGCCACCCCCCTTCCGAAAGGAAACTATTGCGGCAGCCTTCCTGCTGAAAGCGGTCCTACCAGCGCTTCTAAACCTAGCAACGCTTCTAAAACAGCATGTTTTGTGTGTCAACGAGTTCTTTTCTTATAGCGTGCAGCGCACAGTATTGGGTCCCAAGAAGATAGTGCAAAAAATACATACACCTAACTGCACGAGTCAAAGTAAAATACTTTTCTGAATAAAATATTTATTTAAAAAATACAATGTCTGGAAACTGCCTGGGCAAGCACTGCTTGCCTTGCTTGCCCTGACGAGACGCCACTGATGGAAATCCGTTCTTTTACTTAGGGAATCCGGAATAGTCACTACGCCGGGTCGAAACAATTCAGTCGCCCGCAATTTCTAACTCAAGTGTATACAAATAAAATAAAGAAACACATTATCCTGTGTGGAAATCTTAACATAGACTTCAGTGTGGATAGCAAAGAAAAACAGCAATTAACAAATATACTTAATATCTTCAATTTAGAAAATAAAATTAAGGGATACACACATTATACAACAAATAAAGCCACTGCATGTAATTAGCCACTGTAACATGATGCCGTCACCCGACCTATGTGAAAGGCCCGGGCGGTACCTGACGGGCGCTACGGGCGTCGTGGTGCTCTTGTTGTCCGGAGGGGCGCCAGGCTAGCGGGCTGCTAGGCCGTTGATGTTGGGTCGTGGGTACTCTGCCCCCGCGTGCCCCGCCAGGTACACGGCTTGAATCTACCCTGAATGGTTCTCTCTTGACTGTGAAGGCCGCTCGGCCGTGTGGAGGACGGGAGACTCCGGAAAATTAGTATACACGAGTTGGTGAGAATTACCTTTAATCTAGTCCCGCTACAAAACACTCTCACCAACACTTGGCGACGTCTAGCCGTTACACGATTAACACAGAAAAAACATAACGCTACGCGACATTAATGGTTACCGCGGCAGTCTCGCGGGACGCGGGTCGATGCTCGCTGGAGACGGCCAGCGCCGAACATTAACGGGTGCAGGGGGTGCTCTATGAGCGGGCTCCTAAATTCGGCTAAACACTTACGTGTGTGCAGCCGGCAGGCATATGCACGGCGTCCTTAAGTAGAAACACTTTCGCTGGAGTCGGCCAGTACCGTACGTTTTGTGCTACGATACGTATCGCGGTATCACACTGAAGACGGTCGGGATAGGCCCGGCTCCGCAAAATACGCGCCGAGTCGACGTGGGCAGCGGTGAATTAACAAAAGGTTTTAAATTTAAAGATTTAGTACAGAATAAAAAGTAATAAAATGAAAGAAACTTGGATGCTGCCCACGGACACACGTCTGTTCCCGGCGCGGATTGGTTCGAGACTGCCGGACATGGCCGCCTCGCAAGGAAGAGAAACTTTCTCTTCTTTGTGAGTCGGCGTCAAAAAACTTATATTAATTTAATTTACTATATTACCAGTTAAAACATGTTCCAGGTGCCCAATTAAAATGTAGCACCTGGTAATTGGGTGCTTAAGGCTTAACAATAGTTTTAATGTATTTAATTATTTAAAATGTGACATCAAGTTGGCGACTGTAAATTTACTACCATGTTGTCCCACTGTGAATTGTTTTAGAGGGACTTCTCCTATTCCGATTTGATCATAGTCACGGGCATTTTAATTAAGGCCAGTGGCCGCGGTGACTGTTAATTTGGTTTGTTGTCTATTGGGGTCACGCCCGAGGCGCTCGCCTGACAATCCGCCTGGGCAAGGGGCGCGCTCCGAAAACGGGATACGGTACTGGCGGTGCGGAGCACGGGCTTAAAGGCCATGGTCGGTACGACGTCAATGAAATTAACAGTAACTAATGTAGATACAGGTTTAACAGACCATCATGCTCAACTAACTAAAGTCATTTTCGAAAACAACAGCAATAGTATTCCTAAACAAAAGCAACCTTGAAAAACATAAGAAATTACACGTTTGAAAACTACAATAACTTTAAACATAAGATATCTTATCAGAACTGGCAGGAAATTAATAATACAAATCATATAAATACAAACTACAATATATTCTTAAAAACCTTTTTATTGCAGGTACTTCGAAGAATCTTTTCCACTTACTATTAAACAGAAATCAAATTACAGATGCCCAGCAATGAGACCTGAGTGGATTAGCCAAGGAATTATTATTTCTAGCAAAAAACTCAAACAATTGAATAAAACAAATAAAGTAACAATAGATCCAAAATCTACTGAGTATTACAATAAATATAAGATAACATATCATAAGGTAGTGAAAGCTGCTAAAAAAAAAGTATACTAGTGAAAAGATTAAAAAATGCCTAAATAAACCAGAGGAAGTATGGAAAATAGTTAACAAAGCTATCGGGAATAGAAATTTGGAAAATACTCAGAATATAAAAAAAAAAAAAAAATTGATGATAAACTTATCGCATCCTTCAAGGAAATCGCATGTACATTTAATAAACATTATGTGAACATTAGCTCCAAATTAAATTCAGATAACCTGGCACCAAATACACATTATCAACTCAATGGATTACATAAGCCTAAGTATCAATTTATTTTGTACCCAACAACTGAAAAGGAAATAAATAAAATAATATTTAGTCTTAAAAACAAGAAAATGCTTGATATACATGGTTTGTCAATTTCTTCAATTAAATCCTGTGGTAAATATATACTACAACCTCTCAAAATTATAATAAATCAATCTTTTGAACAAGGATGCTTTCCTGATAGGCTTAAAGTTGCTAAAGTATTACCAATATTTAAAAAGGGAGATAAATATAAATTAGAAAACTATAGACCTATTAGCATACTACCAGTTTTTTCAAAATTTTTTGAACGGATACTATGTAACCGACTAACTCAATGCCTAGAAAATAACAAATTAATTTGCAAAGAACACAATGGATTTCAAAAAAACAAATCTACAATGACTGTAGTTTTTCAACTGACAAAGTCAACAATAGAAGCTCTCGATCAAGGTGAACAAGCCTATGGCATATTTTGTGACCTTTCAAAGGCCTTTGATCTTGTCCACCATATTATACTTTTGCAAAAACTTAGTAATATAGGTATTAAAGACATGGCCCTAAATCTTTTCAAGTCCTATCTTAGTAACAGAAGGCAAATCGTAGAAATAAACAATAATGGTACAATAACTCTATCAAACTTGGAATTTATAAAGATTGGGGTCATTCAAGGAAGTATATTAAGACCACTTCTATTCCTTATCTACATAAAAAAGATCTGCCAGATAATATTAAATTAGGGAATTAAACTTTGTTTGCAGATGACACTAGTATCATATTAAGAGAAAGTAATAGAACCACACTTAGGCAAATTTCAGAAACTGTGTTATTAACATTAGAAAAATAGTTTTGTATTAATAGATTAATACTCAATGTAGATAAAACACAATTTATACAGTTTTACAAACTAAACAAATCCCAAGAAAAATCCATGCAAACATATAACTCTAAGCCAATCGAAGAAGCAATTGCAGTAAAGTTCCTAGGATTAAATTTGGATCGAAGACTATCTTGGTCTGGACACATAAAAAAAACTTGAAGGAAAACTATCCTCTATCTGCTATTTACAGAGAGCCTTACGGTTGATTTTGGATCCTAAAACATTAAGAATGACATATTTTGCATATTTTCATTCTGTGATGATATATGGTATCGAATTCTGGGGAAATTCTACAAACAGTTATAAGATTTTCCAATTACAAAAAAAGCAATACATATTCTCTCTGGGATTAATTGTAGAACTTCCTTTAGACTCTACTTTAAAACTCTTCAAATTAAAACATTCTACACAGAATACGCCATTCAAGCACTCAAATTGATTAAACAAAATCTGAATAACTATAATAAAAATGAAGACATACATACACACAACAAGAAATGCATACAAGTTGAGGATAACTCAACATAACAGCTCACTCTTTAGAAAAAGTCTATTTCACTATGGTCTGAAAATGTACAACAATTTACCTAAAAAAGTTACTTCTGAAACTGATATACATAAATTTAACAATAAAATAAAATGAATTTTTGAAAACCAGTATCTATATAGTGTACAAGAAATTGAAGAATATATCTTGAATCACTGAGCCTTTGCAAGTACAACATTACATTTTCTACTTAAATTAATGTGTTTAGCTCGTAACCATTACTCTAGTCTGCTCTATGAAGTGTTATGTGAACAATAATTGCATGAATGTAAAGTTAAATAATAGTGACGGTATAGATAATTCATAGTGTATATAATAATGCAAGTGAGTGAATTTTAACTATGATGTGAACTACAGTGATTAATGGACAGATTGATCTGATAATTATTTTAATGTTCAACAAACTCTGCTCATTAATACTTATTTTAATTGTTTAACAGTAGCTATATCCATTATTAAAAATTTGTAATATAACTGTAATGCTACCTAGCTAATGTATATATTGTACATATATTAGAAATAGTGTATGTAATCATAAACTACATGTATTTCATAAATTGTGTAACCATGTTGACAAGCACTATATTCAGAGAGCCACTGCTCATCAACTGAGTCTGACGCCACTCCCGCTGCCTGTTTTAGTTTTTTAATTAAATATTAACATTGTAAAAGATCTCAGGGGTTTTAACGGGGGTTCGGCCTCGTGGCTGCAGGCAGGAGCGCGTCTCGGTTCGGAAATTACCTGGGCTGTTCAGGCCACCCAGGACGCCTTGTAAATGAATGGTAAACGAGTTACAGGACACTGCACTTTATTCAGTATTGATACACTCATTCGTCCGGATACTGGCCGCGTCTGTTGTCAGACCGCTGTGACACGCGTATCCCTGTACGTAACGGCGCGCGCGACCAAGATAGATTGCAAAGTTATATCGATAAGCTGAAACAGTGGATTCTCGTCCCTATGAAAGGTTTAGCAGATAAACACGAAACTGGTGTTGCCACAACTTAGGCTGGCCGGTAAATACGTAGAAAAGTTCCTATGTTCAGGATTGTTTGCAGTCTAGCCTGCTACAAAATATTAACGTCTCTGAAATTACGCGGACACGCCAGCTGGAGACGTACACGTAAAAGTCCCTTGGAAATGAAAGTTATTTAGATAAAACACACGTTACACATTACACGTTTAGAATGATGATAATTAAAAGGCGAATGTTAGTCAGTATTATTCTCAACACTTATTACGGAGGATCTACGACGATGACGATTAATTGGCTAATGAGCCGAAAATTGCGTACCACTACTACGCGGTCCTTAAACTGGACATGGAATTACGTATGAAAATAAAGTTCCCTGATGGGAAGAATTTAATAAGTTAAGAGTCACACGAAATATCGTGCGACTGGGTTGGGGTCGGCGCCGAGCTGATTAAAAGATTTACAAAACTTACACTATTGCTGAAATGTTGAAGAGATGCTGAAGTTGATGACCCGACGTTCGCGGAGCGCCCGACCCCTTCGAGCTCCAGACGGTAACTGAGCGGGAGACCACCCTGCGGCCTCGCGCCTAACCACGTGAAACGCGGGAAAACCGACCCAGCCAGTTTTGGACTTAAAGACAAGTTACAAAATATATGCTTATAAAATCATTAGACATAATTTCCCTTACATTAATCCTCTTTTAAATTGTTATTAATTTAGTTGTTTTAATTTGACAAAATAATTATATAATTAATTAGGCGCATTGCCACACCCAGCCGGGCGCTGACGTCGCTTTGGTGTTCGTCGCGGCGCACTTTCACACACTCGGCGGACATCACGCTCGGGCGTGTTCGATGCACTTAGGAGCAAGTGTTGTTGTGGCATAACGACCTTTGTCGACCAGAGGGAGCACCGGCGGTTGGCGTCAAGTCTATTGGGTGCTAAGAAAATAAATAAATAAATAAATATATTTGAGACACTTGTCTGACGAAAATGCCATAATAAACTGAGTGTTCGAGTTGTTTTGTCGACGAAAAAATAAAAACAAAACACAATATTTTTTCTCGCTATAATTATGAAAATTTATACTAGAATATTTTTTAATGAATTTATAAAGATGATTTCTTTAGTCTACTTTTCTTGCGAATAGTTTCTATTCAGTCGTTAATCTAAATAGCCAAATAGTTGATTTACACATAAACATATGTCCTTTTTCTTGTTGTGGGGGAAAAAAATGCTCTACGTTTGACAGCAAAGTGCTACATCTGCATTATTTTTTATTCTTTGGATTTAGCGGTTTTCCTTTTTAAGCAATGGTAAGGTTAATTCTACTACAGGTTAGGAAGAAAACGGGTTTTCTTATGGGCGAGTTTGGCACAGGGAAAAATTCTGCCGCTAGGTGCGCTGGCGTAGCGAAAGGGTAACATTTTACACACTGCCATGAGGGTGAACGTGAGAGAACCGCATTGAAGTCAAATAAAATAGTCGGTATGGTATTTAGTTATGTGCTTTTTGTTTGCAAGAATTATATTGAACAAGTCTTCCGTTAAGAACATGTAAATTTCACAACTTTGTGCCTTTTGGGTACGTAAATAAAAGCTATACTGCGTTTATGTTTCGCCGCGAGCAATCTGCATATTATGAAGGTAAGCAAATATTTGAGGTAAGTTATGTCTGGATGAAAAAAGATGTGCTTGTTTGTGTTTTTATCGGTTTGATATCACAGTATCTATACTATTTAGTTTGTGAACGTTGTTGATTCTCGGATTAATGGAAATTAGGCGAATAATAACTAAAGTGAAGTTGAGGTCATGACCTCACTTTACCTTACTTCAGTTTACCTGCAGGTAAGCTTTGTACTTCAATTACAGATTTACTTGTTAATATAGCAAGCATAACATAAACAACCTTTCACTTGGTTATTATTCGACTGATTTCTCGGGATATGCGACAGTCTTTCCAAGCTTAACGTAATTTTGATTCATGCCACTAATACAATTTACATACCATATTCCATTATCAGTTACAGCAAGTCCGAATTTAAAATTTACGGACACAAAACGTTGGTGATTTACTAAGATATTTAAGAGAAAAATAATTGTTTTTTCAACTTTTCATCGCTTCACTGTGAAATTTGGTTTTCAAAACTATGGGTGTAGTGAGCTTGTATGGTGCACCCATCTACTTGCAGCATTTGTGCTTGTTTAGAAATTTGAAATAGGGATAAAATGTGGTAGGTAAATGGTTGTTCCTTTTGTGCTTAATCTTCAAGCACTATGTGAAGCAGGATGGAAAATATATTCAATTAAAAAAATTAAATAATTAGATCAATGCCATTTGATGTGTAGTTTAAAGGGGCGGTTCTTAACTAAACGATTTTACTATTTTTTTTTGTAGTTAGCCTAACTCAACTGACTATTTTAATATCTCAATCGTTGTAATGTAACCAACCTAACCAACTGTCCACACCCACTATTTAAGTATTTTAAACGCAGCTTACTAAAAACCTAACCAACCATTTACACAGTATCAAAATTCTTGACATATTTTTTAAAAATTATGTTATTGTAGTATACTGTTTTAACATGTAGAAACGTTAGGTTAGCTACATTAAAATTACTGTGAAATGGAGTGAATGATTGGTTAGGTTAGTTTTATGTGTATGTTGCAGAACTATTAGTTATTAAAATGGAAACGGGACAAACAAAATAATTCAAATTTTCAACCACATGGTTGCCTTCATAAGAGTGGAGAATACACCATGTAGATATGTGTAAAGGTTTTAAGTTGGATTTTTTTATATTTAATTTACTTATTTATTATGCTGTAAGTGATGGCCTCAATTTAATTATTTGTTTATTAAATTGAAATCTCATTGCAAAGTACCACACTTAATTGAAACATATAATTCTATATCCATGTAGTATGCTTTAAAATTGTGAACTTTTATAATGAAGTACCAAAGCTGTATTTTTTGTGTTTCAATGGAATTTCACTGAAGTCAAAACACATGTTTTAGAGAAGTAATATAAGCAATTGTAACTATCACGTTTTAAAATTACTAGCTGATTGTTTTTAAATATATCAAATTGTGCTGGAAAAATCAGTGAAATAATATGTGTATTTGTATTACTAAGCCTGCACTAGAATTAATTTGTCCCTTGGCATGTAGTGTCTCTTGCTCCTGCCCTCTCTGTCGTCACCAGGTGCTCAGAGGCAGGGAATGCTACAATTGATATGTCCATAAATTTGTCCCTATTTTTCATTTTCAACACTGATTACTTTCCTGCATTTCATAACATTTTTTTCTGGGGTCTCAAAAATAGTTATTGAAAATTTTATAAGGCAAAAAAATTAAATTCCAATTGCAATATTGAACTTTTCCTATAGACATCACATAAGGATTAGTTAATTAGCTATTATTTGCTTTAAAAAGTCAGCAATGAATGTTTTTTTTTTAAATAATACATACCTCCAATATGTTTTGGTTGACCTTTGATGTGAGAAGGTAACGAAAGCCAATAGAATTAAGTGTATGTGACAACTCAATGATTGATGTTATCATTACTCTTATTCCACAGGCTGTTGATGGTGAAAGAAACAATTCTGGCTGATATTTGGTGGATAATTCCCACGTGTCAATATACTCCAAGAAACCAAGAAGTGTCTACATAAGAAATAAAGAATCATTAAGTATTTTTAATGTTTCAATACAGGAAAATCTTTATTTTTGTTAAGTGCAGTTTATGAATAGTCTATAAAATTATTTTTGTGTACTTATTTAATAAAACAAGTATATATATTTAATTTACAAAATAATTTTTAATGTGTTGTGTGCACAGGATGTGAATAAATTGGCCGAGCCCATATTTCCCATTTCATTCCCAAAAATGCTCTTGGAAGCAAAAGAAAATTGTGTTCATAAATTCATTAGTGCCTCTGGTAGTTAGTCGGTAAAGAAAACAATGACAAGTACCATTATCGCTTAAATTTTGATGTGTGGAAATTTTATTATGAATAACTGCATTATGGAAATTACATAATTTGTACAGCAATTTTTAGTTACCTGCTTCATGAGAGTAACACTCATTTTCTGGAAATTTTTTGGCTGCACATGTTTATATGTTAAATTTGGGGCCATTCTTAGGCCTGCCGCTTTACTGTCATACTTCAATAGAAGTTCCAAGTGGTTCATGCATGCTGCTTCCATCCCGATCTTAAATGAAACAAATTCCGTAACAGATTTTAACAATCAAATAATCATATTGAAATGTCAGCAATTTTTTTTTTTACATTTGAAAACTAACCTTAAATACACGTGATTTAAGCCATCTGTTTCTTATACAAGTGTGGACCATCAGAAATGAAATATAACTTTCTGTCGCCTGTGTCACTACATGGGTGGGTAACTGAATTACAAACGTTCTTCTCATATTTTATGCCAATACCAAACTTTTTCCACATTGAACGGTTTGTTGTTGCTCCATCACACACTACGCAGTCTACAAACAGACCAGCTGCATCTAGTTTCGCAATAGCATCCAGAACCAAATTTGTAAGGACATTGCCAGGGGCTGCATTTTTGGTGAGATACAGACCAACAACCTGGCCCCAGTTACAAATAAATGGCCGAAAGAATAGGACCAAACCATGGTCAGCATACTGAGAGAACTGTGTGTCTGTTGTATTAGAACCTACATCCACTAACCCTGTGATTGTACCAGACACTGAATTTAAATCCAAATGTTGTGTTAAACTTATTTCGTCAAACGGCAGTACACCATGATGTTCAATAGTGTCTTTTCTTATAAGCAAGGATTACAGTTTACATTTAATGCACTGCAGAATATAATCTGAAATGCCACATTCTGCCTTTATACCTCGGATGTGTGTGTTGATAGTGCGTACTGTGGGAACAAAAAGAATTTTTTGTTCTTGAATATGCTTGTACAAAGAAGGGCTCTTACATCGCTTAAGAATACATTCCAGTATCCATTTCTTACTAAAAGAATTTTTCTGCAACGTACAGGAATGAAAGCACTGTTTTACAGCTTCTTGCTGTTTTTCTGGCAAATTGTTTATGGCCTCTTGTAAAGCAGTAGTAGAAAGCTGTTTGTTTTTTACTTGTAAGTGTTTTATCATTGTAATGGCAGATCTTTCTTTTAGTACCGAACGCTTCACATTTCTAGTTAGAAAGCATCTTCGTGGAACTTTAGATTTACTTATTAGTCGTGTTTTGAAGCATTTGCAGTGTAGGAAAACTTCATTTGAAACAAAGCAACATTTTGGACTAAACAAAATTCCATTGCATATTGTTGCATTACTTAATATTTTTAATGACACTTGAGGTGAGTTCATGCTGGTTATTTCTTTGATATGTACCCCTTTGCAAAACTCTATTATTTCCAACTTTCTGAGAAGTAACAAAATGCTGTCTGTAGTATGGACATAGTTAAAATTTAACCTCCTCATATTTATTTTACAATTGCAAATGTACAAACTTGGCTGAGCACTGTCACGTTCCCAAACAACTTTAATTAACAAATCTGCATTGTTCTGCTCAGATTTTCGGTAGTAGAAATATGTCAGTGAAGCATCGTTTTCTGTTTTTCTGCCCAAACCATTATCAAGAGACCTTGATATTAGCCACTGCCACACATTTTCGTTTTTTGTGATGCTTGGGGAGCTGGCACTTTGTGGCTCTAAGCGAGCAATATTGACAGAATTTTTGTTATCAATGTTCTGTAAACAAGAATGTTCAAACATGATTATTATTTTGCTATATATTTCTAACAATAAATAGTCTGAAAAATTTTTATAACTATTTGTTTTACTTCAAAGTTATATGTATGTAAAACTAAGTATGTATGTGTATTTAAAACTGTGTACATGTAAAACTGTATGTATATGTATAACTGTAAATATGTAAATGACATGCTCCATAGCCTTATGGTTTCTACCAAAAAGAAGGCTCAATGGAATACAAATAAATAAATAAAAAATAATATAATAGTACACTGTTTACCTAGTTTCATACATTGTTTTATGCTTCTGATATAACTTAAATTATTGCCAAAAACTAATGTATTCCAATTAGTAACAAATCAGAGGTGGTAATTGAGTAGTTAATAAAAACACAAGATGATTTTTTTTTAATCACACTTACCTACAGTTTTTAAGATGATCCCTTCTTTTACGAACTACTGGATCTATTACAGATTCCAATGAAGATTGTTTTGACTTCATTTACATTTGCGTATTCTTTAAAGATGTGTGTATGTATGTGTAAACCATTGTGTGATAAAATAGGATTTTCTAAGCCCAGTGTAAATTAATTTTTCAGATTGAAATTAAAATTCCCTTAAAGTTTTACTTAACAGTGATTAAATTAACTCAAATAGGTTTTGTTTTATAGAAAAGCAAATACTTTGAAAATTATTATTATTCCTATTGTAATGCACTCAAAATCTTTAAAGAATTTCATCATTTTTTTTTCCTTCTGAATTGTGCTGGTGCCCAAGTTTTAATAAACATTGCAAATTATACTGCAATAAGGTAATTTTAAACAGACAATTATAGTCAAGTCTTTAAGTGAACAACTGAATTTCATGTTACGATTCTCAATTCTATACCTTTAATAATAAAACTTAAATGTATTTCTTTCAATTTTATGTTTTACTTAAAAGATATGAAAGAGCACTTTGCTGCCATAATTGTTTTACAGCAGATCCAATGTTCCTGAAGAGCCAAAAAATTGTGGAGAAATAAAAAAAAGGTAAGTTAATTTCCCCTGCCATGAAGAGAAAAAAATATTTTGTAGGACTTAATGCAATAAAACTATCATAACACACACACACAAAATTCACAGCTATGCTATAGCATAAAATCAAGTAATTAGGTATCTTGAAAACCACTGAGTACTGTGTGGTAAAAAAATTTCATTAAAAGTAAAAATGCCATCAACTGTAAATGGTTTTAAATGAGATTTTGGTTACTTTGAAATTTTAAATTTAAATGGTCATAACTGCAGCAAGTATTGTGTTTGATTCAAAAATGAACTTGCACTCATCTCTAGTTTTCTTCTGTATGTCTTGCGCTGTGTCAAGTATGGAGGCAAGTTTGGAAAAATAGTTGGCACTGCAGATTATGTTAAAGTTATTTTACCTCTTGGTATCTTGATGGTATCACCTTTAACTTCGTGAACATAATATCTTAATATCATTTGTTCCTGAAATGTGTATACATAGTTGCTAATTACTTGACATTGCAGCTGTAATAACAGCTGTGTTCAACATGTATGCCACATGCCACTTCATGTCCTGTAACACTTTGTGCTCTTTAAAAACTGTGCATCTTTGAATTTGAGCACATTATTGTTCGAGCTAAGTGGTTTTTAATGGATTTTCTCGTTTTCAACACAATCCACAATAATAAGCCCTCATTTGTGTTAAAATATAAGTAAAACTAAAAATGTTGAGTAACATTACAGTCACCCTAACAAAAGTTAAACAGTTATCTCATTTTGTATTGTAAGTTTGGAACTATTCAAATCACTTCATTCATATATATATATATATCTGTGTGTGTGTTTTCTGTAAATCAACTGTGCTTTTTGTTCATCAATATTTTTCGCATGAATTTATTTAAACCCAAATAATATTTAAAATCAAAATGCAATTAAGGTAATAAGAAAGGGATTTTGAATGAGCTTCAAATAGTCATTGGCTTCATTAGAATTTAAATATTAAATAATGTACTTACAGCACACATTGATATACTTTTCAGTTGGTTGGAGCAAACTCAGGGTAGTTGGATATTAAATTATTATCTTTATACACTTGTGGTTGGGCTTTCACCCGTTGGCAAGGAGCTCCCCTCTAGCTCACTCTACCAATTTCTGAAGTCCGTCCCTCCTCTTCCATTCAGTACCCTTCCCTCAAGCCCATTCCACTCTCGCCCTGTCCTCACCAGAAACACCTGCTTTCCTGGTTCAGTTCGTCTCCACTCCCTCTGTACACCCCTCGGGCCAGCCTATCTCCCGGATTTCCCCAGCCCCTCTACCCAATTACTATTTTTTATGACCTCACTCGTTAAATATATTTTTCCTACTTTATATTAAACTGAGGATCTTGTGTACTAAGTCACGTGCATTTAGATTTTCCTAGTTGTGAAATGAAATTGTATAGGTCTATAAATATATCATCTTGGGACATCTGGCTTCCACAATGTGTTTTTTTACGTTCCTTAATACACAGTGTATGTTCTCTGTGTTGTGTGACTATTGGAAGATTGAGCAACAATTTAGACTGAATTGTTATTAATGCCAACAAAGTTTCAAAGTGCTGTTAACTTTCTCTAGTAAGTGCAATTGCATTTCAATTTAAATTAACACACATGCAGTTCTGGTGAAAACCTTTTCAATTGGAATATTTTGATCTAATTGGTTATCTAAAAAAATGTGTTAAATATAGTCAACAGATTGGAATCCTTGAGCAAAATGATAACCTGAATGAAAATTGAAACGAAAGAAATATTACTTATGGTAAGTAGTATTATAGCAAACTAGAAGGCTATTTGAAATTTTTTTAATTAATTAATAGGTGAATAAATGTTGATATTTAAAGTACCTATTACAATTATCAACAGCCCAAAACGTACTGAAAATATGAATGCCATTTTTTTTTTTTTTTAAATTTTGGGGTTATTGGCATACAAAAGATATAACCTGAAGTTTTTTTTAATAATGATACAGAAACGAACACGAACCTTAACATAAACAAAAATTATCAAATGCATGTTGTAATACCATTTTTATATCTGGTTTGATACCAACGAACTCATCCTACTCTACTACAGAGCCTAACGTGACTATCAAGCTGGAAGTCGGGATGGAATTGGTTAGGATATACTATTTATTTTCACGAACCTCGAAATTAATTTCACAAACATAATCAGCTTTCCTCAAGTCTCTATCACTCATTGGGATCTTTCTGTTCCATAATTCTCTTATTTTTTCGTCTGCAGGAGCCTTAAATACTTTTTAATGCTTGCGTCGTACTTTCTACAACATCCAGTTTTGCAACCGGGCACAAAACAACACTTAGGCATATTGAAAAACTAAATTAAAAACTACTTAGAGATGAAAGTTAAGCTATCCTAATTTTAAATTCAAAACGAACTGAGAAGTTTTACACATATTGTTATTTCACTTTGAAAAATGCAGACGGCCCATTTAAATACATTGAAATAGATGAAAGTGACCACCTCATGGAACACTACTGCTACCTGGCGGAGAAACCAAATAGTGTGCCAAACTTATAACATTGATCTTCCCAACCTGTAGTAGAATTAACCTTAGCAATGGTTAACTATCAGCTCGGTAAAGTTCTATATTGTATATACCAACACCAACACCGGAAACAAGATGGCGCAGGGTGATGGAAAGAGAAAAATACTACCGCAACCAAAAACATCACAGCAAAATGATAAAAAAACAATAAAAAAACAATGGCAAATCATTTAATAAACACGTAGTATTATTACTAAAACCCGCAACCATTTTTTATTAAAATAATTAAGAGATAATGGTCAACCTAAATAAAAAATCTAGCAAATGAAATCTTATAAATATATTAATTCATGGGAATAAAATTACCTAAGGATTGTCCGAACATAACACATGATTCCAATGTTAGCTAAAGGTATCCTTTACAATTTGTACCATCCACAATTTTAAGCTGGGCCGTGAGATCTTCTGTATATACTTTTACCAACAAAAAAGTGCGCCGAATGACTGAACTAACCTGCGCGAAATGTGCTCGAATTAAAGATTTTTTTCCTTAATTCTCAATCTAAAAAAAAAAAAGTATCAAATAAGCATATGAAAGTGAAGGTTCTACCCAGCAATAAACCAGAAAATATTTAAGTTTGAAAAATAAGTACTTAAAAAACTCTAGCTAAACATGGACCATTGCATTCCAAATTTTTATGATAAATTTTAATTCATAGGGATCAAACTAAGGATTGTCCGAACATAACACATGATTCCAATGTAAGCTAAATGTATCCTTTACAATTTGTACAATCCACAATTTTAAGCTGGGCCGTGAGATATTCTGTATATACTTTTACCAACAAAAAAGTGCGCCGAATGACTGAAGTAGCCTGCGCGAAATGTGTTCCAAAAAAATATTTTTTTTTCTTCATTCTCAACCGAGAAAGAAATGTTTTACAATACGTTTACCAATTTGAAAGTTCTACTCAACAATAAACAAGATAATATTTTAGTTTTAAGAATAACTACTTTAAAAAAAACACTTTTTGAACATGGACCACTGCAGCGAGATTTTTATTATAAATTTTAATTCATAGGGATCAAACTAAGGATTGTCCGAACATAACACATGATTCCAATGTTAGCTAAAGGTATCCTTTACAATTTGTACCATCCAAAATTTTAAGCTGGGCCGTGAGATCTTCTGTATATACTTTTACCAACAAAAAAGTGCGCCGAATGACTGAAGTAGCCTGCGCGAAATGTGTTCGAAAAAAATATTTTTTTTCTTCATTCTCAACCGAGAAAGAAATGTTTTACAATACGTTTACCAATTTGAAAGTTCTACTCAACAATAAACAAGATAATATTTTAGTTTTAAAAATAAGTACTTAAAAAAACTCTAGCTAAACATGGACCATTGCATTCCAAATTTTTATGATAAATTTTAATTCATAGGGATCAAACTAAGGATTGTCCGAACATAACACAATATTCCAATGTAAGCTAAAGGTATCCTTTACAATTTGTACCATCCACAATTTTAAGCTGGGCCGTGAGATCTTCTGTATATACTTTTACCAACAAAAAAGTGCGCCGAATGACTGAAGTAGCCTGCGCGAAATGTGTTCCAAAACAATATTTTTTTTTTCTTCATTATCAACCGAGAAAGAAATGTTTTACAATACGTTTACCAATTTGAAAGTTCTACTCAACAATAAACAAGATAATATTTTAGTTTTAAGAATAACTACTTAAAAAAAAACACTTTTTGAAAATGGACCACTGCAGCGAGATTTTTATTATAAATTTTAATTCATAGGGATCAAACTAAGGATTGTCCGAACATAACACATAATTCCAATGTTAGCTAAAGGTATCCTTTACAATTTGTACCATCCACAATTTTAAGCTGGGCCGTGAGATCTTCTGTATATACTTTTACCAACAAAAAAGTGCGCCGAATGTAGAAGTAGCCTGCGCGAAATGTGCTCGAATTAAATATTTTTTTCCTTCATTTTCAATCTAAAAAAAAAAAATTTCAAATAAGCATACGAAAGTGAAGGTTCTACTCAGCAATAAACCAGAAAATATTTAAGTTTGAAAAATAAGTACTTAAAAAAACTCTAGCTAAACATCGACCATTGCATTCCAAATTTTTATGATAAATTTTAATTCATAGGGATTAAACTAAGGATTGTCCGAACATAACAAAATATGGCAATGTAAGCTAAAGGTATCCTTTACAATTTGTACCATCCACAATTTTAAGCTGGGCCGTGAGATCTTCTGTATATACTTTTACCAACAAAAAAGTGTGCCGAATGACTGAAGTAGCCTGCGCGAAATGTGTTCCAAAAAAATATTTTTTTTTCTTCATTCTTAACCGAGAAAGAAATGTTTTACAATACGTTTACCAATTTGAAAGTTCTACTCAACAATAAACAAGATAATATTTTAGTTTTAAGAATAACTACTTAAAAAAAACACTTTTTGAACTTGGACCACTGCAGCGAGATTTTTATTATAAATTTTAATTCATAGGGATCAAACTAAGGATTATCCGAACATAACACATGATTCCAATGTTAGCTAAAGGTATCCTTTACAATTTGTACTATCCACAATTTTAAGCTGGGCCGTGAGATCTTCTGTATATACTTTTACCAACAAAAAAGTGCGCCGAATGACTGAAGTAGACTGCGCGAAATGTGCTCGAATTAAAGATTTTTTTCCTTCATTCTCAATCTAAAAAAAAAAAAATATTTCAATTAAGCATACGAAAGTGAAGGTTCTACTCAGCAATAAACCAGAAAATATTTAAGTTTGAAAAATAAGTACTTAAATAAACTCTAGCTAAACATCGACCATTGCATTCCAAATTTTTATGATAAATTTTAATTCATAGGGATCAAACTAAGGATTGTCCGAACATAACACAATATTCCAATGTAAGCTAAAGGTATCCTTTACAATTTGTACCATCCACAATTTTAAGCTGGGCCGTGAGATCTTCTGTATATACTTTTACCAACAAAAAAGTGTGCCGAATGATTGAAGTAGCCTGCGCGAAATGTGTTCCAAAAAATATTTTTTTTTCTTCATTCTTAACCGAGAAAGAAATGTTTTACAATACGTTTACCAATTTGAAAGTTCTACTCAACAATAAACAAGATAATATTTTAGTTTTAAGAATAACTACTTAAAAAAAAACACTTTTTGAACATGGACCACTGCAGCGAGATTTTTATTATAAATTTTAATTCATAGGGATCAAACTATGGATTGTCCGAATATAACACATGATTCCAATGTTAGCTAAAGGTATCATTTACAATTTGTACCATCCACAATTTTAAGCTGGGCCGTGAGATCTTCTGTATATACTTTTACCAACAAAAAAGTGCGCCGAATGACTGAAGTAGCCTGCGCGAAATGTGTTCGAAAAAAATATTTTTTTTCTTCATTTTCAACCAAGAAAGAAATGTTTTACAATACGTTAACCAATTTGAAAGTTCTACTCAACAATAAACAAGATAATATTTTAGTTTTAAAAATAAGTACTTAAAAAAACTCTAGCTAAACATGGACCATTGCATTCCAAATTTTTATGATAAATTTTAATTCATAGGGATCAAACTAAGGATTGTCCGAACATAACACAATATTCCAATGTAAGCTAAAGGTATCCTTTACAATTTGTACCATCCACAATTTTAAGCTGGGCCGTGAGATCTTCTGTATATACTTTTACCAACAAAAAAGTGCGCCGAATGACTGAAGTAGCCAGCGCGAAATGTGTTCCAAAAAAATATTTTTTTTTCTTCATTCTCAACCGAGAAAGAAATGTTTTACAATACGTTTACCAATTTGAAAGTTCTACTCAACAATAAACAAGATAATATTTTAGTTTTAAGAATAACTACTTAAAAAAAAAACACTTTTTGAACATGGACCACTGCAGCGAGATTTTTATTATAAATTTTAATTCATAGGGATGAAACTAAGGATTGTCCGAACATAACACATAATTCCAATGTTAGCTAAAGGTATCCTTTACAATTTTTACCATCCACAATTTTAATCTGGGCCGTGAGATCTTCTGTATATACTTTTACCAACAAAAAAGTGCGCCGAATGTAGAAGTAGCCTGCGCGAAATGTGCTCGAATTAAATATTTTTTTTCTTCATTTTCAACCGAGAAAGAAATGTTTTACAATACGTTTACCAATTTGAAAGTTCTACTCAACAATAAACAAGATAATTTTTTAGTTTTAAAAATAAGTTCTTAAAAAAACACTAGCTAAACATGGACCACGACAGCCAAATATTTATGATAAATTTTAATTCATAGGGATCAAACTAAGGATTGTCCGAACATAACACATGATTCCAATGTTAGCTAAAGGTATTCTTTACAATTTATGCCATCCACAAATATTAGCTAGGCCGTGAGATCTTTTGTATATACTTTTACCAACAAAAAAGTGCGCCGAATGACTGAAGTAGCCTGCGCGAAATGGGCTTGAATAAAATAATTTTTTTCTTCATTCTCAATCGAGAAAGAAATGTTTTACAATAAGTATACAATATTGAAGGTTCTACTCAGCAATTAACCAGAAACTATTTAAGTTTGAAAAATAAGTACTTAAAAAAACGCTAACCAAACATGGACCACTGCAGCCAGATTTTTATTATACATTTTAATTCACAGGGATCAAACTAAGGATTGGCCACACATAACTTCTTATTCCAGCATTAGCCCAATGTTTTCTTTACAATTTGTACCATCCACATTTTTAATCTGGGCCGTGAGATCTTCTGAATAAATACCTACAGCTGTTCTTTAGTATATTTCGTCACATTATAAGCAACGACATTTGTAAGACACAAAGTGTAATATTGAAAATCATTATAGTGTTGGACTTATATGTAACTATTTTTAGGAAACAACCGAAGTCATTAATGCAAGTTAATGATTCTAAATAAATAATTGCTTTCGTAATAAGTCTCTTTTTAAGCGAGTGGTTTTGAGAGTAAACTATTGTGCACAACCACTGAAAATAAACTGTAAAATAAACAGTGAATTTAACCAATTATTGTGCTATTAAATATTTTTTTTATAACTTACGTCTTCTTTCAGACCTGTAAGATGTGAACTACGGTCACATCATTACCATGGACAGTTACTTGTCGTCGGAGTGATTCACTCAGTTTCTAGTGTGAGGCTAAGTTACATTGCACGAGCGTCGGTGGGTCTGACTACGTGAGGCTTGGTTTCATGTGACACCTAACGGCCGTGTTATAGCGACTGAGAAGACTGAGCGAGTATTGGAGATTGGAACCAGGTCTGCCAACTATCCACCTGCCTAGTGAGTCCCTACTCGCCTGAGGACCAAGGCGAGTACCACAACTTAAAGCGTCGTTTGCTGATCAGCAGTGGGTACCCTTCACCCGGAGTCCAGGGAGAGGTTTGGAATTGGTACCGGGTCACCAGCGAGTAGCAGAGCCGCGAGCGAGTCGCAGTCCAGGCCGCTGGTTGTGGCTGATCCTGGGGTTGCGCCCAGGACCCAGATGAGGAGAGAGGACCAGGCACAAGCTCAGGCATTCCTGGACGAGAATTACAATCGCCTGGAGATGCGGCCATATCGCTGAGCCGCGAACCGAGAGGCAGTAGTACTGAGACGTGCAAAATACCCATTGCCCGCCCGAGTACCTATATTGGCGTCGACTGACTGGTCTCTTCGTGAACTAGCGAACTTAAAAAGGACTGAGGCTGCCTGTATTATTAGGACTGTTAGTGTTCAGAGGGCAGCCTGTCGTAATAATATATTAGTTATAAATGTAATTTTCATGTGGTTTATGTATTTTAATACTAGCTACACATTAGGTTTAATTAATAGCTCATCAAGGATGATTGCTCTTTAAGACCTGTTGTGTTTATCTTATGGCCAAGTTATGAGAGAGATTTGTCGTGGACTGGGAGCAGTGTATGGTTTTTGCCTACTCGTGCCTGAACTGAGTTTATTTTGTTACCAGAGTAGTGGCCAACGAGTCACCAGCAAACACGAGAGAAAGGGAATGCAGGCCATGTTGGAAATTATGTTTAAATTGTTTGTATTGTCATGGTTGAAATAATAACTAGCTCGAGTCCATTCTGTTGTGAGTGGCCGAAGCGCTGGCACTTGCTGCACTGCGTGTGGCACCGGACGCCTGTAGTCGTCCACTCTTATGAGCCGCCTGCGAGCTCGCGTAGGGTGCGGATGCGCTCAGGATCGCAGGCCTGAGGCGCCCTCGCTCTTCTGCCTGGTCCCGCGGTTTGCCAGAAACCACAATTTATAAACAGACAGTCGTAGGGCTGTGAATTCCTCCTGGAGGAAGTCGGTCGGGGTTTGTGCAGCACGAATCCCTCTGAAGGGGGCCCGAGTGTTGGGCGCCTTGACCGCGCGGTGATACTCGGCGATGGAGCCGTGACGGCCGCGGTTTTGGCACGTGTGCTTCTTTGAGCGCATATAATCCCCGTGGGTACTGGTGCCCCTCGTCACTAGGGAGGGAGGGGGGCTGTCGGTCGTAGAGACCTCCCGACCGTGGTAACCGGCTGCTTGCTCGTGCTCAGCCCTGAAGGGGCCTGGCAGTCCGTCATAGTAGTCGCGTCACTCATTGTTCGTGCGACGGTCGCCTATTCACTCAGGGCCACCACTGACCTTCCCCCGGGGCTAGTTAACTGCTAGTTAGACTAGGCTACAGGAAAGCTATATCCCTGGAAACAAAAGTTTGTGAAAACTTTGCCCAAAGATGAATTTTTGCACAGTGGTAGAGTCAACTATGCTAAATATATACCGAATGTTTACCGCTGTAGTCATTTAGAGTATCACCGAAAACGTGCAGTTACGTCCTAGATGACAGCGACTCACAACAGTCCATTAAAATGTTTCTTATTTACGCAGTTTTTAACATAGCCTCTCCATAAATGCATCAAAATAATCTAGAAGCACTATATCACACATTTATGTTAAAACATGTGCCAAATATTAGTATAAAAGGTATGATAGAAATCGATAAAGTAATAAAAAAAGTGTTTTTTTCTTTATCTCAGTCAATGACATAAAAATATGAATCACATTAAAATAAAGGGTCCGATGTAATAATTACCTTGAAAAATGTTCGTGCATATTTCGTAAGCTAAAATGTGACATATATCTGAAGAGGCTTGAGTAATTGATTAAATCGCTAGAACGATCCGAGTGTAGCAGTGTTGAGTACCTACGTATTGCGACAGTGCTACAGCTGCAAAGGCTGGGGTGACTTTCGCTCCCATGAAATCGAGGTTTTGTAACCTATGAAATATTCACCCCAAACTGAGATTTGGTACCGTTGTAATATCATCTTTTTCTAGTTACATGTTAAATTAACCTCCGCAAACCTTGTGCTTTACACCAAAAACGTAAAGTGAAACTTTGAATAATAGCTTCTTGAGTGCTCCACAATATTGCATTCCGTAAACGTTATTACTGTAGTGAACCAAACAAAATTTATCTAAATATATTATTCAACGTGATATAATTGAAAAATGTTTCATATTATGAAATATAATTATCAAATGAATGAAAATACAGATAACATAAACCTGAATGGACCGACTTAAAAGACGTTAGAAAAGATTGTTGCATGATTCTTAAGCATTAAAATGGTATATTGCTCTGACTCAATTGATCTGACCAGTGAAAGGTTCCGAGCGACGTAGTGTGTATTGTACTGCGGGAACCTAAAGTTGCTCGGGTTGGGGCAAATTTCGGTCTTAGGAAACTAAGGTTTTTAATGTAAGAAAATATATATATATAAAAGCTGTCTTTTTCAACAGTGGTAGAATCAACATTTTTTTGTAACATATCAAAAGTTTTCTGCTGCAAACCTTGTGCATCACACAGAAAACGTGCAGTTATGTCGTGCTTAGATGTTGCGAAGGCCCTGCGTCGCATTAAAAGTGATGCGGTTTGTAATGACAAAATATACATTAAAATGCTGGATATAATGTCACCATTTGTTGTATCTGTTATGGAGCACATTTTTAATGCAACACTTACTACAGGTCAATATCCGACTATATGTAAGTACTCGTTTATAAAACCAATTCCAAAAATTAAATCTCCAGAAGAATCCAAAGACTTCCACCCTATAAGCATCCTACCTGCTGTTTCCAAAGCTCTTGAACACCTGGTGCATCAGCAAACATGTACATACCTATGAAAAGGAAATCTTTTAGATACTTTCCAGTCAGGTTTCAGACCTGGTCACAGTACCACTACTGCCCTAATTAATGCTATGGATAATATACGTCGTGTTATTGATAAGCGGGTACTAACGATTTTAACGCTGCTTGACCTCAGTAAAGCTTTTGATTCGGCAGACCATGCCCTATTACTAAGTAAAATTTCAGTTCTCTACAACTTCTCTCATAGAGTTTGGCTTGGTTCGAATCCCATCTTAACGTTCGTTGCCGATGTGTCGTCCTTGATAGTGAATTGTCCTGCTGGCTCCTTGTAAAAGCGGGAGTTCCTCAGGGTTCGATTCTTGGTCCACTTTTATTTGCAATTTTTATTAATGACTTACCTAAATGCCTCATTACTTGCCAATATCACATGTACACAGATGATGTTAAGATGTTCAGATTTATCTTCATACCAAAGCAACTGATATTAATCAGTCGATTAGTTTTGTATATTATGATATTGCTTCTATTTTGAGATGGGTAAGTGCCAATAAACTCATGTTGAATATTGACAAAACACAGGCCATAATAATCGACTCTGCTCTCATGATATCCAAAGTAACTTCTTTTAAATGTAATAACTTGACGCTTGGAGGAATACATATTCAGTTCTCTAAGGTTGTGAGAAACCTGGGAGTTATGATAAATTCAACTTTAACCTGGAAGGATCAGGTAATGCAAATTAGCAAGAAAATCGAGATCTCCGTGCATTGCTTATGATGCTTATAAATTTTTTCTCCCCCCCCCCCCCTCCCAGCATTAAAGCCATCCTTATTCAATTCTTAATTATGTCGCACTTTGATTACTGCGATGTTTTGTTTCCTGATTTGACTGATAAATTAGCAAAACGACTTCAGAATCTCCAGAACTCCTGTGTAAGATTAATTTTTGACGTGAAAACGTCTAATAAATCGATGAACGCCGGTTGCACGCACGAAAAAGTGTCCCGTAACGCACATTGTCCCACTACTATGTGTCCCGTTACGCTCATTGTACGCTTGCGCCGCATCTCTCTTCCACTCGATTGAAACAACCATCGATTTGACTTTTCAATCATGTTTTCGTCGTTTGAATTATTATTATTATGTAATTTAACGATCGTCCACCGATTTTCAGCACAATCGGTACGGTTATTTAAAAGTAATATTGAATTTTCAAATACGTTTTTGTACGAATAATGGTGTTTTACAGTTACAGATAATAATTCAAATCACACCCGGGATCTTTTGCACAAGGTTTAAAAAATATTGTAACACATTATAAATAAGTTTGGTGTATTTGGGATGCGTATTTGTTATAAAATCGTATTATAAAAAAGAAATTAAATTATTCCCCTACGGTGCTGTCATCTACGGTGACGGACGCGAACAGAACGAATCGCGCTATCTATCCTCTTTTGTACGAACAATGGTGTTTTACAGTTAAACATAATAATTCAAACTAAACCCGGGATATTTTGCACAATGTTTTAAAAAATATTGTGATACATTATAAATACGTTTGGTGTATTTGGGATGCGTATTTGTTATAAAATCGTATTATAAAAACGAAATAATATTATTTCCCTACGGTGCTGTCATCTACGGTGACGGACGCGAACCGAACTAATCGTGCTATCTGCCCGCTTCCGCGGTAACCAGGCACTCGTTAATACATATTTTCCTTTGTTTATCGCGAGGAGCGTTATTATTAATGAATTATAAATAAAATTTCATGCCCGGGGCCACAATTGCATATCATTTTGAGCAATGGAAGACATAAAAACGTAAAATATTCTCGACGAATTTTAATTTCGGCCCCAGCGCTCCACGAGCGTCTGGGTTGGAGATTAAAGCCGAAATTCTTTCTTAAACTTACTAATACTTATTTTATTAACTGCTAGGGCATTTTTATTAAATTTTACCTTTAATTTCATGACGAACAAACTTCGTCGTTAAATGTGTAATTGCGAAAAAGCGTAAAACATTCTAGACGATCTTGAAGTTAAATAGCAAACATCTATAAAAGTTATAGTTAAAATAATCTATTCGGTAAAGTAATAAACATATTTGAATTAATGATGAGTGAAAATAAAAGTAAATTTATCAATTAAATTGTAGATTTCATTTCACTCCTTCTTTGTATCCATACCAAAAAGTGATAATTCAATAAAAATTATTCAATTTTATTCATAAAAGTATGCAATAATTTCATCAATGTTTTTTTATGACGTTGTCACGTTAAACTATCGTCCGTAAACCGACTTTACTAACAACCAATTTTTTTAACCTAAAATCACGAGACCATATAACTCAGTACTATAAGAAGTTGAAATAGTTTAGACTCACACAGGGGCGTGATATGCACATGCTGATTCTTGCTTAAAATACACTGCGGCTGGGATACCCTCAATATCTGTCGGCCAATTTAAATTATCTCCACAGCTACCATAACCGTGAGACACGATCCCGTACATTCAACCAAATGTTTATCAGGATCTTAAATTTTTGTCGTTCAATTCTCTAAAGTTTGTTTTCGATCTGTATCAAGCCTTCATTATAAACATCAAAATCTTGACCTTGTTGTTGGGCTATGTGTCTGATATCTTGACACAAATCGTCTTTAAAAGTGTCCCATAAGTTGAGAGGTTCCGAGGGGAAACAAAATAAAAATATCACCACACAATTCTCTCAGCTTTAACGGACATTGAGAAATCGAAGCTTCTCTCAAAGTTATTTCCCATTGGTTATCATTTTCCAGCAAACATCTATCTTGGCAAGCGGCTTTGTAAGTTTCTTTTACAATTCCATCAACTGTTTTTAAGTCCTTAAACGATGTTGGGCTGAGATAAAAACATTCTGACTGGGAAGGATGAATGCTGTACACTCTTCCCAATGCCGCATCTTTTTTTTTATGCCGGGGTGTCCAACTACGTCTTGGCCACGTTTCCTTCTAGAAAATTTATTGTTAGCCCATGTATAGTAATGAGGGACTTCGTGATAGAGTAGTGTTTTAGCAAATCCGTCATTACTGCACAGGTCAAAAAACGCAGTGAGTGTCGTTTTTGGTGGATTTTACACTATATTTTGCATGTTTTCAATGCGGCAGTCCTTTTTTTTTTTTTTTTTGCCACTCTACAGTAAGCATATAACATTTGACCGGCCCAAAAATCGCGTCTTTTGTGATTATTTTTATGAGGTTTTTTTTTTTTTTTTTTCATTTTTAAGTGAAACACTTGAGCGATGATGTCATGCCGTTCGAAAGATCGCTGACCGGGAAAAAGTTCATAATTGCGCACATATATGTCATAGCATCTTGCGTCTTTTCGTGGAGATACCTCGGAGACCCAGTAAATGATGACGGTAAGATGACATGCTGACCTATATTGGCGGCATTTACGCTTGCGTCTTGGTTCAAAGCATCCCTCAAATGAATATGGTCATCTGCTCTAAGCTTTTGTTGGTTTCGGCAAATAAAATTTAACCTTTCTGAAATCATCTTCGCCATCATATCCACACAATACTGATTAAACAAATCTTTGTAATAATGCAGTGTGCTAAAACAGTTGGTCCTAATCATTAAACGATAGGCATAATATTGAATACATGACACCGTCTTATTTTGTAAGGCATTCTGCTGAGGAATAGTCACATAATATATGTCGTCTCCTGATTCAAATATTAGTGGATATTGTAACGGATCGTAAGCGCGGTCCAATTCCGACACTCGTTTCAGTTGTCCGTCTCTACCATGCAGTACAATATCCCTGGGTCCTTTATCTTCGTCGACCAATAGAACGGCCACTTCATTTATGGAAGGAGCGTTATATCTGCCCTGGTATTCTGCCAGAGGTGTGCGATCAGAGTGAATGATTAATTTTAAACTTTCAGGGTTGTTAAATTCGATACTATGTTTATAACTTCGTATGTACATGTTGTGGCTATTTAATACGGTCTGCAGTTCGTTAATCAAATCTATTTTTAGCATAGGGGCCATGTTTTATCGCAATGATAGTTGGTCAGCTTCTGAAATAAAATATATTTGCAGAAATTGAGGGCTTTGTCCTGCTGGTGGTAAGAGGCTACCTATAAGATGATAGACTTGCCCTTCTACCTTAAAGGTGGGCATAAAATTTCCCTCTCTAATTTCTTTCGCCCCAAACGAAGTCATCTGAAAAAGGCTATTGTATCTACGTGCATTATTTAAAAAAATGCGCGGAATATGTGTGATTATTAGTCAAAAGGCTTTTTATTGGTTCTGGTGGCTCTTTAATATTAGAAAGAATAACTTTCCCAGACGCGCAGCATATACCGCTCGCTTAATCATTCCATTTTTTAGCAAAACATTTAGGACAAACCTTATTCATTGCTCCGATTTGGATGCTGTTCTGAGAGCATAATCAATATGTGGATCGTAACTGAATGCTGATATATTAGTATGAGCTAAAATTATATTACGCATTCTAGTTGTTAACGATTGTTGTCTTTCTCACTGTGCAATAAGTCGCTGCGAGTGTTCGGCACTCGATTGTCGTTCGTATAGTTGGAACGATCTGGCATTTTGTGCTGTAAGACGAAGCGAACGTTCGGTGCTAGATTCCCTCGCGCGTGCTTGTGACATTCTGTCACTATTTTGAGCAAGGCGTTGCGAACTTTCGGCGCTAGATTCCCTTGTACGTGCTTGTGACATTCTGTCACTATTTTGTAGTGATGGGTCGTTCGTTAACGATTCGTTCAAAAAGAACGAATCTTTGAGAGAACGAAATCTTGCGATTCGTTCGCGATGTAAAGAACCGGCTCTTTGAGAGCCGGTACCTTGAAAGATTCGGAAGAACGAAAACGCGGAGAGAACGAGAGAACGAAAGAACGAGATGAGAGAACCGGTCACGCGCCCGGTCTGATTCGTTCGTAAAATGATTCATGACGTCAGGAGTCTGAAGAATTAGTAATCACAGCGTGCGCATGTTCACAAGAGCAAACGATAACTGATGAAATAAAATAGGGTAACATGAAAAGTATCTATACCTGAAAATGTCAACTGTTAAGTAGTGGTTTAAAATTGCTTTTTCACATTCACATACACAAATTTTGAAATAAAAAATAAAAAAAACCGTATGAATTAAAAAATAACAGGGAAAGTAACTACAAATGTTCACACTTACCATTTTTGGGTTAATTAATGTACTTCATTTGTTTTTCTTCATACTGAATTGCAGTAGTATTAAATTTTTGTCTTTTTTCTCTAAATGTGTTGGTCTACATGTAAACACTTTACTGTCACTAGAGTGTAAATAGCATATATATTAACATTTGTAACTTAAAAAGTAATAAAATATAAATAATCTTGTTTCATATACGCAACTGTGATTCACTGGCTACGGAAAGCAATGTTCAAATTCAAATACAAAAACACGTACGTAATACTCTAAAGGATGAACGAGTTACGACACCTGATAAAAGAGCCAGATCCCATACACAGAAAAGAACGAATTGACCGAGATGAACGAATCGTTCTGAACGAATCATCTCACGGTACTGATCCAAAAGAACCGATTCGGTCAAAAGATCCGTTCTGCCCATCACTACTATTTTGAACAAGGCGTAGCGAACGTTTGGCGCTAGATTCTGTGGCCCGCGATTGCGAAGCATACGCTCTCTGATTTGCGAGACGATCTGAATTTTCAGAAGATGATTCTCCAATACGTCTTATTTTTGCTAATCTCGTTTGGGAGCAACTTTTAGATAGTTAAGACTTTTTTTCCTAGGCATTACGTTGAATTTTTTTAATCAGATAAAATAAGAATATAACTTTTGATAAATACTTACTATTGAAAAAGTGAGAGAATACTATATAAAATAAACAATAAAGCGTGAATAAACTATTTATAATTAGTTCTGAGAAAAACTTTTTAACTTGGAAAAAAAATTTGCAATTAAAATAGTCAAAAAGTGTTGAATGTCGGTTACGTCCGCTGCGTAGCGAGCCGACCGCGCGACTGAGCCGCGCGGCTACCTATTTCATAGATGTGCCCGCCCCTCTCCCGCACCCCTGCGGTGCCTGGCTAGCCGCGCCTTTTCTGTATCTGTGACTTTTTAAATTCGTAATATATTTTGAATGGAATACACGATTTGAATAATTCAAAAAGGAATCTACAGGTATTGAAACAATTTTGAATACAAAATAATTTATTTGGATAAGGAATAATAAATAGGTATTAATAACATGCACAGTGCGACAGCGTTTATTTTTTCTATTTCTATGATTTATTAATTTCGCAACATCTATTGATTGGAATAGCCGATTTTAACAATTAAAAAAGTAATTTACAGGAATTGAAACAGTCTTGAAAACAATATGATTTATTTGGATAAGGAATTTAACAGAAGTATGAATAACATGGTCTAATTTTGGTCGGCATTTATATCAACTTTTAAAATGTAATAAGTGGTTATTGTGTCATAACTATAATAGTTGGACATATAGTATCGCAAAGTTTTTTGTGGTTATTGATATGTTCTTTAATATTGTATAGGACATACTTTTGTTCTATCATCAATAGTTTCCGCAGCGCATTCGATATAAGATGTTTTATGGCATTTTTTTTACACATTGGATTACGTTACTAAAGTTTTAGTAAAGATTCCTTCCTTATCTTTTCTAGCAATAAATATAGCCTATGTTACTCAGGGTGATTGTAGCTTTCTAATAGTGAAAAAATTTTAGAAATCGGCACAGTAGTTTTTGAGTTTATTCATTACAAACCTACACACACAAAAAAATACAAATCTTTCCTGTTTATAATATTAGTGTAGATATGTAATGATGATGTAGAGAAATGTAAATGTTTAGGCGTATTCCCTTAACTTTGCCATCAACAAAGTCGATAAATAAAATAAATAAATAGCAGCTCCTTGCAGTGCTCCACAAACATGAATCCTACAAACTTGTTTTTGTTGTATCATTTAAGTTAACAAATAAAAAAATTTCACAACACATTTTCTACATGTGATAGTATAGAAGTAAAATATATATATATATATATATATATACTATGAAAAATAAGCAAGATGAAACAACACAAATTTCGAAATAATGTTTTTACCGAATTTCTGGAATAAAATAAAAATTATATAAACTACAGAAACTTAAAAGACCATAGGTAAAAGTCTTTTAAATTTAGTTTCTGCATATTGATTAATCTTTTTAATTGTATATATTTAGGAGTCTACAGTAATCGATTTGATAGCTAGAGCATTCGGAGTGTCGCAATGTGTACTGCTCTGGGATCCATGGCAAGTCATTTGGGTAGGAGCATTTTAATCACAGGTAACAAAGATATAAATAATCAGGTAAAATTCGCTAGTAAAAAGCTTTAATTAACTAATGTAAGTACATAGATGCAAAAGTTTAGTTTATTTTATAATATTACCTCAGAATAAAAATATTTACTTATAAGAAATACAAACCTTAATTGGCGCTCTGAAAACTATTGTATTTGTTTCTAATAGAACAAGTAGCCTGGATAAAATATAAATAGAATACTTTTTAAAGTGATAGAATAAGTCAAGAAATATAATATACTTATTTGTTGATTAGTATTGGTATTAATAATAATTTAGGTAGCTAATTTTTCTAAATCAGTTTTTTTGTCTTCACAGTGGTTATTTTTTTCTTAAAAATTTACATGCTAAAAACATGATCTCATATGATATCCTGCCTCATCTGCACTGTGACGTCATATGTCCGGTCCCTAGAGTTATGACTTTAAAGCTCATTAGTGATTCCACTTTCCCATTCCAAATTACAAGTAAAATCTCAAATCGTTATTTATGAGAAGGAAAGCCTACCCAATTTGTTTTAGGTAGTTATAAACATAGTTTTTAAACTTGGTATTTTTGGGTTTTCCTGTTGACAAGTTCCAAAAAATAATTTTATTGTAATTTTATGGAGCCATTTCACAGGGGAAAAGCGATAAAATTATTTTCTTATTTGCGTTAATTTAACTCAAATGTGTTAAATCAAATAAACGTAACATATCTGCAGCAATCCCTAAACAAAATCTTCGGAACTTTGAAACTTGGCCATCAAGGTCGCGTGCAACGCTCGTCGCGCCGGCTTGCTGCGACCGGAGCACCGCCGCAGGACGGCACACACGCCGACACTTAGGCTATTCTAGCGATTCAACTAATTGCGCTAGACTCTTTATAGTTAAATCGCCTTAAAGCTTAATGAATAAGCAATAACTTTTATACAGATGATTTTGACGTTGTTCCCTTGTTCTGTATGTAAATCATAATTTTATTTAAATGACTGGTTTAAAAAATCATTAACGTTCTCTATTTTGTTTTATCTTTAGTATTCAACATAGAAGTATTTGTTCACGTGGGTGTTTCGAATAGCGTTTCTAGATTATTGTGATGCCTATATGGAGAGTACGTTAAAAACTGTGTAAATGGAAAGCATGTTGATGGACTGCTGTAAGTCGCTGTCATCTAGGAATTAACTGCACGTTTTTGGTGATACACACTAGGTCTACAGCGGTCAACTTTCGGTATGTTATTAAGCACAAGCTGAAGTACCCGGCGTTACCCGGGCTAAAGCACCCTTGGGAGTTGAATTTATGAAAACTTCATTCTCACATGATTGTGTAATATAAGGATCATAATTTCCGAGTTTCAAGTCTGTGGGATATATACTTGATAAACATAAATTTTAAATCTATTAACACAACCGTAATATGATATAGTAATTTATGAAACTTTCAACACTCACACATTTTCTCGTGGGAGACGTGATACATAGGTTTCCAACGTGGGAATGGCTACCTTGCCCCCAGAGCGACACACTGCGATGCTACCAAATACCTACGGGTAATTGTTTTTATCCCACGAACCTTTTTATAGCTCAAACATTTTTTTATTTCTCTCTGGACCCAATTATGAAGTCCACGCAGACGAAGTCGCGGGCAGAAGCTGGTATCTTAATAATTTTAAAATTATTATTATTTTTTAGTTTGTTTTGTTGTTAAAGCGTGTTTTTTTAGTTTTTGTAATTATAATTTAGTTCTGTAACTAAAGATATAAAATAAAAAACTGGAAAGGATACCTAACAAAAATATTTAAACAAAACAAACTTTTCCTTAAAGGTTAAAAAAAGAATGAAAATAATTATGAAGAAATATGAAAAGTGAAAAAGTAGAATAAGAAGTAAAATATCTAATCTTAAAAATAATAAAAGACAAACTATCGCTTATCATCAGGATAAAACAAAAAAAAAACTAATTTTACCGGTTAAACATACACTATCCGTAGAATAAGGTACCTTTATATTGTCCTTTATCGATATAAAAATAAAAAATTATAGATGTCGATAGGATGCTGTTTTTAGAGTATCTTTTTCAAATTTTTTTATCTAATTAAAATATTACAATCTAACGCTTCTAATTTTTAGTTATACTAAAAAATTTGAACATAAATTATATTTTAAATAACTGAAACACGCTTTAACAGCAAACCAAACTGAAAACTCGTAACTATTTTTAAATGATTAAGATATTGTAAATAAGTGTGAGGTACTTTTTACTTTAATTTACACTAACTCTATTTTTACAAGTAGTTACCAATGAAATATGCACAACAATTTATATCAAGCACAATTTATATAATATCGCTAAGCGGACGAGTCTCGTCAAGAAGTAGCCTATAGGAAGTTGCCAGATCTATGGCGGCCATAGAGAAATGACACAAACCCACCGATAAATCAACCAGACGGCTAGTTTTGTTTTCTGTTATAGTGTTTATATATATATATAATATACGCATTTATAATATTAGTTAGAGCAAATTATAAAACGGTAAATAAAAAAACTAACAGGGCCATATACTGTTGTGTTGGTGTACTAAGATGTGATGGTCTTGCAACTGAATGTAAACAATCGAAAACGTCTCTGAGCGTTATTAAAAATCAACTTATATTAAAAAAAATTAAGAGAACCGATTTTGATGTAATGAAGTTTATGTTTTGCCCCAGATTACCCTCAAGTTAACTTTGAAAACCACATTGATGATAAAATACAAAATGGGTAATGACAATTGTAAAGTACAAAATGGGTAGTTACAATTGAACCACACCTGTCGACGACAAACGGTCAATAAATAGCTTTAAGTATTCTTACTCTCTACCTAGTTCCTTATAAAGCGATAATTCAAAACAGTGCCATCTACTGGTGTATTGGTGTACTACGATGCAGAGCTTTAATTTTTCTTACTCTCTACTCAGTTCCTTGCAATAGAAAAACGTAATGGCTTCACGGCTATTGCTCGGCGGACATAGAGGAATGACACTAACAGTTTGTATATCTATGACACACATGACATAAAATTAAGATATATTTTTTTCACCCACTTCAAAATTATTTTGTGAGACAAAAGATAGCCTGTGTCCTTCCTTGCCAAATTTCATTACGATCCGTTAAGCCGTTTAGCCTGGAAAAGGTAACAAACAAACAGGCAGAGTTACTTTTGCATTTATATTATTAGTAAGGATAGTTGACTCTACCACTCTACGAAAATTCAGCTTTGGAAAATTTTTCGACAGGTTCGTGTCTCGTCTGGTCTTCGTTTCCTGGACTACTAGCTCACCGGGTGTTGCCGAGCTCGTCTGACGTCACTAATGTACCGTTATTTGCGCGTGGCACATCTCATGGAAGGAACGAACATAGTCTAAAAGACTACCGCTGTGCCCAAGGGGCAAGGCCATTCAAAAACAAGTCTTCCACCCTGCGCGCCGGGTAAGCTGTCCCCTATAGTACCACAACAGTCCCTTCTGGGTAGGTTTTTTTTTTTTTTTTTTTTTTTTTTTCCCCATCCTCAGACTGCCCTTCAAGAGAGATAGAGAGCCAACACCTGCACGGGAAACAAAGGTTTCAACTTGTGGAAAATTTGTCAATGCTGAATTTTTGCACAGTTATAGAGTCAACTGTGCTAAATAACCAATTTACTTCTGCAGATCTTGTACGTATCACCAAAAACATGCAGTTAGGTCCTACATGACAGCGACTTACAGCAGTCCGTCAAAATGCTTTCCATAAATGCATTTTTTAACGTACGTAGATTCTCCATAAATGCATCGCAGTAATCTAGAAACGGTATTACACACATTATTATTATTCAAAAATGCCCATAAAAATTGGAGACGAAGGTCTGATAATGTAGCCGGTAGGTGGATAGTGTAACTCTTCAACTTTTATTTTATTTCTTGGAACATGATTTTAATATTTGGCATTCCGCGTGTTTAAATGCATAAAAAATCAATGCATTTGTTATTCCAATTTTTGTGAGTAACACCAAGCTACATACGAGTTAATTACATATTAGGTTAGAAGAAAATTAGTAAAATCATTAGTAGTTGGAAATGGGGGGTTCAAGCACAGGCGCAGGAGCCAGGAGCCCGCCATCTTGGATGACGTCATCGGCGGCCATCTTGGATGACGTCATCGGCGGCCATCTTGGATGACGTCATCATGACCTTTGACCTTGACCTTGTCAATCTATGCTAATCTATGCTAATCTATGCCAATCTATGCCAATCCGTATGCTAATCTATGCTAATCCATGCCAATCTATGCTAATCTATGATAATCCATGCTAATCTGTATGCCAATCCATGCTAATCCATCCGCCATTTTGTATTTCTAGAAATTTCCACCAACTTCGAATCATGACGTCACCGTTGCACTTTGTGTCACGGGCGCCATCTTGGATTTGAATTTTTTTTTTCGAACTTTGAAATTCGATGTAAACATCAACCGCCATCTTGTTTTCGTCTGCTGGTGGCCGCCATCTTGTTTTCGTCTGCTGGTGGCCGCCATCTTGTTTCGTCTGCTGCAGGCCGCCATCTTGTTTCCGTCTGCTGGAGGCAGCCATCTTGCGACGTCATATAGTTCTGTTGGTCGCCACCAGATAGCAGCAGGGATTATTTTATTTTTTTTCTTTAACTAAAATAATTTCAGTGCCGAGGCTGGGATTCGATCCATGGGACGTGAAAACGTCCGGGATGTCGTGGTTACGAGGCGGACACCTTGACCACTAGACCACGAGACCAATTGGGATATGGTGGAATAAATAATCTATATATGCCACGTACTGACGTCAAGTTTTATGATAAAAGGGGGGAGGGTGTCTTTGCCTTCCCAAATGCATGAAATTCAAATTATTATTATACCATCGCCATCTTTAATTCCAGCACAGACTACCAGATGGCGCCAAATTCAAAAATTAGTTGCCAGAGGCGCCGCCATCTTGGTTCTCAAGTTGGCTGGTAGATGTCGCTAGTATCGCGCGCCAAATTCAAAAATTAGTTGCCAGAGGCGCCGCCATCTTGGTTCTCAAGTTGGCTGGTAGATGTCGCTAGTATCGCGCGCCAAATTCAAAAATTAGTTGCCAGAGGCGCCGCCATCTTGGTTCTCAAGTTGGCTGGTAGATGGCGCCACCGTCGCCATATTTTAGTTCATACAATCGATACCAGATGACGCCACCATCGCCATCTTTAGTTCCTAGTGTTGCTACCAAAGTGTGCCACCATCGCCATCTTTAATTCTTAAAGTTACCGCCGGAGCGCGCCACCATCGCCATCTTTAATTCATAAAGTCGCTACCGGATGGCACCACTGTCGGCCATCTTTAATTCAAGGTATTGTCGCCGGATGGTGCCAAGTTTGAATTTAAAAACCTACAAGTGTTATGCAATGTGTAACCAGTCGAGATAAGTTTGGAACCTGTAGCCATATTATTATTATTATTATTTATTAATGTATGTTTATTAAATATGATAGAGTATTTATAAAATATTGGTGTTGTGTAGAGTCTCTCTCTCTTCTTCTCGTAGTGGCAGACAGTTGTAGCAATTGTAGTCAGTTTGGAACCACTATACTACATCTCGACACTACTTAGAAATTATGGCTCCACTATTTTACCCGGACTTGGCACCGGGCAAGCATGGAACCAGAGGAGTAATGCAAGGGAATGGCTTTTCATTTGTTTGTAACAAACAAACCATCCATCCGATTACATTATCCCAAGTGCCATGCCTGGCTGTGTTACCCCCCCACGAAGCTGAAAAATGAAAACAATTCCCATAAGAACACAAGGGGAGGGTAAATATGTGCAAACATTGAGGGAAAAATAACCATCGCTGAAACATACTTCCCAGCATTAATTACAACAACAAAAGATGACAGCAAAGAGGACGGGGAAGAGAAGGCCTAAATAAAAAATGTATAAATACATGTGATAAGCCTCCATTACCCAACGTAGCCATGGGGTAGCGTATGTATACCATCATCCTGGATAACTCTTTTGTTATCTGTCCAAGTAAGTGCTAGTTTGTTGGTGCACTCGGAATAGATATCATGGTGGTAGGAGCGTATAGATCGCACTTTTACACGCAATGTAGACTCCTGGTGTAGTGTACGCAGGTAGTCCTCAAAAGTGATTCGGTTTTTAATCACAGACCTTTGCACACCTTTGGCCTTCTTGGTTACAATGTCACTGCACTTTAGGGCGTACAGCTTAGCCCTCAAGCCGATAAATTCTGTCATGGGTCGGCCACAGCACTCATCTTTGAATTTCCCGATTACTTTAGAATTGGTCGCAGAGTGCAGGACATGGTTGGTAGGGTAACCACTCATGTCAAAGTGGTCTAACAGTGCATGGTCAGACTGCAAATCAGAGTAGAAATCATGAGTATCAATCTGATAAATAAAGCTGTCTGTATCCATGTAGGCTAGCTCAAGCCTATCATTATACCTGGGTTTCATCACATCATAATGGAAGTGGTACATCAAAGTCTTGGAGAGGTCAAGAACGGCAAATCCAACATATATTGGCTTGTCGAACATTATTTTCTCGTGCTGAAGGTGCACCAGTGCCAGACTCTGATCATAGACTGTGTAGTCCTTGAAGGTGGGGCGAGCCACAAGCTTGCGGAGGCGCTCTTCACAGCACACCAGCTCCATTGCTTGCCTCTTACGTTTCGCCTCCATCAATTTCCCAAAAGTAGCATTATTAGCTAGTTTGAAAAAGTCTTTCTCAAAGTCGTTCTGTGCGGCTTGTCGTTTTCCAGTGTTCAATGCTATGTATGGCTGCAACCATGCTGACTGACGAAAATGTAGGACTCTATGGATATGAGTTAGGCGGAGACCGTGGGAAATTGCTTGTTTGAGGTTAATGTAATGGATAACGTAGTGGGATTTGTTGGAGAGAGTGGTGAGAAGTTTAGATTGGGTAGAATTGGGAGGACACTCATTCCTAGGAAGGAAGGGTAGATCCCGGTGGGACGGATGTAATTCTACTGGATACTCGACGTCACACTCCACAATGTAGCCAATATCACTATCATCAGGTATGCTGGTAAAATCAATGTTCGTATCATTGCTCCACTGAAAGTCACTGTGTGGTAGAGGGCAAGACATGGCCCAACCGTACAAATTGTTGGCATCTAGGTATGCAAGAGACGATGAAGGTTTGGTGGGGTTGTGTGTCTCAGGTGCATAGGCATTGTTTGCCACGCAGTGCCTTTTCATGCACTGTGCCACCCCACCTCGGATGCCTGACTCAACAAATAAATGCATGTCATAATCTGTGAGCAGGTCCAACCGAACTTGGGTAGTCTTGAGCATGGCATCAAAAGTAAATCCTGGTGCACTGACGTAATGCGCACAATCTAGACCATACGTGTCAAGACAAAGGCTGCGGAAGCTCTCGAAAACATCACATAAGATCAAAACATCTGACTTTAGGTATACATCGCTATACTCCCCCAATGTCGAGCAATGAAAGGCATCCCAGACGGTGTGTGCATGAACATAATCCTCATCGCTAATGGTAGAGTCGGTGAGAATGTTAAAGAAAGCCTCCTTGGGCGGTAGCTGTTGTTCGTCCAGACGTTCCCAGGAATCAATGTGATCATATGGGAATACTCCCTTCCGCATGACGAGCGACACACAGGTGGGATCGAAAAACTTCATGGTGCTGACAAACTGTGCTGGTGGTAGGTTATGTGCTAGTGTAGACAGGGAGCATGCCATGAATCTAAGTGTGTCAATGAACTGGACTGAGAACCTATCACCAAGCTTCTTCGAGAATGTTATCATTTTCTCTTCACTGTGTGGTATGATGAAGATCTCCTTAGTGTCATACCCAAGCTGCTTGACAATAAAGTGCTGGTCGTAGCCGAGATTATGGAAGAAGACTACTAGCTTCTTTGGTCTACGACGCAACATGTTACAGCCATTACAGGAAGGTCCAATGTAATTTCCTGTAAAATGATCATGATCCTTCACCCTATAGTTTGATGCAGTGAAGGGTTTGTGGCAGTAGCAGCATTGTGCTGCATGGTTGAAGGTAATGTACTGGGCCCGTGTCAGAGGTGTCATTGGGATGGAGGTAGCATATATATCCTTCACTTTGTTCCCAATTTCAACTATATCCTCCATGAACCTACTCGCAGCATCCACACCTCGGTATATAATCGGTTCCTGTGGCAGGTTTGCTGTAAGGTGTGTGGGTATACGAGCATTGTCCACCTTGATGTATATACCATAGCTATATGGCTCATGCTTCTGGTACTTCTCTGTGTATGCTATATTGGGGTCATGCTGACATGAGTCCACCTTGGTTAGCATGGCCTCGAAGTCTGCATACACAACTATAGGCAGTTTACCCATGTGGTGGAAGTTGGTGAATTCCAACCTGGGTGGGTTTCCATCCTTGTCGGGAAGTGGCATTTCAACACGCACAGGTGCATGAGGAACACAGTACCTCCTATGTTGTTCCAGGCACTGTTGTCCCGTCATTCCAGTCACTCGGAGTCGATCATCAAATGATTTGAAGCATCTCTTACATATATATATTCTTTCATTGTGATTGGTTACCTGAGACCGTATCAGCCGTGAAAAGTCCGTAATGAGGCAGTAGTGCTTGTGATCGACATCAGATATTAGCAGAAGATCGAAATGCTGCTGCTTCTCTTCATCAACAACCCGAATTGGGACCACCTTATTCTCTTCACCGAGAGTATAGACATTAACTGACACGGTTGGGTTGTGTCGCTCAAAGACATTAATCTGTTTGACTGGTGTAGGGAAATCAAGTTCGTCAAAGTTAAATTGTATCTCCAGGTTCAGGTATCGTTGGTCAACTCGACACACATTAAATCCCCCAACAAACTTGGAGATAATGGCCCACTTGAAACATTCTTGATCTTCGTTCTGGGGATTAAGTACAGCATGTTTGATAGCAATCGATGGTGGCAGAGGCAGATAGGAAGATGCACGCAGTGGGTCGAGCTTGCTGACACGAAGTTGTATGCACTTCACTGACGTCAGCGACCAGCCAGAACCTTTGCTCATGTACTCGTCCTCCTCCTTACAGATGTTCAAAATACTATTTCGAACAGCTATAGCAACATCATCTACATTGTATAGAGGGATGTTGGGGGTCTTGAAGGCACGCAGGTCTGCACTGTCGTCGAATGGTGCTGGTTTTGCATAATTGCACTCGAGCCACATATTAAATTTTACGGCCCCAGTTGCCTCTACAATCTCAGTTAGCTGCGCAACTATTCTATCCTCCATCGTCTCAAGATATGTACAGATATCCAATGAACGGTCGAAATTGTTCCCGGCTACGAAGGTGCGCAAACTACCACTGAATGCACGAGCCACTTCAACGAAATCATTATTATTATTAATATCTTCTGGCTCAATGGTTGATGTGGCCTGGGATGTTGAGGTATTAGGCAACACCATGGGTTGAACTGCTCTAGAAGTAGAGGCTTGCTGCTCATCACTCACAAGCATTGTGCACCGAGTCGGGAGAGCTGGAGTCGTCGCCGCAGACCCACGACATACCAAGCGGTGTGCTGCTAAATTGTCGCGCCGGGCAAAAACATTTCCGCACTTATCACAAAGAGCATTAACTGCTCGAGCCTGGTTTCCAGTACAGGAATCCTCATGCCTACGAGCATCGAAGGTCCTCGTAAACTGCCTGTAGCAGTACCGACAATGCTTGCTGCGAGATGTATGTGTGCCGGTACAGATCTTCAAATGGCACTGTAGGTTACCCCAACGAGCAAATGTAGTGCCGCATTTCTCGCAGAGGTGCGTTTCTAGGTTAGGTGCGTCTGCACACTGTCGTTCATGACGTAAGGCATTTTTCCAGGCCGTAAATAACTTCTTGCAAAAGCGACAACTAGGACCCATCGCGCCTACCCCTGAACTAACTGAAATATCAGCAGACGTGGATGATGATGATGATGATGATGATGATGCTATATATCTTGCTATCAGCTCCGGATCCTGCAGAGAAGCCTCGATGCGGTTCGACGGAGAAGTAGATACCTACCAACGAAATACTAGTTAAAATACTATTTCGAAGAATAACCAGCAGTCACTTGCATAAAAACAGATGAAAGTGTATAAGCAGGACCACCAACTTGTTAAAAAATTTTTTATGTATTACTGAGAACTTGACAAAAAAAATGTGTCAACAGTTTGAAGCTGTAATATTTCCTGTGTAAACATAAGCAGGTCACACTAGCTTTATAATAATTAATTGTACTGGTAGGAAATGTGTGTACTAGCCGACGAGACTCTAACAGACCGTCTACCGCTACGTGATACAGTGCTAGGTATCGTGCGTGAAAAAACTTTATTCATTAAGAATATATTTGTAATGAAATACGCAGCAAATGTAAATAACGAGTTAACAAAAATATAAATAATATTTATGATTTAATAAGGTATGAGACTCAGTAATATCGTGCGCGATGTAAGGAAATGGACTCGCAGTGCATATATAATTTCACGTAGCTCTGCGCTGGGTCAGAGCACTAATGGAAACCTTTCAGAAGGTATGTTGAAGCTCCCCCCTTCCCCCCACCCCCACCTCTCTTACACCACTCTCTTCAGACAGGCGGCGCGCGCTTCATGACAGTCTGAGTCGTGTCCCGACATGTCTCGAGCACCCGATGCTGTCAGGGGAGCATTTACGTATAATGAAAGGAAGTAGCTCTGCTGTTTTATTGCTGGAATACTAGACATACTTACACTGATATTTAAAATAAAAACATAATCTATATAAATTAATGTATTGCTACTCATAGCATAGTGTGCTGCCAACTATGCGTCCTTTTTCTGTATGTGGCCAGACACTTTAGGATATATGATTTCAGCATAAGTACAACAAGAAAAATATTACTTCCTAATGTGGTCCCTACATTGTTCCCAGGGTATCGTAAATGGTTTCATGGCTACAACTGCATGTGACACTACATAAAATAACAATCACAAGTGTAATACTTTTTACAAGTATGTGTAGGCTTCTGACTGTGGCGGACTGAAGGCTCGTGCCTGCAGTAGGACGTTAACACAGACTACGTATTCATCAGTTGAGACGTGATAAAATTACAGGTTACATCAGCTGAGGCGAGGTCAAAGACTTGTCCGTACCCTATAGCATAGGACCGATGCCTGAGAGCAGCGGTATATATGTAAGCCGCTAGGATATTACAGTACATTATGTAGACGTCAACTACCACTCAAGTCAAAAATGTGTTTAATAAATACGAAAATAACTATTCTATGGTCAAAAATGTGTTTAATAAATACGAAAATAACTATTCTATGTGAAAATACACTAGTATGAAAAATCCATATTACTTATGCTAGAGAATAAAACTGTGTAAGGACATGCACAATAAATTATAAAACTAATAATGAGCCTACTAGTGTTACATTGGAAATAATTATTTAAAATAAATACATCTTAATTTGTGGCTTGTCAGAATAAATAAAGTCATCGGTCCCCCCGAGCATGTCTGGCATTTGGTTCAGTCAGGGAAAGAGGACTGAGCATGGTTGCTTACGAGATTATGGCTCGCAGACAATAATGCATGCGATACTAGAATTGCACTTGGACGTAACGTATACAGTAAATGTGACTATGAAAGATTTCAATATATAGACATAGTGAACAACTTTTTTTTGTAATAACATAAAACTGGACGAGATGGGTATCGAACCGCGCACTACAGACTATGGAGCGCCATGTCTACCAGATAGGAGCACAACACTGTAGCTACGAGTTGCAGAGGGGATCAATGTAAACAGTTTACAACTAACCTACAGACGTGTTAGGAATAAAGCATAAGCGTGCACGATTTGTGTTGGATTTCCCCAGTGTGCTTCTACTTATTCTTGAGACGGTAATTCTCCGTAAAGTTTTTTAGATATTAGCCACCACGACACTCTTGATTTGATGTGTGTTGGTATATATCGTAACAAAACTAGTAGATACATGGTTTTTGCAAAAAGAGGAAATTAACTCTCGCTAATGAATTATTTTAGGAAATATGTTTCAATTTTAAAATATCTGAATGCACCTGAATATATAAGCTAATATAGAATGCAGATCGATGCCTATAGTGTTATCGAAAGGTTGTAGATTTTTAGAGCCGAATAATCTGACTCATCGTAATGATTGCTAGACATTCAAAATGTTTTTAATTTTGAGTTAAATTTAAAATCTAGATGCTTGTTGACGCCACGGTACAGACGTTAACAATATAGATTATTTTTAACTACTGCTTTTGCTTCTTGTAAAATAAATAAGTAGTTGCAAACGAATTTAGTTATTACTATAAGCCGTTAATCTTCAGCCGCGAATAGTGTTACTTCACAACTAATGAAATGCACGAATGACAATACTTTAATATTAATGTGACATGGATCTGAACAATGCACTGTTATACTAATATTTCTTTTATAAACGGGGAGCGGGCATCTTACCTCAGCGGTGAACTGAAGACGTGGACTAGTGGACTGGTAGAACTCGATCATGAAGGCACGATACAAATGGTTGGAGTTGCGCTCGCTCGAGTATATAAAGGATTTCTGTGTGTGACGTCAGTGAGGTCATGGACGAGTCACTAGGGTGGGTTCACACCTGAACGTTCATTTGATGTGTTAGCTTTAAAAAAAAATCGAGTAAATTTATACTGGTTTCCAACACAGGTTCTAAAGATGATGACTGTTTATAAATATATATTTTTAAAAACATTAATTTTTTTTATATGTTTAGTGGTTTGATTTTTAGTATTAATGCATACCAGTAGTTTCATACATTATAAACTAATGGTATGCATTATTGAACTTCCTTTAGACATGCGTATTACAAAATTAATTTCGGATTTGTTGGGTCTGTTCATTACGAAGGACCTCGCATGAAACCACCTTAAGACTGACCCGTCTCCCACAGGCAGTCAACAAAATTCCTTACCCCGGAAATACTTTTTCCGTCCGGTCGCTGGCCTGGCATGCTGCTCCGAACCGTTGACCTCAACCTGCGTTTCAAAGCATGCACTATTTGCTTTAGGGATTTTTACACGAATAAATATTAATTTGAAGTTATACACTTTGGGGGTTTACTTAAATTAAAGTCGAGAAATACATTCATTATTTTTATTACAAGAAAGTCGACATATACTCGTGCAACCACAGATTGCAAATAATAATAATATATTTTTTAAAAACAAGCCATTTATAAAACTTTTAAAATTAAATTTCTCGAGTTACAAACATTGTAATTTTAAAACAAAAAATATTCCACTTCATAAGTAAACTGCGTATGGCTCAGAGCATACTGGTGGTACGTGGTTCATTGTATACAGTTGGCGCATGAGTCTTATTTAATATTTTAATAATTAGTTTCACGATTATGACGGAAACAATGTCATACAGTTGTACCAACTTTATTGTTGTGCGACACTTTCGTTTTTTTTTTTTTTTTTTCAAAAATGGTTCTCTTGCATGTATTTCATAGATGTCACGTGGTACTAACTACCGGGTTCGTACAGAGGCTTAAAACTATGTAGGTTACATTGCAGGTAGTTGCATGAAGCCCACCATACTTGATTACTTTCTTCCTCAATGGTGTGGTGAATAAGCCCGTCACACTGTTCCGTCCAACTGATAACCGCGCCGGTGCTACGCCGCAACTCACACTTCATTGACGCTTGTCCTGGACGCACACGTAACGTTTCGGTTGCTGATGCAGCCTTAAGTATGTCTAAGCTTGTGGGAAATTTACTGTCAGGTCGTATATGATATATAACACAGTTGACCTTACTACATGCTTGATTGCGTACATATAGGTTGTCCTCGTCACAGTTCGACACCCAGTGATGACCAAAGTTGCAGACCTCCAGCTGGAACTGACCATCAGCTGTCACGAAGAACACACGACGGAATCCAGACGTTACCTCTGCATACTCAGCAGATGGATCAAAAGACATTTTGACCACAGTACACGGGTACTGGATGAGATCTATGATTCAACTAGCTTCTTCAGGATCGTTGTCCTCAAATTTATATCACAGTACAAAATTTCAATATGGCCGCTGGACATGTTATTAATTTGTCAACATTTAATTTTCAAAATATTATTTAACTGTAAAAATTAAATGCAATCATTAAATTAAAGATTTGTCTGTTATCAAAGAAACATGTACAGTATACTTAATGCTCTAAGATGTAGATGTTATATAGAATAAAATAATGTTTAGTTGGATGAACAATATTTATAAATTGTATTTTATGATTTAATAAAATTTAAACAGTTGATATTAAGAGGTGTATCTTAATTTTTGTAACTTAGTTCTGTATCGGGTGCAGATGGAGAATGAGTGTTTAATTGAGTGTTGATTTTGAATATGAATGTCGAATTAAGTGTCGATTTTTGAAAAATGAGTGGAGAGTATTTATTTCCATACATTACAACATTTAAAGTATGATTATCGCACAGGAATTGTCTCATGTCATTTATGAAGTTGGGTAGTCTAAATATATTTGGTTATTCAATTGTTCTAGCTCCTGTAGCATACGCCTGTTTTGTCTGCTGCGGGAGTGACGTCTGTGCTTGGGAAGAGGCTTTCACAGCAGCGCGTGTTCGGGCAGGAGGAAACACGCAGAGCCACTTAGGGGTGTTTGTGTCGTCAACCATAGGCTGCGCCGGGTTTTTGGAATGTGTTGTGCAGGTTATTTCGATCGAGTTCTGGGGCCTCACAGCATCGCTCCGCTAACGTGGTAGTCTGCTTCTAACCACGCTCTCATCATCATGGCTTCATCCAGCGACAGTGAAATGGATGATAGTAGGGAGCGATCCCGCAGCCCTCTGCATCGAAGGACACTTTCTTCCCTGGACAGAGAGGCTGAAAATGATGCCGCTCGAACTGCCATTCTGCTACTCAGCAGTGGTAGTGATGATGATGATGATTATGATGTTGATGATGACAATGATGATCAAGATGATGATGATGGCGATGATGGCGATGATGACGAAGATTTTGATGATGGTGATGACGAAGATTTTGATGATGATGAAGGTGATTATGTAGACATGGATAATTATACGGAAGATGAGTGGGATGCTTATTTACAAAATTTGTTTGCGGAGATAGACGATGAACGGATGACGAGAGATTTTGAAGTGGAGGAGTAATTTATTATTATCTTCCTTCCAACCTCTTTGCTGTCATCTTTTGTTGTTGTAATTAATGCTGGGAAGTATGTTTCAGCGATGGTTATTTTTCCCTCAATGTTTGCACATATTTACCCTCCCCTTGTGTTCTTATGGGAATTGTTTTCATTTTTCAGCTTCGTGGGGGGGTAACACAGCCAGGCATGGCACTTGGGATAATGTAATCGGATGGATGGTTTGTTTGTTACAAACAAATGAAAAGCCATTCCCTTGCATTACTCCTCTGGTTCCATGCTTGCCCGGTGCCAAGTCCGGGTAAAATAGTGGAGGCATAATTTCTAAGTAGTGTCGAGATGTAGTATAGTGGTTCCAAACTGACTACAATTGCTACAACTGTCTGCCACTACGAGAAGAAGAGAGAGAGACTCTACACAACACCAATATTTTATAAATACTCTATCATATTTAATAAACATACATTAATAAATAATAATAATAATAATATGGCTACAGGTTCCAAACTTATCTCGACTGGTTACACATTGCATAACACTTGTAGGTTTTTAAATTCAAACTTGGCACCATCCGGCGACAATACCTTGAATTAAAGATGGCCGACAGTGGTGCCATCCGGTAGCGACTTTATGAATTAAAGATGGCGATGGTGGCGCGCTCCGGCGGTAACTTTAAGAATTAAAGATGGCGATGGTGGCACACTCTGGTAGCAACACTAGGAACTAAAGATGGCGATGGTGGCGTCATCTGGTATCGATTGTATGAACTAAAATATGGCGACGGTGGCGCCATCTACCAGCCAACTTGAGAACCAAGATGGCGGCGCCTCTGGCAACTAATTTTTGAATTTGGCGCGCGATACTAGCGACATCTACCAGCCAACTTGAGAACCAAGATGGCGGCGCCTCTGGCAACTAATTTTTGAATTTGGCGCGCGATACTAGCGACATCTACCAGCCAACTTGAGAACCAAGATGGCGGCGCCTCTGGCAACTAATTTTTGAATTTGGCGCCATCTGGTAGTCTGTGCTGGAATTAAAGATGGCGATGGTATAATAATAATTTGAATTTCATGCATTTGGGAAGGCAAAGACACCCTCCCCCCTTTTATCATAAAACTTGACGTCAGTACGTGACATATATAGATTATTTATTCCACCATATCCCAATTGGTCTCGTGGTCTAGTGGTCAAGGTGTCCGCCTCGTAACCACGACATCCCGGACGTTTTCACGTCCCATGGATCGAATCCCAGCCTCGGCACTGAAATTATTTTAGTTAAAGAAAAAAAATAAAATAATCCCTGCTGCTATCTGGTGGCGACCAACAGAACTATATGACGTCGCAAGATGGCTGCCTCCAGCAGACGGAAACAAGATGGCGGCCTGCAGCAGACGAAACAAGATGGCGGCCACCAGCAGACGAAAACAAGATGGCGGGTGATGTTTACATCAAATTTCAAAGTTCGAAAAAAAAAATTCAAATCCAAGATGGCGCCCGTGACACAAAGTGCAACGGTGACGTCATGATTCGAAGTTGGTGGAAATTTCTAGAAATACAAAATGGCGGATGGATTAGCATGGATTGGCATACAGATTAGCATGGATTAGCATAGATTAGCATAGATTGGCATGGATTAGCATAGATTAGCATACGGATTGGCATAGATTGGCATAGATTAGCATAGATTAGCATAGATTGACAAGGTCAAGGTCAAAGGTCATGATGACGTCATCCAAGATGGCCGCCGATGACGTCATCCAAGATGGCCGCCGATGACGTCATCCAAGATGGCGGGCTCCTGGCTCCTGCGCCTGTGCTTGAACCCCCCATTTCCAACTACTATCATTCTTAAATGCGCAGAGAATAAATAGATTTTTTAAAAGGTTTGTAAATAAGATTTTTACCTCCGACACAAATATAGGAGTGTTAGAAGTTTGAAGCATGTCTGAGTTGGCATAAGGCATGATTTGAGGACTTGCGCGTGATTTCTCACTGGGCTTCCGAGGACCAGATGTGGATCCGAGGACCTGACCCAGGTCCTCGGATTGAAAAAAACCTTATTTTCTCGTATATCCTGTCCTTTAATGCCTTCCTGCAAATTTTCAACGAAATCTGGCCGAGTCCTCGGTTACACCGTAGAGCGACAAATTCATAGTTCAGCGTTTTACCGGTAGGAAGTACTGTAGTCGAAATTATTAATACACCGAGTGTCCGTTTATACGATAGTAGACACAATTCGAGGACCTGGTTACACACTTCTCTGAACACACAGTTTGCCTACAGCCGCTGTAACCGAGGACGTAAATATTTCTGCATACCTTCAGCTTCTAAAACACTTTAGTATTAATCCTGCAAACCTACGACCTTGAATTTTTTAACTGTAAGCGAGGACTTGTTTGTTTAATGTGTTACCATGATATTAATACATCCATATGAACTGCGGAAATGGAATGTCCGATTATTTTTGTCTTCTTATAGGAATATAATAACGAGTATTAAAGCCCACAGAACATATTTGCTGTGCGTTAAATAAGCTCTTCTTTGTGATTTTTTTTCCTTCAAATTGTTTCTAATTACTTATATTTTGGTGTGAAAATTTCCAATTTTTCGACTGTTCCTGAGATTAAATTCGTAAAATCGATGTTACGTAAAATGCGGGGTTCGCTAATCGGGGTTCTAGTGCAATTAGAACTGCGCAAACCTGCGAAACCTTTGCCGCACGCCACAAGCTGTTACAAGTGTATTTTTTGACCAATAATCTGCTTGTATTTGTGTTCCAGATAGTGTGAGAGAATGCTTATGTGAACTGGACAATTTGCATGATGCATCAGTCAGAAAATGTGTTGAAACAAACAACTCTGACCCAGTATTTTTCAAAAAAAGTAAACGTTACTTTTTTTTTATAGTGTTTTTTTATTATTGTGCTTATTTAATTAAATTCAGTTTACATAGTTTAGTTTACTATTCTTTTTATATATACATTTATATATTTCCGGCTGTGTGTATGTGAATAAACTCCTCCTAAATGGCTGGACAGATTTCGATGAAATTTTTTGCGTGTGTTTAAGTGGGTCTCTGGATGTTTTGGATTCACAATTGGACCCGGTAGGTAACGCTGTGATCGAGTTCCAGAAAGAAAACTCTTTATTTTCGGATTTTTTATACTTATTTTTTTTTATTTTTTGCATATGAGAACCAAAATTTCACATCTCCACCACCACCCAATATTTCTTAACTACAAAATATGATAATATAAAGAATAATTGATCGTAAAAACTTCTGTAAAGTATTATACATAGTTTTCTTTCTGTTACTTGCGTCGTAGCTTGGCGTTGTTTAGACATTTCAATTTCTGTTCTCTTTGTTTCCATGTTCCATGTATCACAATTGCGTGCATATTGAGTGTATTATTCATGGTCAAAACACATTAAAATTACATTTTAAATCATACATGAAGTGTACTTTAAAGCGGAACCTTAAACATTTGCACAATGTATGTTTTTAAGTGAATATCTTACATGATATTCCAAGAATTTAAATTTTATACAATTGTGCATTTAATGACAATCAATCAAACATGCAACCTTTTATTTTCAGTGCTTAATTGTGTCGATGATTCTATAAAATTTACGGAGTGTTAAACAGCGCATTGAAAATAAACATTTGAGTTAGCTCAACAAATTATAACATCCAAAAAAATTCAAATATAAGAACCTTATATTTATATGTTGTGTGTTTATTAAGCAACTGATCTGAGCCACTTCACCGCCTTGCGTTCGAATATGTGCCGGAAATAGGCTATTCGTCACATGCCCTAATTGTCATCGACAATATAGAAAAATAATGCCAACACTGTAATGCATTTAAATACAAAGGTGAATCGGCCAGTCGTTGCTGCGCATCACCATTCGCCACCAGAACCATCGATAACTTTATTGGCTGGAGCCACATCTCAATGAAAATTGTTTTCGCGTAAAATTCGTTAATTCAATTCTTGCTTCCAAATGACATCATTTAGAGCAACATAAATCGTTCAGAATGAGGATAGTCGTAATTTTGAATCGACATTTAAGATTAAGGACTAAGTGTATCAAAAAATTGGTTATTTGTTCTCAATGCCTGATGGCCATCCAAAGGTTTCGCAAATCTACTTCAGGGCGATGAGGAGGAACAAATAAACACACGCTGTCAATACAACCACATCGAGCAGATGGACGAGCGAGAAATAGTGGCGAATTTGGAAATGTTGCGTGTTCAAGGGTTGGCAACCATCAGGTTTGTTCGTTCCTCAGAGATATACTAAAAATATTGTTCATCAAATCGCATTAAGATACAAAAAACTTTATTCCTGTTAATATTATGACTTTAACACAAATTTAAATTTTTTTGGTCATTAACAAAAAAAATAAATGCCATAAAATTTATTTGAGTTTTTCTATCTTGCTATTATTTAAGACAGATTTAAGTTTGTTCTCAACTAGGGGCGTAGCCAGGGGTGTGGGGTTAAGGGGTTATAACCCCCCCCCTTAGCCCCAATTATTTTTTCTTAACTGAAAGCAGGTTAGCTAAAAGCCTGGGTGTCTTACTGCTATCACCGGCCACTGCACTGGAGGGGAAGAGTAAGCGAGCCCTACCGATTCTCCTTCCCTTCCCATACCCCTGGCACAGGCAGAAGCTATAAGGTTGTGACGCCGTGACGGGTCCCAAGTGTTCAAATATCTTACACCTACTGTATTTAACCAGCGTGGTAATTATAAGCAGGTGTTGACTGGGCTTCTAAAAGTGTAAGGATCGCTGTGTGTGTATAGAATTGAGACGACGACATGGTGTCATGTAACTCTTCAAGCTAAAGCTAATTGTTTCCAGGAATAGATCAGTTCTGCCGAAACCCAATCCTTTTGACGTGACGTCTAATAAATCGATGAACGCCGGCTGCACGCACGAAAGTGTCCCGTTACACTGTGTCCCGTTACGCTCATTGTACGCTTGCGCCGCATCTATCTCTCTTCCACTCGATTGGAACAACCATCGATTTGACTTTTTCGAGGCACATTTAACTTGAAACACTCTCATTCGTTTCTTACTTTTCCTATCATCGTCCTATCATTAACAGAATAACACAGATTGGAAGAAGTTAAATAGCAAATATGTATAAAAATAGTTAAAATAATCTCTTCGTTAAAGTAATAAACATATTTGAATTAATGAGTGCAAATAAAAGTACATTTATCAATTAAATTGTAGATTTAATTTCACTCCTTCTTTGTATCCATACAAAATAGTGATAATTCAATAAAAATGATTCAATTTTATTCATAAAAGTATGCAATCATTTCATCAATGTTTTGTTATGACGTTGTCACGTTAATTTATCGTCCGTAAACCGACATTACAGACAACCAATTTTTTTATTCACTTTTTTTTTGTACTGTCGAGCTTCGAGCATGATTTATGATTTTAAGTAGACGTAAACAAGACACTTGGATTGATAAAAAATATCTTTAATTAATTTCTTACTTCATCACTAAAAAATTTTTTTATAAAAAAATTAATAATATTTTTACTATTTCAATATTTTATGTTAAGTACCTAAAACTGCTAAAATAGCACTATTTTACACCTTAAAATCCACATTTTTTCCGGGGGTGGGTGGACCCCCGGACTCCCTCGTTTTAATAGGGGGGGGGGACCATGCTTCTCAACCCCCCCCCCCCCAAACACAAATCCTGGCTACGCCACTGTACTCAACACATTTATGTTTATAGTATACACGTAATTGATAGGTCAAGTTGCGATATCTGTACGCGTGGTGGTGTCAAGTATTACATTTGTGTTTACATTTTTTTCCACTAAAATACTACAAAACGATTTGTTTGTGTGTGTGTGCGCGTGTTTGTGTGTGTGTATATATATATATATACACACACACACACACACACACACTACTATTGCTTTGAGGCGCAGGTTGGTTACGGGAACAGAAGGATGGTTCAGGAAGAAGAGTTGGACAGAGTAGAAAAGCTCTTCTAAGCAAAGGTGAGGAGCTTGGACTCTTTGGTCCGCATTTATTTTGGATGGCACTGATTTTTAGGGGGCGGTTTGCGCCGTTTCCCGCCATGCTGCCAGCCAGCACACATACTTAAACTAGAAATATCAGTAAGAATTGTAAATGTGTAGGAGATTATTCTTGGGCGCTTCGCCAGTTAGGGTCTCGGGACCCCAAAAAGGGAAAAAAATCAGACTATAATTAGAGCCCCGCTGGGCCAAAGCACGACAGTATTTTTAGATGGCTGCGTCGGTGTTGGGCATTGTATGAGTCACTTAAAACTACGATTATACTTAATTAAACTTAATAGTATGAACTGCCAGCATACAACTGCAAGGACTGTGTTTTTGCGCTCCGCGTGCACGCGCGCGACTAGGCGGCTGGTGGGCAAGGAACGATTTCGGTCGCTTGTGTTTTTGTCACTCTACCATTCGGGTAATAAAACATGCGGGGAAGGTCGCAACAGTGTTGTTGGAAGGTTTGTCAGCAGGGGGCGGGGAAAGGACAAGCAAACCCGCTACTTCCGGGCAGCTGTCAAGGCAACTGACAGGCGGGTTAGATTTATTGCTCTAGGAGCAAAGAGGCTCTTGCCATAAAATCACTGTAAATTAAGAACGGCCAGTTAACAATTTTGAGCACCATAAACTTACTTCCCAAATCTTTCTCCCATTTACAAAAGAACAGCTTTTCTGCTGCTTTTGTCCTTGTAGCAGCCTGACGTGACGCCATGTCAAAAGCAGGCCAGTTTGTAAAGAAATGTTTAAACGAAAAGGTTTATTTTTACCAATAGGCCATATCTGAAAAATTGCCGATCATTACGATAACCGATAACGGGCCATCATTAGTTAGTATTTGGTGGAAATTCTATCAGAGAGGTCCTTACCAAAGTAAAGTCTTTGATGGCGATGTATTTTATTTTGTTTGTCGACTTTGTTGGTGGCGAATTTTCGGCGATGCGTCTTTTCTTACACATTAAACAACACTTAACCACATAGATGGCTATCAATAATAGCTCGTATCCATTAGGGTTCGAATCTTGTCAAACTGTTATTTTCTTTATTAATTAATGATTTATATTAATTCCAATACTACAATCAAGCTGATGTACATGTATATTTTAATACTTAATCAATTCATATTGTCACGTGGCACCTAGCCGGTGCCACCACCATTTCTGTCACGATCCACCTTCAGAGGGGGGGGGGGCGAGAATCGTAGCTCTTTACATAGAAACAACTCGCTTGGCATCAACTAGTCTTAACTTCATAAAATACTTTACTGTACCTAGGATCATAGGTTCGTCATCCCGTACAGGATGTCTGGTGAGAGCTGAACTAGGGAGATTTTGCAAAATAACATAATACTTAATTAAAATTATTTTATTCTTAAAGTCAAATACTCAACATCATTTTAAAGAACATTTAAATAGCGGGATTACAATTTAAAACAATAATCTCTTTACTTCCTTAACGATTGAACGACCTTACAAGAGAGAGAATGAGAGAACTTCACTAAACACTTCCCTAGTCCTTCCGAATACCTCAAATCATAATTAATACTTAAAATTAAAACAAAGATAAGTCCATACTCACATTTTCCGAAAAGCCTTTCTTGATCGATTACTTTAAAAAAATAACGTAGGGGCCTCTCCTGCCCTTGAAATCCCGAACGAACATTACATTTTAAAAACTATGACGCGTGACCCCTGACGAGGGCCATAGCCTCCGCCCGAAAGCTTGACGACTACATTATGACCTAACTTAAATTAAACGACTCGTGGCCTCTGGCGTCGACCATAGCTTCCGCCCGAAAGCTTGAATTCCTACATCACGAACGAACTAACAACTCGTGACCACAGGTGAGACGCATAGCCTCCGCCTGAGTGAGCTTGAGGACTACATTACGAACGAACTAACAACTCGTGACCACAGGTGAGACGCATAGCCTCCGCCTGAGTGAGCCCCGAGTCACCACTCACTTGCGCTTAAATTCGCGCGCCCTGCCGCGCCTACCATAACAAAAGCTCGTTATTGAAGTCAAATTTACTAAACAACTAACTAGAACATCTGGGAAGACTACCCCCCCTCTACCCCAATGTGCAGGCCACACCGCGCGGCTTGTTACGACAGCACGCCCCAGTAACTGCGGCCCGTGGCTGCGCCAGCGCGCGGCCAAACAAACAAACAAAATTCTGCAAGCCCGCAGCGCGCCGCGCCGGCCCCGTGCCCCAATTACATGGTCACGCCACTTGCGCTGACGAGTGAACAGAGCAGCCAGCCCAGAGTCCCGTCAGTAAAGTCCCTAAATTTGATTTCAACAACCCTGCAAAATTTCAACCCGCGACATAACCCTCCCCTCACAGAGCTCGAGCCCCATCGAGCTACCTCAAAATTACAAATTGTCTTTTTCCATTAAACCATAACTATAAATTCCTCATTTCACAAAAATAATAATTTTCTTAGTTCCTTGCTGTCTGAACATACATCTAGATTCTGCATAAGATTTATTTTAAAACAACAAGTATTCATAAAATTAAATGTAAAACTTTTATCTGGTTTGTTCTCACAGGAACCTTCAGAGGCTCGAGTTCTCAATTCAAAAAAAATTGTTCTGTTAGTGAAGCTTTCTTTACAAATTAAATTACTGTTCTTAGTTTCTCAGTATTCGTTAAACAATGTGCAAATTCTTGATAATTATTATTATTTTTTTTTTTCGGTTTCCGTTTATTACCATACTTCTTTCGTTCTTCAAAAAAAATTAAGTGTCCTTACAGTGTTTCAATTAATTAAACTCTTATCTCGTGAAGGTTGGTGCAACTCCTCGAAGTCAGTGTTGTCGAGAAGAGTAGCTCCCTGGGCTGGCCATCAGCAAACACCACTCAACTCCAACAGCTACTGGACTGGCTTCCAGGGCAGCTCACAACTTCTCCCCACATCTGCTTCGGAGTTGTGCCATCCTCATCACGAACAGATTACAATTCTGAAACATCATCAACAGGCATTACCATCACGCCTGACAAATACAAAACTAACTACTAAACTGCAATCGATGGGCAAGGATGCAAACACACAAAAAAATAAAATTAATTAATTCAACTGCTAACATAAAGTATCCCACCCTTAGCATAATCTAATCAGGCAAATAATTTGATAGGAAAAACTTAAGGAAGGGAAACATGACCTCCAATAATTTTCCCTAACTCTTGAGTCTTGATCTTCTCTATACAGCAAATAGTCCCCACGAAGTAACTGGGTTGAAGGTCAGTTCACATGACCCACCCATAACCTCTTCTACTCTTCTTTTCTTCTGGGGGCAACCACAATGCCCACCAATCTCTCTCCATGGTGCCGAACCAGCTATCCCATGAGAGTAAACAACGTAGTCAATAGAAGCGCAGAGGGGAAACACCAATCTCTGGCTTGTCGAGTCATAAAACTGCTTTATCTTCTTCTTCTTCTGAGTAAAAATATCTGACTAACCTTGCTTCTATTCTTCCAAACAGTAAAAGTTCATCAGGTATCTTCATGAAAGAAACATTCTAACTAATAATTCTTCATTTTTCTTCTTCTTTATTTCTGTTAGTTGTAATAGAAGGCCATGTTAGGGAGGTTATAGGGAAAAAGAGTGGCCAATTCCCACCCCATCACCCACCTAGATCATGACTAATTAACTTTTAAACTTTCTATTTCAAACAAATAAAAAAAAACCATTTTTATTCAAATTTTTAAATTATAGCTACTTTTCCTTCATAACCTCAAAAGCAAATCAATAATTCTAAATGAAATTGTGATTTACTGCATCCTTGTTCCATCCGATCTGTTTGTTTATAACCTTTCTTGTAAAGTATAAAATTTTCAAACATTACTAATTCAAAAAAAAATTAAATTCTGGTGTCCTTTGAGTTACAATTAACTTTACTATTTCTTAGCTTGAAATAATTTAAGTTTTCAGAACTATTTCATTGTCTAATTCACAACACTTAAAAATCAACTCAAAACAACAAATCATCAAAATCAATAAGATCATCTGACCTACCTATCAGTACTGTGAACTTGAACTGTTCGTACACATTTATAATAAACTATTATCTTTAAATTCCAACCTAAATAAGGTTTAAAAAAAACTACTAATCCCTCTGTAAATTAAGAAAATTAACTTTAAAAATTAAACTTAAGGTATTAGTTCTTTTTGACAGCTACCACAACTCACTAGTTCCATTACATTACTATAACCTAAAAAGTTCTGTAAATAATGTTTATAACAAAAAAAAAACTCCAGTTACTGTCTTCCATAAAAAAAAATAAAACTTTACATGACCTTATTAATCTCCACTTGTAAGTCCATGGCTGCCAGCTTTCTCTTCTCTTGAATCTTCAGTCTTGGCTCTTGTTTCAGTGATCTTGTATCTTGTCTCTCGAACTCTTGTCATCTTGTAAACTGGACTGCTGCTCAGCTCATCTTAAGGAATCTGTAACAGTTTCAAAAATACATGTTAATTTAAATTACATAATTCCTGTTCTTTGGTCCTAAAAAAAATTGTATTATTAGTACACATTACCCTGAAACAACATTATTATTCATTGTTTATTACTTAAAAAAAATGCTTTACCATAAAATCCTTTTTTGTTCTTTTCATTAGGCCTATTTATTTTCCTTCTTCTTAATTAAATTCTGCTTCAAATGTTAATCCTAACTTAAGACCTACCATCTATTTATTATTCATTACCTACATTATTTATGTTACCCTAAAATTCCCATAAGTTTCTAATACTTCCTATCAAAGACATTCTCTCTAAAAAAAAAATTTACTTGTGACTCTTAACTTAACAAACTTAAAAAAAACTTTTACACTAGACTTAACTTATTATTCATTCTTAGTTACTAAATTTCTATTTGTAAACTTTAGTACTTACAAACAAAAACTGCCTATTTCTCTCTACCTCTTAATCTCTTTCAATTATTACAATAATAATGTTACCTTGCATCTTTAAACTTTCTTCTTTTCAATTAAATTAGACATCTCATAACAATAAAAATTCTGCCTATACTCTTCTTATGGGTGTACAAACCCAACAACAAAATTTCAAATTCTCAAGTTTCCTTATATTTAAATTATGCAATGCACATAACCTCTGTGGTGCCTGTACCCTTTTAGGCCTACCACCTTCTCCTCTCACAGCATGACAACTCTTATTCCTCGGGGTCTGTATTCACTGTTACAAATCAAATATCTCAAAAAAATTAAAAACAAATTTATTATTTTAAGAAAACAAAAATTTACATTGAATTTACTATGGAGCCTGGAAATCTTAATGTCTCACAGCAGCTAACATGACTAAATCCCATGGAACCCCAGGTTTACATAACCTGTGCCCAAAAATTTAAGCATACCAGGCTTTCTCTGCACTGGTTTTACAGCATCACACACTATTTAGGGCCCCTGATCTGCCATCAGTCCCAAGGAGTTTTCCCACAACCCCTCTCTACACAAGCGCCTACCGCATTCCTCTCAATTGGCTATCGGTTTTACGGCATTCTTTTGGGATCCGACCATCAAGTTAGGGCTAATCGAACACTAAACCTCCATACTTCCAAACTAATGTAAATCAATTAAATTTTCTCTGTAAATTCTAAAAATCAAAAAAAATTATTCCAACATGCCAAAGAAACTTCCAAAAAAAATTCATAATCTTATCTTCAAACCATTAAAATAAAAATAAATAGATTACTCTGTTTTCTCCTTAATAACTGTAAACTGTCAACAAATATCATGTCGTAAATTTTAACTATGCTTACTGACTCTTAATCATAAAATCTCATTTGTCCTAATTAATAAACAACCGATTTCCTTAAAATCTCACTGTATCTCTCACACTCAAACTTCACTGGCTGAATATCTCAATAAATTCAAAAACAATTATCTAAACTCTTAAAGAAACTCCTCCCCAATTATTCAAATTACTTCACCTTATTTTATTTCATTACTTAAAACACCTTACTCAAAAAAAATTAATTAATTATCTAGCTATCTTCCATTATTATTTATTTACCGAACAAAACTTTCTCCTAAATTAATTTAGTAAAATTCAATTTCACATTAGGCAAGTACACTAACTCTCTACAGCAATGTTTCTCATTTCCCTCCTTCCTAACTGAATCCAATCTTACTTAACCTCCAGGGAATTTACCTCACAAAATAACCAAAAATTTCACTGTAGTGCCTATCTGCTATAGGCCCACTACACAGGGGGCTCTAACCCCACCAACAAACTTCATTGAAATGGTACCCTATCCCATACAGGATAGCCACTTCGGTACTACCATGGGGAACTCCTGCCCCAAACTACTAACAACACTCAGGATTCTCCTAACCCTTAATTCCGTAGTCAGCCCATCTCCTATGGTCTGCGCTACAATTCCCTTTCTTCCCAGGGACACAACGCCTCACCTTAGGGTCCCTCGCCCTAATGAAAACATTAATTTTGTCTCTCTGTTCTTTTGGAGTAAATTCCCTCTACACACAAAATCTAGCCTTCCCAGTTTTCTCAATGCTTATCGATTTTATAGTGTACCTCCTTAATAATGTTTACAAATCCCAAAAAAATATTTTTAAAACCGAGGTAGTATTTAACTAACAAAAACATAAACAACTTACAACGAAACACTTCTAGCCTATACATCATACACTTCTTAAATTAAATTACTTACATACTGAAAGTTCCTCTTCTTCTAAAACACACTTAAATTTAAATTTATTTAACCAATAGTCTATTTTCTTATCGCTAAGTTACCGTACAGCTGATCAAAACAAGGTCACGGCCTGTCCACGTCTCCGTATGAGCCCGTGACGTCACCGAATTCCATCAGGTGCGCCAACCCTCGCTTGCGGTTCCTCCGTTCTCCGCTAGGTCTCAGCACCTCCCCGTCACGTGTTCATTCTGCCACGTCCACTGACGTGTCGTTCTGAAACAACTCTCAACATTTTTCTAATTAAAACAAAACATCACTATAAATTCTATAACTCTCTTTTACATAAACTCTCGTTTTCTCTTTAATTCCTTTCTAACGTTTATCCTTCCCTCGACTGATTTAATTCGTACGTCTCGTCTCCTACGCGCACGAAAACAAAACAAACTTCACTTGAAAATAATTCCTATTTACGACAAAAAACTTTATTTTAAATTATAATTCTCTTAACCTACAATCTTAAAATGAACTTCAATTAAATTAAACCACTTGCATTATCTCTAATAAGCATTTAACTTATAACGTATTCTCCTCACGTAATAATCCCCGATATAAATCTACAATAAATTCAACGACTTAAAACAACTTATCACTATAAACTTTATCCTTACAAGTATCCTCAAATAAACATCTGTTACGTCAAAAAAAAAATCTCAAAGACTTCCTCCACTATAGACTAAAATTCCGTAATCCTCTCCTCAAGTAAACTCTTAATAACCTGCTATCAGAAGCTGAAACTAACTTAATAATAAACATAAAAATCTACCTCTCTCTCTCTCCAGAAATAGAACCTACCCGGCGCCTCCACCATTTCTGTCACGTGGCACCTAGCCGGTGCCACCACCATTTCTGTCACGATCCACCTTCAGAGGGGGGGGGGGCGAGAATCGTAGCTCTTTACATAGAAACAACTCGCTTGGCATCAACTAGTCTTAACTTCATAAAATACTTTACTGTACCTAGGATCATAGGTTCGTCATCCCGTACAGGATGTCTGGTGAGAGCTGAACTAAGGAGATTTTGCAAAATAACATAATACTTAATTAAAATTATTTTATTCTTAAAGTCAAATACTCAACATCATTTTAAAGAACATTTAAATAGCGGGATTACAATTTAAAACAATAATCTCTTTACTTCCTTAACGATTGAACGACCTTACAAGAGAGAGAATGAGAGAACTTCACTAAACACTTCCCTAGTCCTTCCGAATACCTCAAATCATAATTAATACTTAAAATTAAAACAAAGATAAGTCCATACTCACATTTTCCGAAAAGCCTTTCTTGATCGATTACTTTAAAAAAATAACGTAGGGGCCTCTCCTGCCCTTGAAATCCCGAACGAACATTACATTTTAAAAACTATGACGCGTGACCCCTGACGAGGGCCATAGCCTCCGCCCGAAAGCTTGACGACTACATTATGACCTAACTTAAATTAAACGACTCGTGGCCTCTGGCGTCGACCATAGCTTCCGCCCGAAAGCTTGAATTCCTACATCACGAACGAACTAACAACTCGTGACCACAGGTGAGACGCATAGCCTCCGCCTGAGTGAGCTTGAGGACTACATTACGAACGAACTAACAACTCGTGACCACAGGTGAGACGCATAGCCTCCGCCTGAGTGAGCCCCGAGTCACCACTCACTTGCGCTTAAATTCGCGCGCCCTGCCGCGCCTACCATAACAAAAGCTCGTTATTGAAGTCAAATTTACTAAACAACTAACTAGAACATCTGGGAAGACTACCCCCCCTCTACCCCAATGTGCAGGCCACACCGCGCGGCTTGTTACGACAGCACGCCCCAGTAACTGCGGCCCGTGGCTGCGCCAGCGCGCGGCCAAACAAACAAACAAAATTCTGCAAGCCCGCAGCGCGCCGCGCCGGCCCCGTGCCCCAATTACATGGTCACGCCACTTGCGCTGACGAGTGAACAGAGCAGCCAGCCCAGAGTCCCGTCAGTAAAGTCCCTAAATTTGATTTCAACAACCCTGCAAAATTTCAACCCGCGACAATATTGATTACTCAATTAGTAATGTTAAAGTCTTGCTTCCATTTCTAAACGAACAAATGAAAAAAAAAACTTATGCTGTAAACAGAGAAACCCTAGGCTATATGAATTGGTTCCGCTTATATGATAAACAAAGGCTATCGCTTGAATGAGTTAAAATTAATTTATCTACAGCGTTGAGAAAAACATTAAGTTCTGATAAAAACAGTCTTCACCTGGAAGGAGCAGATATTGCAAATTAGCATAATTACAGTTCTCCCTTTATGGAAATGCAGCCCGGATCACCTTATTGTGTGTCGACAATATAAATTACCTACACAGTTATCATAGTAATTTCACACGAGCCACGAGTAACTCTATGCTAGCAATCCCCGTGTATTCTTCCAAACATATTGCAGCGACGAGAATCAGGCTCTGGTCCAGACTTCAATGCATTCGGAAAACTTAGCTATTCGCCTTAAATATATATTGTATGTATTTGTTCCCGGAAATCATATCACAAGTGCCGTCCGAACATGAAACGAAGTATGCAAAAAATGTATTATTATCTTGTGGGCTGCTTACAACGTGAATCTGTGTATGAATGTGCGTGTGATAACTAACTCTTATTAGCTTATTTAGGCAACGAGTGATTTCATACCCTTTGTTACATTTCAGTAGGTGTATGCATAACTATGATTTATTTTTTGATACATGTAAATTTGCTTCTTTAGTTAGATTTGTACATTGTCATCCATTCCATTTAAGACCGTATCCAAATTCAAGTGGGTAGTGGTGTAATTGTGTCCTCGCGTACAAAATTTGCCCATATGGAGTACTTGAATGATACGGAAGGGATTAATTTTAAGCCTCTACACTACTAGCCAGCTACAAAGGAAATAAATTTCTATATTTTCAAAACTTAATTTTTTATGTTAGCACATATATGTGTAAAGATGGTAAAATGGTACACTCAATTGCAAACACATGAATGTATAAGAAAATTCTAAGTTTCTACAATCATTTCAAAAATTACATTTTAGGCCATGCATAAAATAGTTTTCACTCAATAATATATATGATAAATTAATCATTAAGAACTTTATGCTTGTTGAAAAAAGAAGCTGCTAGTGATTAAACGTATATTATATTGCCTTAAATCTACAGTCAGATATCGTCGTCTAGGAGCGTATGACTGCGACACATGAAATATCAATATAAATTGAGACCGTGTCAGTCATTCGGCGTACATTATTGTTGGTAAAAGTATATATAGAAGATCTCACGGCCTAGCTAAAAATTAAGGATGGTACAAATTGTAAAGATAGCCTTGGGATAGCGATAGAATAAAGAGTTATGTGTGGAAAATACTTCGTTTGATCCATACAAATTAAAATTTAAAATAAAAATTTCGCTGCAGAGGTCCTTGTTAAGATAGTGTTTATTTTTTGTACTTATATTTGAAAACCAAATATTTTCTGGTTAAATGCTGAGTATAACCTTCACTTTTGTATGCTTATTGAAAAACAATTTTTTTCTCGATTGAGAATGAATAAAAAATTATTCAATTGAAGCACTTTTCGCGTCAGCTACTTCAGTCATTTGGCGCACTTTTTTGTTGGTAAAAGTATATACAGAAGATCTCACGGCCCAGCTTAAAATTGTGGATGGTACAAAATGGAAAGAAAGCCTTGCGCTAACGCTGTAATAATAAGTAATGTGTGGACAATCCTTAGTTTGATCCCTATGAAATAAAATATATAATAAAAATCTGACTGCTGTGGTTGATGTTTACTTAGTTTTTTTATAAAGTACTTATTTTTCAAACTTAAATAATCTCTAGTTTTTTGCTGAGTAGAACATTCACTTTTGTATGCTTAATGAAAATAAACTGTTTACTTGACTGACAATAAAGAAAAAAAAATTAAATTCAAGCATATTTTGTGCAGGCTACTTCAGTCATTCGGCGCACTTTTTTGTTGGTAAAAGTATATACAGAAGATCTCACGGCCCAGCTTAAAATTGTGGATGGAACAAATTGTAAAGGATACCATTAACTAACATTGGAATCATGTGTTATGTTCGGACAATCCTTAGTTTGATCCCTATGAATTAAAATTTATAATAAAAATCTCGCTGCAATGGTCCATGTTCAATAAGTGTTTTTTTAAGTACTTATTTTTAAAACTAAAATTTTATCTTGTTTATTGTTGAGTAGAACTTTCAAATTTGTATACGTATTGTAAAACATTTCTTTCTCGGTTGAGAATGAAGAAAATAATTATTTTATTCAAACACTATTCGCGCAGGCTACTTCAGTCATTCCGCACACTTTTTTGTTGGTAAAAGTATATACAGAAGATCTCACGGCCCAGCTTAAAATTGTGGATGTTACAAATTGTAAAGGATACCTTTAGATTTCATTGGAATAATGTGTTATGTTCGGAAAATCCTTAGTTTGATCCCTATGAATTAAAATTATTAATAAAAATCTCGCTGCAATGGTCCATGTTCAATAAGTGTTTTTTTTTTAAGTACTTATTTTTAAAACTAAAATATTATCTTGTGTATTGTTGAGTAGAACTTTCAAATTTGTATACGTATTGTAAAAAATTGCTTTCTCGGTTGAGAATGAAGTAAAAAAATTATTTTATTCAAACACTATTCGCGCAGGCTACTTCAGTCATTCGGCACACTTTTTTGTTGGTAAAATTATTAACAGAATATCTCACGGCCCAGCTTAAAATTGTGGATGGTACAAATTGTAAAGGATACATTTAGCTAACATTGGAATATTGTGTTATGTTCGGACAATCCTTAGTTTGATCCCTATGAATTAAAATTTATCATAAAAATTTGGAATGCAATGGTCGAGGTTTAGCTAGAGTTTTTTTAAGTACTTAATTTACAAACTTAAATATTTTCTGGTTTGTTGCTGAGTAGAACCTTCACTTTCGTATGCTTATTAAAAAAATATTTTTTTAGATTGAGAATGAATGGAAAAAATATTTAATCCGAGCACATTTCGCGCAGTCTACTTCAGTCATTCGGCGCACTTTTTTGTTGGTAAAAGTATATACAGAATATCTCACGGCCCAGCGTAAAATTGTGTTTGGTACAAATTGTAAATAATAGCTTTAGCTAACATTGGAATCATGTGTTATGTTCGGACAATCCTTAGTTTCATCCCTATGAATTAAAATTTATCATAAATATTTGGCTGTCGTGGTCCATGTTCAGCTAGTGTTTTTTTAAGAACTTATTTTTCAAACAATAATATTTTCCGGTTTATTGCTGAGTAGAACTTTCAATTTCGTATACTTATTGTAAAACATTTCTTTCTCTATTGAGAATGAAGAAAAAAATTATTTTATTCAAACCCATTTCGCGCAGGCTACTTGTCATTCGGCACACTTTTTTGTTGGTAAAAGTATATACAGAAGATCTCACGGCCCAGCTTAAAATTGTGGATGGTAAAAATTGTAAAGAATACCTTTAGCTAACATTGGAATCATGTGTTATGTTCGGACAATCCTTAGTTTCATCCCTATGAATTAAAATTTATCATAAATATTTGGCTGTCGTGGTCCATGTTCAGCTAGTGTTTTTTTAAGAACTTATTTTTCAAACATAAATATTTTCTGGTTTATTGCTGAGTAGAACCTATACTTTCGTATGCTTATTTGAAATATTTTTTTTTATATTGAGAATGAAGGAAAAAAATATTTAATTCGAGCACATTTCGCGCAGGCTACTTCTGTCATTCGGCGCACTTTTTTGTTGGTAAAAGTATATACAGAAGATCTCACGGCCCAGCTAAAAATTGTGGATTGTACAAATTGTAAAGGATACCTTTAGCTAACATTGGAATCATGTGTTATGTTCGGACAATCCTTAGTTTGATCCCTATGAATTAAAATTTATAATAAAAATCTCGCTGCAGTGGTCCATGTTCAAAAAGTGTTTTTTTTAAGTACTTATTTTTAAAACTGAAATATTATCTTGTTTATTGTTGAGTATAACTTTCAAATTGGTAAACGTATTGTAAAACATTTCTTTCTCGGTTGAGAATGAAGAAAAAAAAATATTTTTTTGGAACACATTTCGCGCAGGCTACTTGTCATTCGGCACACTTTTTTGTTGGTAAAAGTATATACAGAATATCTCACGGCCCAGCTTAAAATTGTGGATGGTAAAAATTGTAAAGGATACCTTTAGCTAACATTGGAATCATGTGTTATGTTCGGACAATCCTTAGTTTGATCCCTATGAATTAAAATTTTAATAAAAAACTCGCTGCAATGGTCCATGTTCAATAAGTGTTTTTTTTAAGTACTTATTTTTAAAACTAAAATATTATCTTGTTTATTGTTGAGTAGAACTTTTAAATTTTTATACGTATTGTAAAACATTTCTTTCTCGGTTGAGAATGAAGAAAAAAATTATTTTATTCAAACACAATTCGCGCAGGCTACTTCAGTCATTCGGCACACTTTTTTGTTGGTAAAAGTATATACAGAATATCTCACGGCCTAGCTTAAAATTGTGGATGGTACAAATTGTAAAGGATACATTTAGCTAACATTGGAATAATGTGTTATGTTCGGACAATCCTTAGTTTGATCCCTATGAATTAAAATTTATCATAAAAATTTGGAATGCAATGGTCGTTGTTTAGCTAGAGTTTTTTTAAGTACTTATTTTTCAAACTTAAATATTTTCTGGTTTATTACTGAGTAGAACCTTCACTTTCGTATGCTTAATTGAAATATTTTTTTTTTAGATTGAGAATGAAGAAAAAAAATCTTTAATTCGAGCACATTTCGCGCAGTCTACTTCAGTCATTCGGCGCACTTTTTTGTTGGTAAAAGTATATACAGAAGATCTCACGGCCCAGCTTAAAATTGTGGATGGTACAAATTGTAAAGGATACCTTTAGCTTTCATTGGAATAATGTGTTATGTTCGGACAATCCTTAGTTTGATCCCTATGAATTAAAAGTTTAATAAAAAACTCGCTGCAATGGTCCATGTTCAATAAGTGTTTTTTTTTTAAGTACTTATTTTTAAAACTAAAATATTATCTTGTTTATTGTTGTGTAGAACTTTTAAATTGTTATACGTATTGTAAAACATTTCTTTCTCGGTTGAGAATGAAGAAAAAAATTATTTTATTCAAACACAATTCGCGCAGGCTACTTCAGTCATTCGGCACACTTTTTTGTTGGTAAAAGTATATACAGAATATCTCACGGCCCAGCTTAAAACTGTGGATGGTACAAATTGTAAAGGATACATTTAGCTAACATTGGAATAATGTGTTATGTTCGGACAATCCTTAGTTTGATCCCTATGAATTAAAATTTATCATAAAAATTTGGAATGCAATGGTCGATGTTTAGCTAGAGTTTTTTTAAGTACTTATTTTTCAAACTTAAATATTTTCTGGTTTATTGCTGAGTAGAACCTTCAATTTCGTATGCTTAATTGAAATATTTTTTTTTTAGATTGAGAATGAAGGAAAAAAATCTTTAATTAGAGCACATTTCGCGCAGTCTACTTCAGTCATTCGGCGCACTTTTTTGTTGGTAAAAGTATATACAGAAGATCTCACGGCCCAGCTTAAAATTGTGGATGGTACAAATTGTAAAGGATACCTTTAGCTTTCATTGGAATAATGTGTTATGTTCGGACAATCCTTAGTTTGATCCCTATGAATTAAAATTTTTAATAAAAATCTCGCTGCAATGGTCCATGTTCAATAAGTGTTTTTTTTAAGTACTTATTTTTAAAACTTAAATTTTTCTTGTTTATTGCTGAGTAGAACTTCACTTTTAAATGCTTATTGTAAAACATTTTTTTTCTTGATTGAGAATGAAGATAAAATTATTCAATTCAAGCATTTTTTGCGTCAGCTACTTCAGTCATTCGGCGCACTTTTTTGTTGGTTAAAGTATATACATAAGATCTTACGGCCTAGCTAAAAAATTATGGATTGTACTTATTGTAAATAAAACAATTAGTTAACGCTGGAATTATTTTTTAATTTCGGAAAATCCTCTTTTTTATCCCTATGAAATAATAAATACTTATTGTTTTTGTGAGGTTAGTATTTAGTATATTTTTCAAGTTCGTTTATTTAAAACAAAATTATTTTCCGGTTAAACAATTTTTTGAACTTTTTTTTTTACATATTTAAGTTATTTTTATTCATTTCTGATTTTTTTAATTAAAAAAAGTGTGTCTATTATCTTGGGTTGATGTTTTTAATTAGAGGTTTTTAGTGTAAAACCATCATGGAATCCTACAGTATGTATTTTGTTGGTGTTTGTCATATACATATGGAACTTGACCAAGGTTTAACTATCTGACTTCTATGGTTAGGTTATAAATGCTCGTTGGGTTATATTAGTTTAGTATTTTTCTACGATGTTTGAAGTAATCCGATCTTATCGTTGTCTGCCTCACATATCACATTGTTTTACTTATTCTGTATTAATAATTATATTTTATTTGTATTAATATTTAATGGTCTTTTCAAGTAGTAAGGCTCGTTTGATTATAAATATGTCGATTACCTAACATTTGGCGTGTTCAGTTGTGGGCATTTTTGAAAAGTATATGTTGTAATTAATTACATTTGCCGTCAATTTTATATTTGTTATGCCTTATGAGATGTTTTTTGAGACAATTAGAATCAGGTATTATTGGGGGTGTTGCTGCCGCTTATTTTTTTCTAGTTTCTTCCTTGTGATAAGTTTTCCGTTTCATTCTCGTGTTTGGGTAATTACCTGCAATTTGAAAGTAAATTAGGGCGATTGTTGAACAGAACGGCTTTTATGGGGGGAAATAAACTTTCAAAAATATATATTTTTTAAAATACTAGTATTGTTCTTTGTTTCATTTTGAATGTCTAGTTGTTTTTGTGATATTCAAAAGTGGGGAGGGCAGTGCAATTTAGGGTAATGTGGGGTAATAGTAAAAAAAAATCAAGTATTTGATTAAAAATGAGTAGTATAGTAAAACCTCACTAACTCAACGCTTTGTGGACCCAGAGGATGTCGAGTTAGGGGGTTGTCGAGTTATCCAGAACATTGGAATTTTTAATGGGATTTAGTAAATTAAAATATGATAGACTTGAGATACAAGTATAATTGTATTTCTTACATATGTTGTTTGTACAATTTACAAAGAAATCTCAAACATTAAACAATTAATACTTTATGTTCTGAAAAGACTGTTTAGTTGAATCTTGTTTTTCATTATCAATTCTTCGCCTGGCTGCTTCATCATGAAGTTGCCGGAGGAATAAGACATTCATTGCAGACGATCCTTGTTGCAAATAATGCAATGCTCCTTCAGTGTATTTCTCAACCTCACTGTGACTCATCCGTTCATCCGTTCTTGTTGATTACTCTTCATGTCATCTTCTGAGTCGCTTTCTTCTTCTGTCCCTCGGCTTTTACAGCAGCAACGATTTCATCTACTCCTAGTGGTTCACTGGCCCCATCAAGATACATCCCTTTTTTTTCTGTTATCTTCACCTAGAGTTTCTTCACATCCTGGAATTTTCCTCATTAAGGCGACCAAATGGGATGCTTCACGTTCCTCTTGTTGTTCAGGAAATTCATTGTCAAATGATCTCTAAAAGTTTCCTCTATGAGTGAATGAGAGTTATTGGCTAGTTCATTGCAACACTTATTGACCCAGCCAATAACATCTAGTAAATCAATCTGTTTTAGCTTAGTAAAAAAATAATTTCCTTCTTCAATGGCCAGTATTATAGATGAAAGGCGCTTATATCTATATCTTTCTTCAAAGCTGCCAAAACGCCTTGATCAATCGGCTGAATCAGAGAAGTGACATTCGGGGGAAGAAAGATTGCCTTTATCTTTTTGTCCTTTAAATATTGAGCGTCTGGATGAGTCATAGCATTGTCCAGGACAATTAATGCTTTTCTGGGAAGATTTTTCGATTTTAAAAACTCGATCTCTAACACAAATTGTTGGAAAAACCTCTGCTTAAAAATTGATTCTTGCATCCATGCATTACTCTGGTTTCTATACCACACAGGCAAATCAAAGCCATTGCTTGTGCTCTTCACATGTTTGAAACCAGGGTTGGAAAAAAACAATTTTTTTTAAAAAAACCAAACAACCAGGTTTTTGTGGTTTATACCAGGTTTTTTTTAATAGGGTAAGCGGGTGTAATTGTGAGGTATGTTTTATAAATTTAGCTGTTCAGACATCAACTTATTTTTATTTTTAATGCATACATGTTTCATTTCTTTCATATTGCAATTTGTTAACTTTTCTGTTAGGCATATTAAATAATTTTTAATTGTTCACATATTAAAAAAAAATTGAGTTACCACCCAATTACCCCCATGGGGGTAATTGGGATGCACTCCTATATCCCATAAACAGTGCATTCTTAATATTATGGGCTATTAGGTGGCAGAAAAGTATGGCAAGAAGAGTACATATCACTTGGATTTAGCCAGAAAAATTTTTTTTTTACCAAAATTTTATGATTTAAAAATAATTTTATCAGATATTCATACTTTTAATAAAAATTATGTAGGAAATTTACCTTATTACGTACAGCTTTCTAAATCATTACACAAACAGTTCAATAGTATTAAAAAACAAAAAAAAACCTACTTCAATTTTATTTTTTAAGTCAAGAAGATTTGGCTAGTTTAGAAAACTTTGTAACAGTAAGACCAACTTTTGCTTCTCCTCATACATATAAAACATATAAACAAGCACTAACACATTTTAAAAATAGGAATGCAAATTTTTTTGAGATTCTTGTAGCCTACCTATTTATAAAAACAGCATAACAGAATAGGCTACATGAAAACTTTTATTATGAAAACTATTGGTAAATATGTAGTTGGGCTGTATTTGCGAAAAAAAATGTTAAAAATCTGAAAATACATTTATGTTATGCTCTTCAACGTCCTCTTTTCATTAAAAGCGGCGGAGATAAGAAATTCCAAATACTTTAGGAGATATCGAATTTTTTAATTTTGCAATACAAGACCTGTGTAACCATTCGAGCGACGCCATTTTTGTTATTTTGCCGTGTGTTCGTGAATACGTGAATCATCAATGCGTAATTAACCCTCCAGCAGTCGCATATATTGTTCTATCGTGAAAGGTCGCGTGGTTGACAGGTGTCACCCATTTTTTATTTTCATATAATACTGTTGTTTGTAAATTATATCTTTCTGCAAGTTTAGGGGTTTCAATAAAGTGTAAAAACCAAAAATACACATTTTACACACATTGCTAATACACATATTTCATTGCACATACATTAGAATCAACCAGTCAATATGGCATTGACAACAAAAACCTCCCTGGAACCTTCACGTCATGATATACACTTTTTACACACATTTTGTATTTACATATGCTCATTGTGCATACTTTATCGGTATTTGTCACTTCACTTTCATATACTTTCCACTTGTAAACACTACAGTCTAGCATATTCACATTATTTTTTTACAAACATTCTTCACATACATTTTTTAGATGTTCATTGCACACCCATTTTCCGCATTTTGAACACCATTTTCGTGTCGTCTTGTCCCTGTGGCGTCCACAAAGGAAACAACGTCCTCTGGCACCGTCACGTCCTTTTGATGCATTTGCATTACCTTCTGGTTGTCCGAGTAGAATGTGGGCTCGTCGTCTCAGTTCAACTGGAATTTGCGGCAATGTTGAGCGATACTGGATCTGTGGCCTAATCAATTCCCAAGCTAGATCTCCGAGGAATTCACTTCTAGATAATGGCTTTCCCAAATTAAGCTTCAAAATTACTAATGCATTGAGAGCCGAAATGTTCAACAAGTCGAAAAAAACTACCATTGGCCACCTTCATGTAGTTCTTGCCACGTCGTATTTTTCTATCAGTTGATCAAGTAAATCAACCCTGATTTTTGTCTTGTTGTAAAATATGATTATCTCTGGTTTTCTGAGGTCTCCGGTTTCCTCGTCAATGTTGCTGTCATGATGCAAAGTTGATAACAACAAAACTGCTTGATTTTTCTTAGAGCAGTATGAAACCAATGTAATATCTTCTTGGAACCCAAACATTGAAGAATTAGGCTTACGCTGTTTATTTGGCAAAAATTCTCTCGGAATTTCAGCCTTGTTTTTTCTGAGAGTACCGACAAAGGTAAGTCCTTTTGACAAAAGGTTTTTAGCCAGAGGATAGCTGCTAAACCAATTATCTGTGGTCACATTACGATGTGAACCATTGATAGGCTCACACAGCCTCATAACAACATCTGTCGGCGAGTTGCTTTTCCTGAAAGGTCCTTCGGGTTGATTACCTAGGTAGCATTCTAAATTCATCGTGTATGCCATTTTTGCATCTACAAGCGCAAATACTTTAATTCCATATTTGGCCGGTTTCTTTGGTAGATACTGACGGAATGGACATTTCCCACGAAATGCCAACAGCTGTTCATCTATTGTGAGATATTCACTAGGAATGAAATATTTTGAAAAATTGTTGTTTACAACTTCAAAAATATTTCTTATGGGAGCAAATTTGTCAAATTCTCTTCGAGTAGCCCTATCACGAATGTCATCGAAACGAAGGCATCTGAGAAGAAAGAAAAACCTCCGTTTACTCATTGTCAGGTAGCAAGATTCTAAGCCATTCCCCTTGGTGTTGTCCCATAATTTATCAATGTTTGTCCTTGAGCCTTTGTAAGTACCTATCAAAAGAAGAAGTCCAAATAAGGCCCTAATTTCCACTTCATCTGTGTTTTTTGCATCACGTTCCCTTTCATATTTACATTTTACAGAATCAATGTAAATATTTGTAGATTCTACAATAATATTGAAAACCTGCTCGTCTATGAAAAGATCTAATATTTTTTCTGGAGAAACAAGCTTTGTGGCTACTCCTTTCGGTCCTGGCAGGTGCGTAATTATGTTTTCTCTACGGGTTCTGACATTTTTTTTAGGCAAACTGCAGACCCATTTTGTTTTTCCATTTTTCCCTACAAAAGTTTTATAGTTTTGCTCTTGAGTGTCAGCATCACTGTTCTCGTCACCAGACTGATCAGTGCCAGAATCATGATCACTCTCACACACATAATCACTTTCATCAGAATCCAACTCACCAGCAATCTCGTCTTCTTCAACTTCATTCAGCCACTTCATCCACACGGCTGGATCCGAGGAAACCTGTCCTTCTCTTTTTTGGTTCCGCCATACTGGCCTGCAAAGCCAGTAAGGCGTAGTAACAATTATAAAATTTTCAATCAAAAAAAAAAAATAAAATTACAAAAGTGAAAAATTTAAATTTTTACAGCAAATAAGTTCTTTCAAATTAAAAACATATAATTAAAATATATAAAGTATCTTTACTGAGAATACATTATTATAAAACAGAAATTAAAAATTGCAATCTTACCTTATAACAAAGTTATGTAGATGGTCGCACGGGGGACATATGTCAACCAACTCACTTCTAACAGTAACCACACAACATGGTCAGAGAAAAGCAGGCGACTAACTACAGTGGTACAATCCGCCAAGCCTCACAGAAAGGTACTGTCAGGCTCGGACCGGAAACCCCTCCCAATACCTAGTTCTTGGTAACAAAGAGGAAGTGGGTGACACATGTCAACCACACGACTGCCGGAGGGTTAGTAAAATGGTCGATTAGGTCAGGTCAGTTACATTATTAATACTTTAAAACTAAGCCGACATTAAAAATAATGTGAATTAATTTTAATTATTCTTTAGTTTTAAATTATTTATAATATAACTGACCTTACCTTACAAACCCGTAACAAAGGATGCACAGTAACAACTCACGTAAATTTTTTTTTGTTACTTATTACTTGCGCAACAATATCAAAAACACAAATAAGACTTTAAAATTAGAAACGTTAAAAACTCACCTAAATTGGAGGCGGTAATTAAACACCGTTTTAAATAATAAATGAACTAAATAATCACGTATTGGTTCGTTTGAATTCTGGCCTATCACGAACAATCACGCGACATCATTATCCAATAAAAAAAGTAGATACTCGTACCTCGTACGTAAACAAGAAACAATGTTAACCGCCACATCACGGCACTGGTATTGTGATGAAATTTAAAAATTTGATATCTCCTAAAGTATTTGGAATTTCTTATCTCCGCTGCTTTTAATGAAAAGAGGAAGTTGAAGAGCATATAATAAAGGTATTTTCGGATTTTTAACATTTTTTTTCGCAAATATCGCTCAACTACATATGATGAAATTTAAAAATTCGATATCTCCGAAAGTATTTGGAATTTCTTATCTCCGCCGCTTTTAATGAAAAGAGGAAGCTGAAGAGCATAAAATAAAGGTATTTTCGGATTTTTAAATTTTTTTTTCGCAAATACCGCCCAACTACATATTTACCAAACTATTAATAGGAACTGAAAAATTATGTCACTTCCATTTAGTAGTCCCAAACCAAAGAAGCCTATCTAATTAATAAGCAAATTATGGAATTAAACACTGTTAAACATATTTACACAATTATTAAAATAAATGGTAACCTTTTTATGGTTTATGGTCTAAACCAATGTGCCGCGAACTAATGGGGATCGGAGGATCAACGATACACAGAATGTCTTCTAGTAGTGTTGGCACTTCATCCACTTTTGTTGGCCAAGAAAATTTGTTCAGTCCTTTGCTTTCCGTAAATTGTAGGTTGTAATATGTCGTCATGTTGGGTGGGTCACCTAGTTCTGAAGTACCAGTGACTTGTGCAATGTACCATTTGTCATCATAGCAGGCAGCTATAAAGTCATTTTGTTTTGGTTTATGACTTTCTTCAACAAGAATTTTTTTTTATATAAGCCAGACTGATTGGCAGCCAAACACATTTCTTCGTCTGTGTCCTCATCAAGAAACTGTCATCTGATAGATCTGAAATAAAAGGTTCATCTTCCTCTTCTTCAGAAGTCGAGTCAATTATTTTTTTGGACTTTTTTTTAGTTTTTACATGATGTTTCAATTGTATTGCATCTACGTATCTTCAGATGTTTTGGTTCTCCTTTCTCAGTTTCCACTTCTGTCTCTAATATTCTTTTCTTTTGCTCCCTTTCGACTTTCTTTTTTTCTTTTATGTCTCATATTTTTTCCTCTTCCTCCATTTGCTTCATAACATCTTTTTCAGTTAGAGCCATGTTCTAGAAAGTTAATTTTTTCTTTTTTGCTTTTATCTCTATTCTCTTTAGGGGTAACAGCTTTCAACAGTATTTTTCTCAAGGCTGTGAGATCTGCTAATGTAGGTGTAGGTGGCAGACTGTCAGTAGTTGGACGCACTGGTGCAGCTGAAACCACCAGTGTAGATGGCAGGCCTTCTGTTGCTGAATCTAAAGGCATAGGTCGTAGGGCATTCGTAGCCTGATCCACAGAGGTGCCAGACCATCTGCAACTGGACTGACAAATGTAGATGACAGACCATCTGTAGCTAAATCTTCAGATGTAGATGACAGGCCACCTGTAGTTGTAGTCGCTGATGTAGATGGCAGGTAACCACTGTTGCATGGCTAGCCGATGGTCCGTCAAGTGCCGGTGGCAATTTGCCCAGAACTTTAGTCAAGTTAACTGGCCAAATCCCACTTGACTTGAATGCAGCTTTGATGTTAGATTCTTTGAAGGCCCCTTTTTGACGAAGTTCCTTCATCAATGATGGGAATTCTTCTTTGGAAATATTTTTGAAGGAAGTCTTTCGTCCATGATCTCTCTTTACCTGCAACCACATCTTTTTCACAGGAGCGAACACCCCAACATCGAGGGGTTGTATTTTATCTGACGAGTGGACTGGGAGAGAGAGAATGTGTATGTTATTTTCAAGAGCCAACTTGCCTACTCTGTACTGTATGTGACTTTTGTGACCATCATATATAATGAGGATTGGCTTTGGCCAATCCTTGGTCCAAGTAACAAGTTTCTCAAAGTAAAGGTAGAACGTGGTTTTATCTTGCCACCCACTCACGGATGATACATACGCTGCTCCCTCAGGTCTATTTACACACCAACTACTGTAAAGATTTTTGCTCTTGTAGATTATGAGAGGAGGAAACAAACGGCCATTAGCTGCCACTGTTTCAACTACAGAGAAGGTTTCCTTCCCCGAGCCACCATGCACCTGTGACACACACTTAGTGCCTTTTTCTGCTAAAACCGTGGAACTAATGGAGCTGGAATATCCTGTTTCATCGAGATTTATTTCTTGAGCTGGATTTGTTATGTCAAGTTCTTGTACTTTTGCACTGAGCATTCCAAAAAACTTCGTAAATGATTCTCGAGAAGCACACTTTACTCTGGCCTTTTGTATACCTTGTGCTTTTTGCTTTACGAGTTCTGGGTATCGTTTTAAAAACCCATCCATCTATTCCCTACCAGGGGCTTTGTTCGTTTTGGAAAACGGATTTGGTAGTTTTCTAGTTTCAAAATATTCTTGCACAATACATGTTATCTCTGCCCTAGTAAGTGGTTGCTGTAAATCACACAGATATTTAATATGAGTAGCAATATCTTGCTCTATTTTTTGAGGAATAAGTTGTTTGCGTCCAGCTCCTTGAACATCAGGCTTGGTTTTTCGCTGAATCCGATTTCTTAAAGTACTCTCTGGTATACCAAAGCATTTTGAAACACTGTAAATAGATTCACCTTTTTCTATACTTTCCATTGCACACTTTAGTTTGTGTTAGATCATATTTAGGTTCAGTTTTTCTCTTATAGTTCCTAGGCATTTTTTAAAATGTTCGATCTGCCACTAAACTCACTTCTACACTCAATAATCACAATAATACAACTCTTTCACACCATTGCACATGTAAACATAACCAATTGAGACATAAACATAACCTTAAATTATGGGAAACATTTGAATAAGAACCATACAATACCTACTACCAACTGTGTAGATACCACCAAATTTCCCTTTTGGGGGTAATTGGGTGGTATAATTAAACATACAAAGTATAGATTTGCAGAGGATATTACCAAACCAGTACTAGTAGTACATATTTAAACATAAAATAATAAATAAAAATCAAAATAAAACTATTTAAAATTTACCTCCCAATTTCCCACATGGGGGTAATTGGGAGGTAAATTTTTCTCCTCAAACTTTTTTTAAATGCATAGATCAAAATATAACACATGCTACATATTCCTTTGTATATATATATACATTCATTTCATAGTAAAGATAAACCTTGTTTCCACAAATATGAAAATCAGTGTTCTTAATAGTCTACCTGGATAAAGTTCAAATTCAGTTTGAGAATTGTGGCATTACGGAGGTGGCTAAAATTTAATTTTCCATTTAAATGTGTTTAAATAAAAAAAAACTTGGAATAATTGTGTGTTGTACCTAAAACATTTTACTATCCAAAGATGTAATTATAATCATTAGCATGACAATCCCATACAGGTGTTAAAATAATTTAATATTTTACCACCCAATTACCCCACCCACTCAATTCCCCCCGCTTACCCTACATAGTTATTTTGTTCTCATCACATTCAAACTAATAATATCATAATTCAGGTTGATTAATAATTTTACACCCAATTCATAACTGACAGCAACTAAATATACTCATATTTCATTTCGTAAAATCTATATACCCAATTATGATTCTAATGCATAAGAGTTTGTCAAATATATTGTTAAAATACTAATAGAAAACAATTGGTGACAGTACTACAATGTATATAACAGAATAAACTCATCAAACCTATGACGTCGTCCGGGCCTGCGGCCCCTTTGAGCCCGATACGACACCGCCCAACCACCATCTATATTCAAACCTCCCGCTCGAGCGTGCGTGTGTGCGTGTGTGTCTAGCCCGGCAAGAGGGCGCTTAGAAGCAGTGCGGCGATCCCTAAAATTGCTATGTTAATATTAATTGTAAGCCTTTTTGTTGTTTTCATCCATCTTCGCCCCAGTGCTGTGCAGTTTACTTGTGTTTTCTTTAATTTAAATAAGTTACCTTAAATAACTATAGACGTTGCCCGGGCGGACCCGAACAGGCACGGACTTGGACGAGGATAGGAATGCTTTTATATAAATTATCATTAAATAAGTAAATAGTAACAAACTTTCCATTGTCAGTAATTTTTATATATTTTTAATGTTTATCTGTAATTTACTCAACTTTCGCCGGGGCACGGAGTCGTAGAATACAGTAACGGTAATTGTGTTGGCGCGAAGGGCGCCATGTTGCCACCTGCGAGCGATGAGCTCACCCCAGTCCATCTTCATCACTGACCGAGAGCAGACGCGCCAGCACCCCGGGGACCTCAACCTTTGTTCATCACTGACCAAGTAATTTCTGTATCGTTAATTCTTTTTAAATCGCTTTCGTTCGTCATCCTCGGGGCAGCTCTCGGTCAGCGGGCTGTTTAATTGATTAATTGTCTCAGTCGAGTTTTTTTCATCACCGTGTAATAAGTATACTTTGCAGCATGGCCACGTGTGTGGACCATGCCCTCACCTAAACCGATTCGTGCCTCAGGCTTTTTAACCGTGCAATGTGTAACGTGTAACGGGCGTGTAGAGAGACGTGTTAGTGAAATTAAATCTGGAGAATAAATATAAAGTGAGTACTTATTTAATCACGTGGTGAGTGAGTCTAGGAGTGTGGCGTGCCCGACGCCTAGAGCGGGCCAGGTCTGGGTAGCTAGGATAGAAAGGGCTGGTAACTCGTCCCCACTTGGGCTACGTCACGCCCTGAGTGAGAGACTCCGCCGGGTCCACGTGCCCTTCCACGTGGTGGCGCCCATAGTTAACATCTCGAAATCACCGGCAATGCGCGATCAGCCCTCAAATGGCGCCCAAGAGCGTGGGGCGAGTTACATCTTCCGCGAAAACCAGACCTGTACGAGCGTGTGAGATAGGCGGTTGTTACGCGGAGCGCGCGGAACTAAAGTTCGCGCTGGAACTATTGTTCGCGCGGAGCGCATAGCGGGACTCTGGCGCGCCGGCCACGTGATCAGCCAAGCGCACGCTTCCAGGAATCCGCGCACAAACAACGGACTCCGAGCGCAGTAAGTAACACAGTGCTGATGTGTTCGTGAGGACTGTTCGTGTGCAGAGTACCACGTGCGTAGACATGTATCCGTATCCGGACGAGTGTATCGGGTGTTACTTTCCCCGCCCGAGTTGGGACTTGCATGGCAGGACCGCCGCCGGATACGAGTGTGGCTACTGTACGGAGTACCGCATACACGGCGTGACGAAATGTGGAGCTAGGTCGTGTCCCGGAGGTAGTAGCGAGGGATACCGCTGCCAGGAATGTGCCGGCCTGTGGCATCGTGGCTGTATCGGCGAACGTGAATGGACCGTACTGCGCAAGTTTTTTACCTTCACGTGCGCACGGTGCACTGCCTACCTAGCCACCCAGGCGCAGTACGAGGCAGAGACGCTGGAAAATCCTCCACGACACGCCTCGACGCTTCCCGAAACGCCGACGCCGCTCACGCCGACACCGACTCCGATCACGCCGACACCACTCACGCCGAAAAAGACGCCGCTCACGCCGACGCCAACCACGCCGAAAACGACTCCGCTCACGCCGACGCCAACCACGCCGGAAAAGACGCTGCTCGACTCGCCGACGCAGCCCGTGCCAAGGACGCCGCCCGTTGCCGGAACGTCACCGCCGCACCAAGCCGACTCCTCACGCACGACGCCGACCCCAGCACCACGAAGGTACGTCCTGACGTCACCCGCACCGCCACGTGTTACGTTACCGACGCCTACCGCTCTGACAAAGACGCCCGTCGTCCTGACGCCCACGCCCGTCGTCCCGACGCCGACGCCCGCCGTCCCGACGCCCGCCGTGCCGACGCTCATCGACTTTACGTCTCCCGACACAAGTCCGATCCCGCCGCCGCCTGCCACACTGCGTTTCGTCGACCCGACGCCACTTATCCCGACGCCGACGCTCGCCGTCCCGACGCCGACAATTCCGCTTCCGCCACCTCCTGTCCTGGAGCCGCCAACCTCGGCACCTCTCGTCGACCTGACGTCTCCCGACGCTGGTCCTAACGCATCATCGCCAGCAAGACCTCGTTTCGCCGACCTGACGCCACTCATCCCGACTATGATGACGCCTGACTCGCCGAAGCCAACCGAGCGACGCCCGACAACGACCGTCCCGCCGCAGTCTGATACGCCGTCCAGCACCCGCCTCGTGTCGGAGACACCTCCCGACGCCGGAATGACCTCGCCACCGCACCGAACCGCCGTCCCGACGCCACCAAGGTCATTTCCGGCGAAACCCGCATCGTCTCCGCCACACGACTCGCCACGGACGCCACCAGACTCGACGCCGACGCTTCGTGTCACCTTGTCGCCACCACCTGGCTTCGACGTCATCCGGCCGTCGTCACCGCTACCAGAGTGCGCAGTCGCAAACAGGACGCTTTGCGACACGATGTCCAGGGCCATGACGCCGAGACGCCTGAGCGCCGCCCCGCCGCCTGGATTTGCTCCTCTGTGCCCGCCTGGCTTCGAGGCACAGACGGATGAACCGGACCGAAAGAGACGGACGCGCGCGACGCCGACGCTGACGCCGCCTACATGCCCACCTGACACGACGCCAGAATCGACCGAGGCGCCACGACGCCCGATTCCGACGCCGATCGCCGCAGTACCGGAACACCGGTCAAGTGCCCTGCCGCACGAGACGCCACCCAAATGTCGCAAGTTGGCAACATTGGGACGCCGCACCGTGAAGAGTCGCCTGAGCTCCCTACATCCGCCTGTCGCGATGCAGGTCGACGCCACGACGCCGGGACGCCCGACCGTCCCACCGCCGAACGTGACCGTCACCCGGACTTCGACACCTGTCACCCGTCTGTCACGACGGGCCGCGAAGCGCCCGCCTGTCGGCGAGGCTGAGCCGGGTCGTGCCGAGCGCCGCCCGCGCTTGCTGCCCGCCTGCCACGAGCCGCCTGACCTTGGCCGCCGCCGCCCCTGCCGGCCGGCGCCCTGGCCACCGCCGCGCTGTCACACGCAGCAGCCGCAGCAGCCGCAGCAGCCGCCGCAGCCGCAGCTGACGCAGATTTGGGGCTCGGGACAACTGGTGGGTCACCACCCACAAGGTTAGTTAGTCAGCGCCCATTCTGTCCGTGTGTATCGTCCCCCATAGTGTAAACATTGCTCAACTGTCATTTTGTAAACATTGCTCGCCGCCATCATGTAAACATTGCTCGCCCTTCCATTGTGTAAACATTGCTTGTCCGTCCGCCATGTCAACATTGCCACCTGTCCGTACAAATGTAAACATCAACATTGCCACGTGGGAGTGCGCGACGTAAACAGTACAGGCAACGCCACCCAACCATCTGTCAAACGGCGCTGTCATATCGGCCTACTTTCGGAGGGGGCAATTGACGTCGTCCGGGCCTGCGGCCCCTTTGAGCCCGATACGACACCGCCCAACCACCATCTATATTCAAACCTCCCGCTCGAGCGTGCGTGTGTGCGTGTGTGTCTAGCCCGGCAAGAGGGCGCTTAGAAGCAGTGCGGCGATCCCTAAAATTGCTATGTTAATATTAATTGTAAGCCTTTTTGTTGTTTTCATCCATCTTCGCCCCAGTGCTGTGCAGTTTACTTGTGTTTTCTTTAATTTAAATAAGTTACCTTAAATAACTATAGACGTTGCCCGGGCGGACCCGAACAGGCACGGACTTGGACGAGGATAGGAATGCTTTTATATAAATTATCATTAAATAAGTAAATAGTAACAAACTTTCCATTGTCAGTAATTTTTATATATTTTTAATGTTTATCTGTAATTTACTCAACTTTCGCCGGGGCACGGAGTCGTAGAATACAGTAACGGTAATTGTGTTGGCGCGAAGGGCGCCATGTTGCCACCTGCGAGCGATGAGCTCACCCCAGTCCATCTTCATCACTGACCGAGAGCAGACGCGCCAGCACCCCGGGGACCTCAACCTTTGTTCATCACTGACCAAGTAATTTCTGTATCGTTAATTCTTTTTAAATCGCTTTCGTTCGTCATCCTCGGGGCAGCTCTCGGTCAGCGGGCTGTTTAATTGATTAATTGTCTCAGTCGAGTTTTTTTCATCACCGTGTAATAAGTATACTTTGCAGCATGGCCACGTGTGTGGACCATGCCCTCACCTAAACCGATTCGTGCCTCAGGCTTTTTAACCGTGTAATGTGTAACGTGTAACGGGCGTGTAGAGAGACGTGTTAGTGAAATTAAATCTGGAGAATAAATATAAAGTGAGTACTTATTTAATCACGTGGTGAGTGAGTCTAGGAGTGTGGCGTGCCCGACGCCTAGAGCGGGCCAGGTCTGGGTAGCTAGGATAGAAAGGGCTGGTAACTCGTCCCCACTTGGGCTACGTCACGCCCTGAGTGAGAGACTCCGCCGGGTCCACGTGCCCTTCCACGTGGTGGCGCCCATAGTTAACATCTCGAAATCACCGGCAATGCGCGATCAGCCCTCACCTAGAAGCCATTAAAGCTAAATAAAAAAAATCTCATGTCCCTTCAATCTTTGGGTTTTCAGTTATTAAAATAAAAATATCAAGATCAACCAGTTCAGACAATAGTATGTTAGTTCTTTCCTGTTTGTATTGTAGGTCACATCACATCACTGTTGGTTGTGTTCGTTGAATGCTTTAAAAAGAAATACAAGTTTTGATGCTTTCACTATGCCTAACTTATTTACTTTAGAATGCACAAATCCATATGATAAGAGACTCTACACTTGGTGAAGTAACTTGTGCTGTAAGTAACTATTCTAACTATTCTACAGAAAAAAAAAACTTTATCATAAAATTTCTCAATGTCATTCATCTGACTTCTCCACCACTCATAGGTTGTAACCTCTGATATTACTTCATCCTCAAAAATCAATTTTTGGAAAGGTAAACTTTTTGATTGAAATTTAACAATTAATGGAAGCAGTGAACTTGTCAAGTACCTTGATTTTGCAAACTCAAATGCTATGTGTTTTCTTCTTCGGTCAAATTAACACCAAGTGATTATTTTTTTTCTTTTGTATCCAGCATTTAAGCTAATAAATGAGCAGGTGTAAGTGCCATATGATATATTTTTTTGGAATTTTTGTATGACATTTTGTGGCTTCCATTTTCATTTGAAGATTTTTCCACATGAACACTGACTCAGAAATAATGCATGTATTTTTCTGAACTTCATCAAGGGCTATGGCAATAGGCTTCAAAATAGAAAGTAAGTCCTCTACATTGTTTCAAAACCATGTTAGAAATTTGGTTTTGTACTACTACTTTATCAATAGTGTCACGATGTTCCTCACAAATTTGTAATAGAGTTATCCAACCTTTAAGGCATGTCTCAAGGCAATCTACCATTGTATTCCAGCGCACTTCATTTGGGAGGATTAATTTTTGAACATCATATTGTCTGTAACATGCATTAGCAAAGTGGTTGTTTCTGAAATATTTTATTATGTGTAAAACATGTTCTGTCACACTAGGAATGTTCAAGTCATTTGCTAACAAGTTTAATATGTAAGCTGAACATCCATAAGTGATGATATTAAAATCTTCATTATCTTCCAAAATTTGGCGCATTTTTGACACATTAGCAGCATTATCAGTAACAACTGAGCGAACCTTGCACCTGAAGCCCTCCTCACACATTTTTATGCTGTTCACAGCCACTTCTCTCAGATAATTGGCAGTGTGAACATGACCAGATGTAAATTGTGTTCACTAAATATACATTCCCCGATTTAGTCGTAATTGATGCACATATTATTGGTTATTATGAACATTAGACCAGCCATCAAACCCAAGAGACACTTTTTTTTCCAGAGTAAGGGAACAAGTTTTCTTTTCTTCTTCATAAATAGCATCTAGTAGTGGACCACTAATTTCTTTTCTGTTTGGAGGGGTGTAACCTGGGCAAAGCTGTTGCATAAGTTTCACAATCTGAGGATGTTCGACATTACGAAAGGATGCAATTGTTGCAAATATAAAGCGAGCTACTTGCTGATCCAAAGACTTTTTCTGCATTGATGTTAATCAAACCATTTAGGAATCCATTGATACGTTACTTTTAAATTTTTTTCTATCTGCAAAAGTATATTTTGACTCGGTACCTTCATTTGACGAAGTCGCAGATGATATGATGGATGTATGAGTTTTGCTTGTGGAAGCTGTAATGCAGTCTGAAAAATAAATGTTTATCTTTTTTATTTAGTTCCAAATTACAAAGAGCTCATTCCATGAGATCTGGGTGTGACATTTGTTTTCATTGTACCAAATAAAATAAGATATGTGAAAAGAATAACTTTAAAATGTTAATGTATGTGACTTTTCTCTAACCTCTATAAATGTCTGCCAAATTTTATGAATAAAATGTGGAATAATTTGTTGGGAAAAAATTGGTACATGTAGTTCCGGGTGTGACATGGAATGAGCCTCTGTATACTACCACAATAAGAGTGATATTAAATAATCATCGTGTTACAGTGTAAAGATTGACTTTTTACATGGACTATCCAAAAGTTAGAAATAACTTAACTCTTTTAATTCACAAATCTCACAAAAAATTCCGGGTGTGACATTTGAAAGTTCCGGGTGTGACAGAGTGCAACACATCAAAGGTATTACAGTATTTTCTTGAGTCTTATACAATGACAGTAACCTATACTTGAAAATTTACTAAACCATATAATATTATAAAAAATTTAAAAAGTTTATCTTCATTTAAGTCAAAAATATAACACAATATTTTCATAATTCAGAAGAACAAAAAAGTCAGCAAATTATTAAATACTAAAAAAACCTAAATGATTACTAAACTAGTCTACTTAAGAGATATAATTCTTGTGACTGTTGTCAAATAAACTGTAACAGGCATATAATAACAACACAAAAATATGTACAAAACATCAAACATTCTATATGATGTCCAATTGCCTAAGGGCTGTTTCAGACACTTGGGTTGAATTCATACAGCATATGATTACCATGAAGAAATTATTTTTGGATAAGGTACAATTCCAAATACTTGTGACGATGCTACATAAGACACATCTGATTCATCAGCTCTGTACAGTCTACCTGTTTCACCATATTGTTTTAAAAACAGTATTTGTACATCACCTTCTACAGTAACATTTGTTTGGCAAATTCCCAAATAGTCCTTCCTATATTTACCACTGGCACTATCTAACTGTACTTTAACAAAAACACAGGGTGAAAGATTGTTGTGAGAAAAGGCTAATGTGGGAATGTGAGAGGTATGTAGAATTTCAGAGTTTTCCTCAACTTCTGAATCTGCCTTCAACCACCAGTTTTTTTGAGTTTACTGCCACATATTTAGTTTCAGGAAACAACACAATTTTCTTCAACGTAGACTTAGCAGTCTTTGCTGCAAGGAGAGAAAAATCATCTGAACTTTGGAAGTGATAAAGCGATTTAATACCTTCAATTGATAAAACATTGTTCCAGCGTTCATTCAGGAATGTTTCATTTTCTTGAACATCAGTTCTGGGTACAAAAAGGCAAGTGATGTTTTTAACTTTAGTGCAGGCACATAAAATGTTTTTGCTGAATCTACTTTACATTTGTACGAACGTGCTACATTCCATACAACTCTTTTGATGGTTCCTCCTATTCCATTCACTGCAAAAAAGTTCCAAGTTGCTGTGACACCCAGATCGTTAGTACTATGACACAGATTCGATAAATTGTACTTGCTTTTGAACTGTGCAGCGCAATTGTCTGAGAAGAAGTCAACATGGGTCAAATTGGGATATATTGTGCGGAAATCCTCAATTATAACTTTTATGAATGTCCAAGTAGTATATTTACTGTGCGCCAAATCATCACTGATTACTGCATAAGAGTGTACAGATTTTGCAGTCCAGATACAGCATGTGAACATTGTGACCTGTTCTGTGACCAGTGAGCAGACTGTGTTTCGTCCTGCTCTAAAGCGTAAAGTTTTCTGCAAAGTCTATTTGCACTAAAACTTTACCTTGACAGATGTAATTTTTAAGTGTTTCAAAATGTTTAGACTGAACATTTTTGACATAGCAATGTATTTTGAAAGTAGGAAGTTGATCATTCAGCTGCTGAGTTGCTGCAGCTAGCGTAGTATCTTTTTCAATCTTTTTTTGGACGTTTTTCAATATTTATTATCCACTCCAAGTATTTGATTGTCTGTTGTGGGTCGTATTCTCCTAGTATATCTTCAATATCTCTGTACTTGCACATTTGACTCATTGTACATGCACGTTTCATTGGTTGGGTCACATACTAGTTAGTCAAAAACCTGGTTGTGATTACATGGACATTGCAATATCTGTTTAGAAATTGATTCCAACAGGTACATAAAATTTGTATGGTATTTGAAAATGCATACATGATGAGGCATGCGAGACATACTGAGAATATTTTTTGGCCTTAGCTCGTAAAATTTAGACTTCTTTATGCTTACATTTGGATATTCGGAATGAAATTGTTCCATCATTTCGTTAACAGTCAACATTAAATGCCGAACCTGTTTATGCTCCTTTTTACCAGTTTCAGGATCTTTAACAGTTTCAGGATCTTTAACAGTTTTTACATCATGTCTACCTGGAGCTTGACGACTAATGTCATCTCTGTTGTAGAAATCAATTACAAGATGTTTTACTGAATCTGGTAATTAGCATCACTGGAGACCTTTGTGGGGTTCAAAACAGATTGATCAACTTTTTCACAACAGCCAGTTTTTTCGAGGGACTATTAGGCAATAACGGCTTGACTCTTTTTACTGCCTTACCAAAAGACTGCACACACTGATATGAGCCAATGGAAGAGACTGAATCTTGATCACTTTGACTGTTTGACACCCTTAGTTTCTTGTTTTGGCGACATTTCTGCTGGCGTAGTCTGGCATTTTTTCGCATTTCATACAGTTAAATGTTTATCTCTTTGAACTTGCTTCTTCATTGACTTTATCCTTTCTCTGTCCCTATTACATTCTTAATGGAGGTAGACTTTCCATTTTTCAGGATTCTCTTCTTTCATTCTTCGTGTGAATGCTGTCAATTTTGCTTTTAGCTTTGGCCCCATTTATTCTGAAATAAAATAATTTAAAGTAAGTTAAATTGAACATACAGGAATACTAGTTTTATAATTGAGGCATATGCACAAATTTATTTCAAGTTAGGTTGTCTAGACCTAGTTGTGACATTGATTTCGAGAAAATGGATTGTCTGCTTTCAGGTATTTGTACCAATCATGTAGAGCATTAAGGCCAAATAATAGTCACAAATACTAATTTATACAATTTAGCTTAGTTGAATTTTTAGAAACTATGGTAAGACTGAGTGATTTCGAATACAATCTCATATCTACAAATTTTTATACACCATTGGCTCAGGTTTTCACAAAGACTAGCAAAGACTAGCAAATACACAAGTACCTCACTACAGTAAAACCTTTTTGTTGCAACCCCATTTATTGCGACCACCTCTCTATTACAACCCGATTTCGAGGAACCGTGGAAAAATTGCAGAAAATCCTAAGAAAATCGGACAGAAAATAAGTTTCTTGTGGTGAGTAGCGTGTTACTGCGTTTCTCTTGCCGAGTGCTGTACTGCCGTAGGCAGCGCATATCTAAAAATAGATACCACTTCCTGTCGACCGCTGTCAGCACTTGACAACCCCCATTCCACGTCCCTTTGCCGGCAGGGTGCAGATAAAGGTTTTTGTGGCAACGTGTTTACGTTTAGCCTTTTGCGAGTGTCTAGTGTGGTACGCAGTTAAGGCAAAGCTACCTGCTGGATTTCTCTTGATTTTGATTACTATCTGTTGACAATACATAGCGACCGACTGGATGCACGCCCGCCCGCCTCGACTTGTTTTAACTGCGCAGCGATGTTTATTTTGACAGCTCAAGCAATTATCTTTTCCCGTGGGTTGATAGAGAAAAAGGTCTCTTCACCCAGCATAAAAAAAAGGCTACGCCACTTATTCCCCATGCAGGAAACACACTGGCTGCCGTCTGTCTCCCCGCATTTATCTTTCTTCTAACATTCCACATCTCACGCTCACCTCTCGCGTGAGCAATAACGAAGCGACCATGCATTGGGCCATTTTATGCTTTGTTTGGTGACAGCAGCTTGATTTTATTCGGTATATTCCTTTTCATAGGACCCTTGCTATTAAAATACATTTATATTTAAGTTTGAAAGCTTGTAAATTTCTTGCCAGAGATGACTGAACTCGAACTTGGTGTGAAAAGTGACATATTTTGACCCCTCCCTCACCGCTTTAGTACCCCATTCATAATAGCCCAATTTTACGGGAGAAGGGAGGGTGAAATGAGCATTTTCTCACTGAAGGTTTTTCAAAGGAAGCGAAGTTGGGGTGTTATAAGGGAGGACACTAGATGGTTTGTGTGTCTGGGAGGGATGAGCTAGCCTTGAAGAATGTTACTGAGAGGAAGGAGGGGTGAGCTTATGCGTCATGAAGCCGATGCCGCCAGCCAGCCAGCCAGCCAGCCAGCCGGGCGAGCTTCGTGTGCGCCCACTCGCGTTGCAGAACCTACAGCTGCCATATTTTTAAAGGAAATGTCCCATTATTTTTTTGTTATTCTTACATGAACATTATTGGAAGTATTAAAGCCGACACAAAAATACGCTGTGTGTTAAAATTAACAGATTTTAATCATCTTTAAATTAGTTTTTTTTAAAAATTTTTTCTGATTTTCTCATTGTGGTCAAAATGTTCAATTTTTTGACGGTTCCCGAGAATGTATTCGTAAAATCACTGCTTTGTTAAATCCGGGGTTCGTGACATTGGGGTTCTAGTGTATTTAACTACGGCAAGCAGAAAACGTACGTAAACTAACCAGTAAAAATAAACTGTCTTTTTACATATTTTCTTTAGAGGTGGCCTGTAGGGCGACGGACTTGTGATGAAGGTTGAAGTGGGTTTAAAGCAAAGCCGTCTAGCATTGTGAGTGACAGCATCCTGCCATTGTACGGCTGGTTTCTTAGCGAGTAGCAATTTGGGAAAGGGAGGGGGGGGGGGTGGAAATGAACTGAAAATTTCGGAAAACATCTATTACGACCCCACCTCTATTACGACCCTATTCCTGGGAACCGTGAGGGGTCGTTTCAGAGAGGTTTGACTGTATTACCATTTTGCAAATCATGCAAACAGGTACTATGATGAGCATACTGCCACCATTTTTTCTTGTTTATATAATAGTTATCGAAAATTTGGAAAATTGCAGGCATTCAATAAGTGCCACACCTGGAACTCTGGTTTTTTATATTAAACATTTTTTAATTATGCTCTAATTTGAACTAGACAATAGCCTAAAGTGTTAAAATGATATTCACAAAACAGCAAATGAATTGCAATGTATGAATAATATTTATACAAACTAATTGTATAATCTGTTTCCGGGTGTGACACAGCACATGGTACCTTACAAGAAGCTATATATGGCAATATATTTACCTGAATACGTTGATTTTGTCACGGACACAAAAAGCAAACTTCTTCTAACCTCAACCACTGATTTTGGTGGGAAACAGTTGAATGCTGTAATTATGGCAGATCTGACTAAAAAGACATTGATTTCCCTTTAACACAGCTTGGTCACATTAAAGACTAAGACTATATCTCTATACCAAATACATTGTAATTAAAAAAAAAATCAATATTATGGAATATTAACATTAAATTTGACTCTACTGTACAAAATGTTTAATTTCTTTGAAAAATAATTTTTATCACTTTTGGCTCATTTGACATGGAATAGCTGAAAGGGAGAAAAAGTTAGAAATTAAGACAGTTTCACTCTCTTAATAACATGCTTTGCTACTGCCAGGTTTTCAGTGCTAGCTGCATAAAGCTGGGATCACGTGTGGAAATTAAGTATTTAGAATTATGCAGCAAGTGTTGATACTGCACTATCTTTGACACACCATGACAATATCGTAAGAAATAATTTCAGAATAATATTTAAACATTGAAAAAAAAATATTTTTTTTAGGCTATCTAACACTTTAACGACGATGGAGGTCGAATACGACCGCTCAAGCTCCGTCTTTGGGGAACAGATCGATCGTATACGACCGCCATGCACTGCTTGTGTGTACGGCCGCACTGAGCCCACACGACTGCGCCTAGCTTAGATACACCCATTAGGAACGACCGACCTGGTCCCTCGCGACACTGTACAAAGATTGGGTTCAGAAATTTTTTGTTCTCTTTGTTTATATGAACCAGTCAATAATTTGATAGTTATTTTGTTTGTTAAATGTCTATATGGTTTTTTATTATTTTTGTATATAATTTTTTGTGAATAAACATTAACATATTTTTACAATTACAGTTTTATATAATGTACCAAGTATTCATGTTGATGTTTGAATTTTCAAGCTTTGACTTTGAAGGTCAGATTGGTCGTATACGTCCGCTACACGCTGTTCGTGATTTCAGCGACACCAAACCCACACGACTGCTGTGGTCCCTCATGAAACTTCACTCCATTTGTTTTCAGATTTTTATGCTGACTTTATTTTTCTTATTATTTTATATTTCTTTATATTATTTTTATTATTCTTATTATAATAATCCTAAAACATGAAAAATATGCAATAAAACATTTTCCCAGTCAAATAATAGAGTTCCTTTAGAAAATAGAATTGTTACACTTCTTTTACAAATTTTTTGGCAAAGCTTTATGTTTACAGCAAGAAAGATGTCGGAAAAATAATTTTTATCACATCTAAAAATATGAAATACGATCTTTTAAAGTACATTTATAGATGGACACATGAAAAATTAATGCATGTAGGCGTAGTTCTTACAAAAGTACGGATATTATCACACAATAACAATTGTTCAGTTGCGATGATATGAATGGAAACATTCCAAACAGAAATGTGGTTCAGCTGCACAATCTCTGCAGAATGTTACTTCATCTTTTACTTTGTTTTTTGATGTTTCTCCCTTGGAGCACTTTGCATAGCATCCTTTGCAGTACTTGCGCACTTTGTCAAATTTACCCGTTTTTTTTTGTCAAACCTATGCGACTGTAAGGATCGGCGTCTAGATGTTGGAGGTGTGGAACTGATGACTCGTCGACGCACACTGTTTCAGATGGCGTGTACATTTTTTGAAAATTTGCTATCAGTTTTTCAACCAGAGGGGAAATATCGTGTAGTCGGTCACTTTCAACCTGATCCTTGTTATCTGAAAAGTGCCATAGCCTTAGCAGCATTTCAAATCTGTTTCTGCTCATCACTGATGGAATCAAGTCATTTTTGTATAAAATGTCTTGGCTACAATAACTGCGTATCATTGGTTTTCGAACAAGTCCCATGTAACAAATAATTCCAAGAAATGTCTTCATTTCTCCCACATTAGTTGGGACCCACTTTGGTGATGATTTACACTGTCCATTACTGAAAGTTTGCTCCGTGTATATATTTGTTTGTTCGACCATCATTTTTAAAATGTCTTCACTCACGAACAATTCAAAAATATTGATAGGTGTGACATCTTCCAATTCCTCACTTAGACCAGACTGTGTGCTAAAATTGAACTGTTTATTTTTTTCAATGTGGATCAGTCCACTGATATTCAGGCATAACTGTAGGTTGATAGTAGACATTCCGGCCTCAACAATAGTGGATTGGATATGGGTAGAGGTTGATGGAGCAGGGTCACTGGAACTCCGATGTTGGCACTAACACATATTATCTGTTTTTTCGGAAGGGGATCATCACTTTCTGAACAACTGGATGATGAATCATCTCCAGAAACATCAAAGTCAGGATCGTCCGATGCATTGTTGGTTGTAATGGTGTCATTTTCAGAGCCTAAAAAAAATTTACTTACAATGTTATACGCAAAAAAAAGTGATTTTAGGAATACATAATTTGGCAGTAACGGTAATGTAGACAGCTGTTTACTGACCAATGCTGCAAGCTGTCTAAACTACATCTCAGTCAATGTCATCAAGATTACCAAAATGTGACTTTCAACTTCTAGCGAATAAGAGACAGAAGTTAGCTGCATGGTAATAGAAAATGCTGCAACATTACCTGTATTGCCAAATTTTCCTCTTATAATTTATGCAACTTATCAGAATCTGAATCCAATTTACATTCTTGAGCTAACTTCAGAATGCGCTGAGTTCGAGATTAGAACTTGTCTGTCATGTTGACTTATTTACACATTATGCACTCACTGGAAGAAGTTTGAACACATTTATAGAGAACATCACATGTACTAACTAGAACGAAACTAAAAACACTGATTTGGGGACAACATTCATTTACATACTAAATGAAAAAATTGATAAAGTGGGCATGTTTACAAATTCCGGTTCAATTTTCAAGACTATGAAAACCTGCAGATGAGACATCACATAGGTAGTTTGATGCCTGGAACAGCTAATAACCTGACACCACGAATATTATGTACGGTCAGTGTCGCTGTGGTCGACAGAACCAGATGAAACAGTGTACCATTACGTAACTTTAGAATAAGATAAAAATGAGAGGGAGATGAGAGGTTGAACATTGCCGTGAGATATTAGTGTTCTCCGATTTTGTTCAGCAGAGCCTAAGAGGCCAAATGTCACGAAAAATTAAGCAAAATTACGATCGGTCGTATACGCCTGCTCTGGTCCTGTAAGAAAATTGAATTATATGAAGTCTCAAGGGCCCACGGCGGGCGTATATGTATGACCAATGCCAATTTTGAGAAATTTTTATTATTCAATTACACAAAAATGATATAAAATAACAGAAAAAATTGCATTTTACTAGTAACAAACAGATAATGCCGAAATTTCTTCGCTGGTACAGACAAAAATTTGAACTTGGTCGTTAAAGTGTCAATCATAAAATATTATTTTTAGCTCTCAAAATAATTAAAATATAATTTTAGGCTATCAAAATCATTAATAAAAGTCAAACTTGAATACAAAGCTTGAAATAAAAACACAGTCTAAGCAAAATAAAATATGAGCAGGCTTACTGATATTATATCAGTGCTGCCAACCTCCCAACTCTCATCAGTAATGAGAGTTATAAATGAAATAAAACATTCGTAAACATAAGCTACAAATTTTATACTGTATTAACAACTCACAGACACACTCTTATGTATTAGATAAACTTTACTAATCCACTGAATAATATATATTTACAATAGTAGGATAACTAAAATGTAACTAAAAAACTAAAAACATTTTATTTCAATATTTATGTTTGTTCTTTTCAACATTCTTGCCATTTAATTATCGCCTGATAACATCCGCATTGTTGCAAGCTTAGCTTCCTCAATCTGCTTTGAAGTAAATGTGTTTTTATAGCACACTTCTTTAGATGAACTGCATTTTACTTTCTGCACCATTAGAGCACCTAAAGTTGCTGTAGACAAAGATGATCTAAACTCTGTTTGGTTGCGACGAACACTGCTGAAAATTCTCTCTGTTGAAGAATTGCTGTGAGGCACTGTCAAAATCGCCAACATTACTTTTGGCAATATTCTAAATTTTAGTTGACCACTTGAATTTCTGAGAGTAGATTTCACAAAAAAAGACTAAATAGGTTTGTGTAGACATCTCACTTTACCGTAATCTTGATGCTTCTTAGATTCAATGTAGCGTCGGCAGTCATCACGCCCTCCATGTGCGATAACAACATCTCAGCTGCAGACTTCACAAAATACATGTTTATCTGAATCTTTTGAAGAAACTAGACACGGCCACTCTTTTGTGTAACTTTCACGGTATTTTTGAACAATTTTTTTGCCACTAGACGTAGAAGGAATGCCTACACACTTCATTAGGCCATGAGACACAAAACTATTGCGACGCGGAACGCGAAAGACAACAGAAAACCTTCCATGTGTAGGCTGCTACCAACCTTGCATGTTTTCAATTTTGCCAAAACATTAACTACAATTACCAGAATTGTCGTGCCTGTAAGATTATAGAATACCAAAAGTCTCGTTCCCTAAACATTGCTAATCGGATACACGACCGATATTTATGGTACGAAATATAGCGCTCCGTCCCGAAAATATCTAAGGAAAACTAGACACCAGATATTTTTAACTTTTCGTTAAATTTATCTTTGTCCGTAATAAAGAAATAGCCTTCCGTAATTCCGTAATTGGACGTATAAATCAGTAATAATCACGGACAATCCGTAATAGTTGGCAGCACTGTTATATATTCATATATGACTTGTTTAAAGTTAAGAATGAAAACTTGATATATTCCTAATTGACTTAGTTTTATATTAATTACAATATGTAGCAAATTTAACACAACAAAGTTTTCTGTTTGGTAGCATCGATATGCATTGAGTTGACAGTGTTCTTATTCTTGATGCAAACCAGATACCTGCTGTTTACTGAACACAGTACAACTCAATGGAGAATACACAGTTTGCAAGTACTGCTCATTTGTATTAACTTCATGAAAGTGCCTCTTCACTAAATCTACCACATCGTCACTATCCATGTCATTCATAGCAAAATACTCCGAACAGAGGCTAATCTCATAAATAATTCTCATCTCATAAGAACAATAATAAATAATTGGTACAACAACAAAGATATAAATATATATTACTGTAATTGGATATAATACTGCAAACAACTTACAACAAACCCATAAAAAAAAATTACTTAACGAAAGGTTTCACCTGGGTTACATGAGCCTTTATAAATTTAAATTTGCGCTTACAGCACTTTAACAAAAGGGTATTGGCACCCAAAAACTTGTCGATACAATAAGGTCCTTCATAAGGAGGAAGTAACTTTACATTCAATTGATCAGCCAACTTAGGCAATTTAAATGCTCTACAAAGAACTAAATCCCCAATCTTATAGCCATGAGGTGCTCTAGCCTTGTTGTACATGTCAGAAACGGCCTTACACGCCTTATGAATGTTACAGGAAACAGTTTTGAGTACACGTTCCAATGCCTGGGCGTCCAGGCTGGTGTCGAGGGACGGCAAGCCCCACTGGTTCAGTAAGAGGATGGTAAGCTCACGGCCTAGGAACGGGATTGAGGGTGGAAAACCAGTAGCCGAATGAAGAGCAGAATTAAGTCCGACATTAATATACTCCAGATCTGAATCCCAAAGAGTCTGATCATACCGGTAGAAGGAAATCAGGATGCTTTTAAGAACCTTATTTTGTCATTCTACCATGTTGCCCTGCGGAAAATAAGCTGAACTATAAATAGGTTTAACAGCCCATTAAAAAAGAAAATTCTTATAGATAGTAGACTGAAAATACGGGGCATTGTCAGAAACAACTATACATGGAGGACCAAACAACTTGAAAACCTGTTCCTTAAGCACCTTAACAATAGTAGCAGCTTTCATGTTTCTAAGAGGTAATAAAATAACAAATTTTGTAAAAATATCCAAAACAACAAGCAAACATACATTACCCTTCTTAGAACATGTCAGAGGACCAAAAATATCAATATGTAAGACATGCCAGGGCGCAACAGGAGGATCAGCAGCATACAAACCCACCTTACAATTATGCGGCGGCTTAGAAATCTGGAAGTCGAGACAGGATCGAACAAAGCTCCGAACATCAGCATGAAGCTCGGGCCAAAACAGGTGCGCTGAAATTCTGCGAAAAGTTTTATCTATTCCTAGATGACCACCTAGGAGAGATGCATGAAAATAGGTTAACACCATAGGCCTCAAGACAGCTGGAACAACAGCCTTTCGGGCTCTGCCAGAAGTTCCTGTAAAATACAACATGCCACTCTCCTTAACATAGGGAACAGCCTTCTTATCATGAAGATCTCCAAGTACCTGCTGGCAGAGAGGATCCTGAGTCTGACATTCCTTGATATTAAAATAGGATTCCGGAAAAAAATTTAAAAGCAGTGATAAATTTAGTAGCGTCAGAAGAGCGGGGTTCCAAAGGCTCGAATTCATCGGTGCAAAACATGCGAGAGAGTCAGCTATAACATTATCTGTACCTGGAATGTGATGGATGACAAACTGAAACCGTGATAACCTAAAATCCAGCGACCCAGCTTACCCAGCTGATGAGGATGATTAATCAGCCAACTAAGGGCTCTGTTGTCGGTATATAAATCGAACTCCAGAGCATCCAGATAACTTTCAAATTTTTCTAGGCCGAACAGGCAAGCCAGGGACTCCTTCTCATAGACACCTAATCGCTGTTCAGACTCTGATAGCGAGCGATTAGCATAGGCAATGGGCCTAATCTGGCCTTCTTTAAGGTGTCCTAGGACGGCTCCAAGCGCATTGTGCGAGGCATCAACCTGAACGGCAAACTGTTTACTAAAATCGGGTAGAATGAGCACTGGGGGTGAAGCCATACAAGACTTCAGCGCCTGAAAAGATTTCTCTTGTTCAGGGCCCCACTCAAAAACTGAATCCTTCTTACGTAAGATATTTAAGGGAGCAGATAAGGAAGCAAAATTATTAATGAACCTGGAAAAATAACCTAACATACCCAAGAAGCGTTGAACTCCCTTTAAATTGACAGGCCTAGGAAACTGGACGATAGGGGCGATCTTGTCAGGATCCATCAGGAGGGTACCTTGTGAAATAACATAACCTAAAAATTTAACAGATGTTTTTCCTAATGTAACCTTCTTCGGGTTAACAGTGAGATTGGCCCCTCCTAAACGAGAAAGGACTTCAGTCAGGTGAGTAATGTGACCTCAAAGGTGTTACTGTAAACAATGATGTCATCGACATAATTAAACACATAATCATACTTAAGATCATATAGAACATGATCAAGGATCCGGCTCATAGCCTGACTGCCAAAACTAACACCCATAGGCACACGATTAAATTCAAAATGGCCTAAAGGAGTTGAAAATGCTGTATACTTGCGGCAACTAGGATCTAGCAGGCACTGGTGAAAACTTTGATTCAAATCAATAACCGAAAAATATCTAGGCTTACCTAGATGCTGAAGGGCAGACTCGACAGTAGGGAGTGGATAAACATTGTCTTTAGCAATTTTATGGCTCAGAGGAATGTAATTGTGCACCATGCGCCAGCTCGCGCCGTCTTTTTTACGCAATAAAAAAGTAGGAGTGCAAAAATCAGATGTAGAAGGTGAAATTACACCAGCGGCCAAGATCTTATCCACGATGTCGCGCATGATCTGAAGTTTAGTGGGAGAAACTTTTGAGATATTTAGCCTGAACAGGAACTTCATCCTTTAAATAGAATTTATAGGGCAAAATGTCACAACGTCCTAATTTAGAGGTGATAACATCGGAAAAGGCGTGAACTAGGTCAGCAATAGCCTGCCCTTGCGCAATGCTATCAGCATCGCGGCACTCAAAGATAACAGAATTACTAGGATGCGAACGTAAAGGAACCTTCACAGAAGGGGCGAAATCAAAACGGAGCTCACGCTGGCCCACATCCAGGACACAGCGAGTCTTACTCAAAAAATCTAAGCCCAAAATAAAATTAGGTGAAAGACCAGGAACAACAAGAAACTTCCAATTCCAGGAAAAACATTAATCTTAAAGTGAATAACCACGAACGTATTTGCGCGAAGACACTCGCCATTCGCCACGCAAATATTAACCTGGTTTTCAGAAAATACACGAAAAGAAAATTTAGGAAATGTTTTGATAAGATCTGGAGAAATGTCTCACTAATAGCTGAGCATGTAGCACCGGTATCAACGAGAGCCGAAAAGAAACGCTCGTGAATACACACGGGCAAGAAATTCAAAGAAACGGAGTTAGAGGCTTTCCTATAGAAGCGACAGAAACAACCTCTCTTCCGTCCTGTCAATGACCGTTTCCCGGAGAATTACTCCGGTAATGACCCAATCCCCTACAGGAAAAACATTTACGCGCGTTAACATCAACGCGTGCCTGATCACAGTCCTGAGTCACGTGTCCAAACACGCAACAATTTGCGCAGCGAGCGCGAGAGAATGTTGGAACATCCTGTGCCGGCTGCGTAGAAGTGGCAGCGCCGCCGCCAGTCAAACGCAGACGCGGCTGGGTAGTGTCAAGAGGCGGGGCAGACGGGCGACCGGGTGGGGGGGGGGAATTACACTAGCCACACCGCCGGCAAGGAAGCGCGCACGCGATCCGCTGTCAAATCTACGTAAAGGCGAACACCGCGCACGTGAACTGTCATGAAGGCGAGGCACAAAGGAGTAATGTTGATGACTATTATTTTCATGCGTGCGTAAAACACGAGTGTCAGCATCATGTGCGTCACTGCCACGAAAATGTGACGTAACCTGTAGGCTGTGAAATCCCCTGTCATAAACACGTGACACGGACGTAGACCTAGTGGGAGCCGAGAACTCAGCCTCATATTTAGACACCGCTAATAAACGCGCCTCTACCTCACTACCCCAGGCATGCAAAGCATTAAAGGTGGTAGGCGGAGCTAACATGCCACAGTGGGTGAGCACATGGGGCGCCAAGTTGCCTAAAATAAGCTGTACTAACTCAGGCTCAGCAATGTCAATTTCCAAAACATCGGCATAGGAAACAACCTCATCAATGTAATGAGTCACTGACTCATTAGGAGGCTGAAACCTGAAAAACAAATCGCGCTTACACGCGTCCATGACGCGCGGCGGAGACACAGCACGAAGTACCGACGTCTTAAAAGTATGAAAATCTACCTTCTGTACGATAGCCTCTGTTAATCTAGACACATAAACGCTAGTACACTTACTAAGCAGAGCTTTCATAAAGGCGCCAGCTGACACTAAATTCAATTTAGCGAGGCGCTCAGCCTGTAGAAAAAAATCTAGAATAGGCCTAGGCTCACTACCACTCAACACAGGAAGGGATTTGAGAACAGAGAAATACAGTTTTTGAGAAAAGGAATTATCGGGAGCCGGACTTACTTCCAGTGTGGGCTGCGCCGTCGGAACACCAGACGAGACATCACTGAACGAGCGGGCGCGCATGTCAGCCACGGTGTCGCTCGCTGCAGCAGGCAGCTGGTTCTCCTCGAGATACCGTATCAGTTCGTCGCGGTGAAGCCGGTAGATCCAGCTGACTCCCGAGCCGCTCATGGTCATGAATGAAAAAAAAAGCAAAACACAGCAAAACCACTGCCGAAGCAGAGTAGCGCAGAAGTTGTAGCCGCACCTACAACTGAAAACAACATAAACAACAAAAGGTCGTTCCAGTACGACCAACGGCAGAAATTCGCTGTGCTACAAGAAGAAAGTCAAAGTCAAAATCAATTATTTATTCATAAATTATATAGAGGCAACACACATGTTGCATACAGACAATAAATAAGCATTTATCAAGTATTCCCGCGGGAATCATTCACACTGAGAGAAGCTTAAAATAACGTTGCGATAAATGGGGCTAACTGATGACGCGTTTGACATAGCACAAATAATATGGGCCGCTAGGCAACAACAAGAAAGAAAGAAAGATTACACTTACAATTACTATTACCGTTACGACACGGCTTGACAGGAAGTGTCCAAAGCCATCGTGGCGTGCCCATATACAGCCGCAGAAAAACACTGTTACATAAGCTACCAGTAGTACTCGGCGTGAGAAAAAGAAACTAAGGCAAAGAATCCAATTAAGCACTGACCTGAAGGGTCCAAAAGAGATTACGAACATTACTAAACATGGCAAAAATCCAAAAGTGAAAGCGCGGCCACGACGCGCAAGCAAGAACAAGAAATCATACTAATTACTGAAAATTACCGAAGTTAAGTTTCACAGCCGAGTACATACCAACGCGACGCCAGCCCCAAGTGGCAGCCCTCGTATCAATTGACCGGAAGACTGCGGCAAATAGCCTGGGTGCCGAGGTTATATAGGCCGGGAACAAAACACGGCAGAGTGCGCTGGTGGCGCGGCGGGGAAGGGATGAAGAGGGGGGGTAGGAAGGGGAAAGGAGGGGAAGTGCCCACACTGCTTCAGCACAGGCCAACAATAGTTTTGGTGCTGTGGTATTTGGAGCTGATTTCATATGAATTTGGTGCCCTTGATTCAAATATGGCGTTAGTTTTTGCCTAGGAGGTTCTAAGATATAACATTTTATCGAAATGTATGTTTTACATTATTTTAGGTTAAATCCATGAATCAAATCTAAAAATTAACATAAAATTTTTATTAAATTAGACAAATATTATTTTATACAAATATATTATACAAATATTATTAGTATATACTATTATTATTATATTTATATACAAAAATAGTACCAAGTCATCGATGGAACCAACTAGTCACTGTACACTTAAGCTTCTTTTTCGTGAACTTCTTTAATATATGGCGTGCTGAGAAACATAGTGGTGTAAGTCAATCATGGTACATTTTTCAGAAATTAAGGTTTTGCTTTGCATTATGTATTACAGAAAAATCACAAAACATTTTAGAATGAAACAAAAGACACATGGAAATAAAGCAAAGTCTAAAATTTAATATTCCTTTTGAAAAACAATAACATTAATAATGTAAATTATTAAAAGGCAATTATTTCATAAATCTCATTATCAGTAGCAAGGCAGGATAACAAACTATTAACCTCTAAAGAACTATTGTCCTATTGGTGTAACGTACGCTGGGCTGCAGGTAAACACTCAATAAAAGAATAAGTAAAAAATAAAGCCTTGGAAGCGTCAGCTGAGAAAACAAAAAACAACAATTATCACAGAGGTGCCCAGATGTCGTACAAAGGAATTGACATATAACCTACTAGGAACTCTAGGAGGCTATGTGGATCGAGGATGAATAATAATGAAATAACAAGAATGCTGGTTTGATTTATATAACTGCCCTTTTACTAAAATAATTTACTTTGCTTTTTCTTTCCTTTTATCTTCATCTTTTAAGTACACATGTATTAAAATATATTAATTACAAAACAGAAGGGAGCCCCGGGGCAACAAAATACATATAAAAGTAAAACAACCATATCTCTAAAACTTGACCGTTGTTTTACGTGAGTTCGCAGGCTCAAAAGAAAGACAATTACATTATGTTTTTAATTTGCTTTTGAAATGAAAATAAATATTATCAATTATCAAATCCGGCTTCTTTAACACATTCATACACGGACTTCCAAGCATTTAATTTAGCTTCTTCATTTTTGTATCCTGCGGATCCCCTGTCATACAAAATATTTTTACTTTCTATTACAGCTATCAAATAGCTATCAAATGTGCCTTCCATTTTTATGTTATTGTGTGTTTGAAAACAATAACAAACCACTCAAGTCAACAGCACCAATACTTTCGTGACAATTGTTCTTTTATAAGCCCACTAGAGTAGTACTTAAACTGTTTGCTGATTGGCTACCACCAGGGTCGCGCACAGAAAATAACCTAAAAGTTAAAAGTTAATGAACTTTCTGTGCGCCAATCCTGTGCTATTTTTCAATGTGGCAGCTGATACCTAATAGTGTATGTTGAACTTCTGTGTGTCTGTGCTGTTTGCGTGCTATTGCGAATGTAGCCCGGGCTTTACGGTACTCTGTAGATCTTTAATTGTAAACATTTTATTCTCTATCATGGCAAAATTTATTGTTTTTATAATAATAGTCATTTTGCGTGAATCAAACGTTACCTATTTTATAATATACATTCAAAATATATTATCCATAATAAAACTAGGTAAATATGAAAGAAGTACTAGCAAAACTGTGCCAAGTTCCATTGTAGCATTTGTGCGCTTACACGCGTGCAGTGTTTGCTAACACATTTTAATTATTTCATTTCAAAACCGCATAAATGTCTTTTCTTTATTTTACTTTTGACAGCAACACGCGTCCTCTTTCGCCCCATGGTCCGCTCTGTATCAGGTCATGCAATATTTTGAATGTTATTGTAATTTTGGCCATTTAAAATTTGTGTTTTATGTGTAGTGAAGTATTTTTTTAGTTTTTATAATTAATTTTTTTATAGTTTTTTGGTTTTCTAATGGTATATACGTTCCTTTATTTCCTATAATAAACTCATCATTTACTACTGGAATCTTTCCATAATATCTTCAAATTGCAATAACTATTTCCCTGCATAAGAAAGGTAATAAATCAAATATATAAAATTATCGTCTGATAGCAGTTACGTCTAGTTTCGCAATAATATTTGAACAATGTGTTAAAATTATATGTATGAAAATTATAAAATACTAGCAAATTTACAACAGCTAGAAGCACTGAAACAGCTTTTGCTGATTTTTTTTTTTATAAAAGATACCGATACAAGGCAATTGATGATGAATCAATATGAATTTTTTGCAAAGCATCTAACACGATTTGACACGATTAATCAAAATATAATGTTGAAAAAAAAAATTATTTTAACTGGGAATAGTTTAAAAAAACGCAAATTATTTCAGTTTTATCTTAATGACATGAAGCATATAGTACCCATTCTGCTCAGCCTGAATGATTAGATCCACATTGTCAATTCTGATATCCAAACAACAAATATCGGGGTTGCCCAAGGAAGCATTGTCCTGTCCTATTATTGAATACGTGAATGTTGCGGAAGAATCAGTAAAAATATGTATCTCATTAGCTTTGCGGATGACGCCAAAATAATTCCTTTAAAAACCCAAATATTCTCAAATTTACGAAAGTTTGTTTCAGAGAAACGTTTTAGATAGAGGAAAGTAGACAAATATGGAATACCAACTCCATTTTGTTTAATAACTTTTTAAATATTCTTTGTACAGCAATGACAAACAGCAGGAATAAGCACGTGAGGTTTATTTATAATTTATAATTTATAATGTAAGTTAAACCAGATTTATGGAAAGAAAAACTTGGAAATTATTTTTTCTCCCATATTACACAAAACACTATTACATAAATAGGGTGACAAATATGGAATACTGGATCAATATTAAATAATATGCTGTCTAACATGTTACACCATAGTGAAATCACTGTATTTGTTCATTGTTTTGCACATCAAATGTACACCAAATGATGTATTCTCCTGGCATGCTATATTTTATTTACAATAATCACATACGTATGCTCCACACTCATAGCCAGCACACTCAAATGACACCAAAGCTTACAAATGACACCAAAGCTTACAAATGGCACACTGAATCCACGTTTCACCTTGTGTATCATCAGAATACTTTAATTCGCAGAATAAACACACTGCATCAGCATTATCGGGAGTGATTCCACAGTGCTCCACGTCTATGTCACTGGAATCTTCATGAAGAGACAGTTCTTCAGCAGAACTATATTCAGTCGATGCACTTTCACTAGTTATAGGTCTAGTGTGAACAGGTTTTGCGCCCCTTCCTCTGCTAACTGTACACTTCCTTTGGCCTCTTTCCTCTTTTGTGACGCGAGACATTTTCCAGACGCCTGCTCAATGCGTTCTTTGTAGGGCGAAGAAGTGATCAATGCACATGTCCCGGGTTTTCTGCCACGCCTGGAAGTTGGTTTTCTAGACCTGATGTTAGGGATGGGAGAAATTTGACTTGGGACAATCAACCTAGAACTAGATGAACTGGGATTCCCGAGGTTCTTATGAGGAGGAACATTACGGCAAATGTTATGACTGATAGGAGTGTCTGATTCTGATTCAACTGGCACAGAGACATTTTCTGGTAAAGTGGCTTGCTGATTAGTCTCATTGCTACAAGAAGGGCCTGGATGAGGATGTACGATTTCCCTTGGATTAGGTGGTAGACCAAGTCCTACACCTTGATGCTGGAGACCTAATGTGCCATCAATTTGACGTTCCTCTGAAGTGTCAGCTAAATTGCCATTTTCTTCATCATTGACAAGAAAATCATGGTCACTGAATACATTCCTGTCAACCGGAAAAATCCCTGTCGCCCTGAAACCATTCACTGCGATTGCTCCACATTGAACCTTCAAATATGCGCACCCAAACAACTCAACAACATCAAAATGAGTCAGAGGCCTGCCAGAATGATGCAACCAGTTACGCACTTCTTCACTAAAGTAGGTTTTAAGAGCACCCATTAATGTCTTGTCAAGTGGCTGCATCTTGTGTGTGGTGTGGGGAGGTAAACATAATATTGACACATGATTATCTCTTGCCAAATCTATGACCTCTATATTTCTGGTGTGGGTATTGTGCCCATCTAAAATCAACAGAACAGGTGACTCTTCAGTGGGTCTTATATTTTAAAGACAGTGCCTAAACCACAATGTAAACAAGTGTATCTGAATCCATCTTGAAGGATGGCATGCTGAAATGGACCCTGGAGGTGCACCTTTCATGAGAAGTGGACTTATCAATTTTCGTGGAAATATAATGAGAGGTGGAACAAATGATCCTCCAGCACTCATACACAAAACTACAGTAATCAATGACCCCCTCTCTGCTGAAGCAATCGCGCCTACTTGACGTATTCCTTTGGGAGAAATTACATGAGGAAGTTTACTTTGGACAACAGACAGTCCTGTCTCATCGACATTATATATTCTTCTTGCAGTATACTTCTTCTTGTCCATTTCACCCTCAAGCATACTGAAGAACGCATCAATTGATGTTTTGTTAAATCCCAAAACCCTTGAAAATGAAGTTTCTGCAGGTTTGCGGAATGACACAACATCTTTGTGGCGTTTAAGAAACAGCTTCAGCCAACCTTTTCCAGCTGTACCAAGAACACGAAATGGGTGTGGAATGTTAATTAACACAGCCAACTGGTAAGCCATATTGCGCACATCTGTTCTTGTCAGACCAAAGAAGTTGCATTCCATTATTATACAGTATCTTACCAGCTCTGCCTCCAGATGTGGTGGGAGAATAGTCTTCCTTCCAAGCTTTATAGTGGCTGCCTCATGAGGATCCTTTGACTCGTTTCTTGAAAGGCGGAAAACTGTTGTTCTTGGTACACCGTACTCTTGCGATGCTTTTAGAAACCCCATTTTCTTTTCCCGTACAGCAATTATAGCTTGAGCCATTTTGTCTTCCTCCCACAGCTTACTCCGATCTCCCCCTGCTTTCCGTTTGCTTGACATGGTTTACTGTTCATCTGTAAACATAAAAAAAAATTAACTAGCAATATTTTACCACATAAACTATATGGTGACTGGTTTCTACAGCTGGACAGTAAATGTAATTGGACACCTTGGGGTGTACAGTCAAGTCGCAATGGTAACTAGGCCGGACCCAACCGAGGATCGAGCCTTGATCGCCATGGTATGAGGCGAACACACTGCAACTATGGTCTCTTAATCTGGTCAGTGTGTCACTATTAAATATGTTATAGCTTAATATAAGCTGAATGAATGTTTTATAGGTTGATGTAGTTTTCATTTGTATTTGAACTTATTTTATGTTCATCTATTTTAGTCTGTACATAACACATGGTTGCCAATTTCAGAAATAGTTTAATTTCAGAAACTTTAAGTGTGCCGAGTAACTATGTTTACTATCTAAATGAGACATGCCTGCAACACCACTTAGGTATAAATGCAAATCAGACAGACTATACCAGCTGACAAGTCTAGCTGATGAAGCTCAAATTTATTAAATTTCAGTCAACAATTATAAATTTGCAATATCAACATATTTGTGTTAATGCTATGTTAACGAGTCACGAAACTGAGTTTCGATAAGATACAGATAATATTATCTCTCTTAAAATGGCTACAAATGAATTTATTGCTTCGGTTAATGACATTAAAAAATGAAGCACAAATATGGAATAGTATTCCATATTTGTACCACCAGTGGTATTCCATATTACTGTCTTCGCCATCTTGCAATACTTAGCTTGAAAATAATTTGTTAATTTCGAAAAAGAGAAACGTATAGCATGTTACAGGTAGATGCGTGTGTAAGCTTTGCCATACAATGAACTAAATTGCTAAATCTTGGGACATTTAATAATTATGAATGTTGTAAAACTCACCTGTTGACTTCTCAATATGTTGAAATAAACGTTGTCTACAATTCGACGTGTTTCGTTCACTCCAGCGCACTCACAAACTGTAGAAATGCTTTTAGATGCTCGATTACAAGAAGTTGCACCGATTCCCGCTAGATGGCAACTCTTGTATCATCCATAATGGCGATATTCCATATTTGTCTACTTTCCTCTATATCATTTGAAACTTCTAATTTTTATGGATGGCCTCGTGGCTTTGCGGTCAGCGTCGCAAACTTCCAAGCCAAAGGATGTTGGTTCGAATCCTGGCAGGTGCAAAAATTTTTTTTGTACTTGTAAAAATAAATATGGCGCACGCAACATTTCAATAGTAATAAATATATTTTAATTAATGAATGAATGAATGAATGAATGCAAATAAAAATTTATTAATTAAATTGTACATTTCATTTCACTCCTTTGTATTCATACAAAATAGTGATAATTCAATAAAAATGATTCAAATTAAAAAAAAATTTTCTTCCTCAAAGAATATAATATTTTTAATGCCTAAATGGTTTGGTTGCAAAAGCCAATTACGTCTCAGTCTCAGGCCGAATATATTTCCTTTTCTTCTGGATCAATCATTTCATCAATGTTTTTTATGACGTCACGTTAAACTATCATCCGTAAACCGACTTTACAGACCACCAATTTTTTTTCTAAGCAACAAATCCTTGAGATGTGCGGTTTTTTATTAAAGTCTACTTCTCAGACTACGTTGTTATTTGTTATTGAAAATACCCCTTTGCATCTTTGCCTCTATTGTTAAGTATTCAAATGGAAAGAACCTGGTTTGACCTGGTGTGGCTTTCTGATTATGGTTATACATGGTTCTTAACTTACTTCAGGTGCATTCTTGGCTGGTTTCATAACATAGATCATAGAAGTTACAATCCAAAACCCTATTGTCTGTTTGAATAAGTTTCTCTATGTATCTCTAATGACTTCATTGTTGACGAGTTAGGCCAAACTAGCTACCTTCTATTTCGTACAAAGTATAACTCGCCATGCATATTATTTTAAAATTTTGTACTGCATATTACAAAATTATTTATATTATTTGTTTACAATAAATTTGTGATCTCATTTGAATATAGTTTGTGTGGAAGTACTGTTGTGTTAATATTATTTTGTGCATTTACTTTGAAAATTTGGATTTTAGAGCCCCTATACACTATTGTCATATTGTATTTGTTGTTTTATCCTTATTTAATCAATTTGGTAGTATTAAAATACAAATATAAAACTTAGCACAATCCATGAACTTTAGGTAGATTAACATGCTATCTATAGAAAAAATTAAGGAAAACAGATTTTTTTATGGTCTATCACTATTGTATCTTCAGAAAGTCACTGGCATCTCAATGTTAGGGAGCTGAATCAATTTGAGCTGTTGCCTGATACAATAAGTCTTTCAATTAGGGAAAGTGACATTTCAATGTTATAGAGTATTTCTCATTGCACATTTGTTTCATTCCCATTTATATTCCACTACTATACTACCATCTCACTTCATTTAGGCTGGTCAGACAAGTTTTTCATTTAGAGAGGACAGCCGATTCCAGTCCAGTCTCATTTATGTTGAGCTTGTGTGAAATGGAAAACAATATGCCGATTATAAAGCTATATGATGAATTTGTATTAAGACTGCATTGTTTCATATTTAGACCCCTCTGTAAATTAGTATATATGTGTTTAAGAAGAAAAATACATTAATTATAACATAAAATTGTTGCATGTCTTTTGAGGGTTTTCAAGCACACATTTTTTTCTTGCAAATGTCCAAATCACAAGCACCAGCCATATATACTATAGCATTAAATAAGGAGAAAAGTACATCACAATACGAGCACAGGTCAAGTCTCATGGCTGTTCATTATGTTAATACCGGTTTCCTGTGCAACATACAAGTAGGAATTTTCTATTATAATATGTTAGTGTATTGTATATAGGTATATTAGTTTTTTTTTATTTCTATAACATTTGTTTGAGGTTGAATGCAATTTTTTTTCTTGTGTGTATCAAGTATTAGGAGTTAATGTAATACCACATGATTATCTAGACCACTGATACTGTACACAATAACAGTGTCGTGATTTTTGAGAATGTCAACATTTGGAATGCAATAGAGAACCACACCCAAATTCTCAAGACATTGTTCAAATACAGATAAAGACATCGATGGACAAGTGCTCATTTATGATAGTCAAAAACAAACTTGAAGTGGCCATAACAGAATGGGTTGTGAAAATTATATTTTAAAATGCTCAGTAATCATGTCTCCTATGCAAGTGTTATGGATGAAGTTAATATTAGCATACTTTCTGTGCTGAGCATAAGGAGATCACATCCAGATAGCTTGGGGAGCCTCAATTTAATTTATTCATTACAAGATGACATTGTCATTGTATTTAATAATGGAACCTTTGTGCATTAGCTTGTCCCTTTTTCCCCATGTACTGATGTAGATGCATGCCTGCCTGCCACTATATCACATTCAAATTCCCCATTAAAATAAAATGCAATGGACAGGAACCATGGACACCAGTGCTGGGCTTCCTATGACATTCATGTAAGTTTCATTCACTTTGCAAGCATACTGAAGACTTATTTAAATTTTACTTTCGTGACCATAATTTGTTTTTGAATAATAAAATAGTTTGTAGCCTAAATTAATATTAGGCAAGTCTGGTACGCTGACCTGGGAAATCATCTGATGTCTAATTAGATGAATTAAATTATTTCTTTAACTTGGTTTAGCTCAGTAGGTTGGAGAATACAGTTTCATTAATTTACATGAATGGTTGGATTTTGTCGGCAGGCCTTTTTAATCTTACATATGATAGAAGTAAATTTTTTATTGGTTTTTCAGCAATTGTACAAGCCAAATTATTAAGTAATATAATCAATTATCATTACATTAAAAACGACAAAAATTTACATTCTATGCCCTACCAGAGCACAATTTGAAAATAATCTCAAACAAAATAATATTACAATATCAATTTTTTTTATATAATCAAAAAATGACACATTACTAATGACAAGCAAAACTTGACAAAAACAAGAAGATACGAACAAGATCATATCAATCCACCGATTAACACTTTCTAAGGGAGTGGTCAAGGGGCATTATGCACAAAGTGATCAAGAGGAAGTGTACGAGGGCATGCTGTGATGAATTGGAACACAGTCACTGCACTTCACTGCTACTAGCTGACCAATGCAGCTGTAACATTATGGTATCTATTAAAGTGCAATACACTTTTAAATTATAAATATACCCTCAGTCATCATAATTTCCAGAGGTATTTTAGGTCACATGATACATTTTATATGTATTTCAGAACATTTATGGAAATATTTCGGTTAAATGTTTCAGAAATATTGATGGGACATTAGTGAAAACATTTCAGAAACGTTACCATTTGATGTTGCAGGGAGGTTTCATTCTAATATTTCACAGGGCGGACATTTTGACGTTTCTGAAATATATCCGAGATGTTTCAGGTAGGTTGCGAAATGTTTCAAAAGTTATATTTCTGAAACATATCTGTAACATTTTGTGCTGTATGGGAAAAATTGCCCTTTTTTTGAAGTATATATATTTTACAGACTTGAAACTTCAAAGTAATGTTCCTTATGTTACGCAGGATGACATCTTCCGAAAATTAGATCCCATGGGTGGTTAAAACCAGGCAAAAGTGGGTACTTTGTCTGCATGAGAAAAGGATTTTGCATTGTTCATGCCTTCTGCGTCTCCATGGCAACGGGCATCGCGCGGCAGTGGCGTACCCACAAGGAGGGGCATGTATAATGAGCGGCGCAAGAGTGATCTGCCTGTAGACTGCCGTAGCGAAGTACGGGTACATCAGTTGTACGTTGCGTGCACGAGTCGGGAAACCATCGGTGCTATTCATTTTCTCTCCAGTACATTATACAGCATTGTAATAAATTTTCACTGAATTTTTTTTATTTACCATTACTGTAAATGGGAGATGCTGCTTAAAAAATTTTACGAGTATTTTAGAATGACTCGGTCAACATTCCAAATGCTATTCTTGTTGCTAGAGAATAGTAGGGTCCCCTCGAATAATGTTGTATGGAACAAAACATATTTAAGGGCCAATTGACGATTTTTGTATTTACCATAAATTCTGCATAAATTTTACGATTTTATTACGTTATCACACAACAAATGCTCAAAAGTACTCTGCAGTCTACTTAACACATTTTTATTTCTCAGCACTCTAGTACAATTATCAAAAATATGAGAAAAAACTATGGAACAAAGTTGTATGGCACAATGCAAATAAAACTGTTCATAAAACACAATGTTAAAATTGTAATAACGTTGTATGACTAAGACACTGTTCATGAAAGAGACGCCCACAATAAACTACTAATATTGTATTTAACATTATTTTCCATAACCCATACATTTCGTCCCATGTATCAAGTGAACTGCATATGTTTTGGCAAACAAGACAGTACATGTTGAAATGCCAATACTCCTACTTTATTATAAATCACTTGTTCTTGAGGCCTAAGCAATGATACCTTTGAAATAAACTGATGCTCTTCTTTTATTTGTTCATTATTTATTTATCAATTTGTTACATGCCTACCAACGGCATAAGGCCATGGGTGGTAGGCACGATAAACATAAAAAAATACATAGACAAAACAAATAGCTACATGAAACAAAATGAATAACATTGAGGACAATACTATAATAACACATACACAAGACAACACAGCAAGCAACTAACAGATAAACAAGAACAAGTTTCATGATTCTATAACAACAGAAATGATAATCCAGAACCTGATTATAAAAAAAATTAAATGTGGTATCATCATTAACCTTAAACATATTCAATTTAAATTAAGATAAGAAAAATTGTTTTATATTTAAATTATTTTTTGATAGAGAGACATAGCAACCATGTTTATTAAAATTTGATATAATTCTGTATAATATATCATTTGATTTGCCTAAGGAGCATAATAAAGGTGTCTGTCGACTGTTATAGGTGGGTACTTTAATCCCAGTATTATCTAGAATATAATAGCATTTTGTTTTATTAGTATAACAGTTATAGATAAAAAGGGCATCTAATAGCTCTCTTCTTAGAGCTAAAGATCTGAGAGAGGATAGACTATTAGAATTGTTAGTAATGTTGGTCTTTTGATTAATGATATCGATTAATTTATTTTGTAATTTATCTAGTTTGTCACTATCTGTTTTTGTGATATTGTTCCAGACCACGGAGGCATACTCAATCTTGGATCTTACTAAAGCTAAATATAAATTAACAATAGAATCTAAATTAGTGGCATTGAAAGTAATATATTTAATCAACGCTAACAATCTATTACATTGCGATCTAAGAGATTCAATATGGTTATGAAAGTACAATTTATTATCAAGTAAGACACCTAAATCTCTAACACAAAACTGACTTAAAGATAACATGATTACCAAGTTAATAATCAAAATCAATGATATGATGTTTTCTGGAGAAGGTTATAGAAGTAGTTTTCTCATAATTAAGGTCAAAAAGATTTCTTTTACACCAATCGAAAACTGATGAGATGTCATTTTGAAGAAGTTTACAGTCTAGATGAAGAGAAATTTTTCTGTAAATCTTAAAATCATCAGCAAAAAGTAGACAATTAGAGAATTGTAATACTTTGGTAATGTCGTCTATAAAAATGTTAAAAAGAAGAGGGGATAATGTTCCACCCTGGGGTACACCAGAACTAACTATATGTAGATTAGATTTAATATTTTTAATTGAAACATAAAAGATTCTATCTAATAAATAGCTATTGAACCACTTTAGATATTTATCACTTAATCCTATATTAGATAATTTTGTTAGAAAATACAGTGGTTAACAGTGTCAAAAGCCTTGGCTAAGTCAAAGTATCATGCGTCAACTTGGCCCCGCGTTATTACTTCTGAATAAATTGGGTTAGCAAAACTAATTAAATTAGTAGTAGTAGATTTCCCCTTTCTAAACCCATGTTGACAGTCGGAGAGTCTATTTTTAAGATTGAATTCAAGATCCTTACATATAATTTTGTCAAATACTTTAGCAAATCCGTTTAAAAGTGATATCGGTCTGTAGTTTGCAACATTAAGGTTACTCTTTTTCTTATGTACAGGTATTACCTTTGCAATTTTCCATTTTTTGGGGTAAATTCCGCTATTTATACTAGTATTGAAAATAAAGTTAAGTATAGGGGCCAGAATAACAGCACATCCTTTTATAATAAAATTTGGAATACCATCAGGCCCAGTTGACATAGTGGATTTCAATGATTTAATTCCCCAAAGTACAAGGCTCTCAGATATGGTAGTCATAGGAATAGAGCACTTACTGTTTTCAGAAATTGAGTAGTTTAAATTATTTGTAGGAGTTACTTAAATACTAGAAAAATGATGTGCAAAACTGTTAGCAATAAGTACTGGGTCATTGGTAACGTTATCATTGATTTTAAGAGATAATTTCTGTCTGTATCCTTCTTTCATAATTTTTACATAACGCCAAAATTTTTTTGGATTTTTTTAACTTTATTGTTAAGATTTTGTAGCCAAAAATTTTTGTCCCGAGAAATGAGACTTTTGGCCTCTCTACGATATTGAGAAAATAAATCATAATAATAGGGGTTCATATTTCTTTTATATAACTTATGGAAATGTTTTTTGGATTTTAATGTTTCTATAAGTTGTTTGGAATACCAATGCGGGTAACTGGATTTTTTATTTTTTTTATTCGGAATGTAGTTCTTGATGTAGTTAATCAAAGTAGTAGTGAGAAAATCAACCATTAGATTAACATCATCAGATTTGTACAGTGTAGACCAGTCATGTTCTTTAATGGCCATAAATAGACTTAAATAATCACCTTTTTTGTAGTCCAGATAAGAAGACGTAGTATTAACATTCCTTGTTAATATATATATTTTGATATTAATTATGATAGCAGGATGATAAATATCTTCCGTAACAAGATGATTTAATGATTTGCTGACCAGACAATATTGTAAATTAGAGAAACAAAGATCTAAAAGATGGATGGGCTGCTGAGTATAATTGAATTGAGACAAGCCTAAACCTGTTGTGAAATTGCATATAGCCATAGCTTTGGCTGATAAGCCTCTATAATTTATACTATCAGACTGAGAATTTAGCCAATGTATACCAGGCACATTGAAATCGCCAAGTATAATAACGGTATCTAAACAATTTGCAAATTTTTCTTCGAGATCTTCAAAGTAGGACTTGTAGGTTGCCGTAGAAGTATCAGGAGGATTATAAATATTGCCAAGTATTAAGAAGTTGGTATGTGATGTTTTGACCTTAACCCAAATAGATTCAATTTCATGATGCTTAGTTATCTTAATCGAGAAAGCAGAATTGAATTTTTGCTTGTTGATAGCAATTAAAACCCCACCCCCTCTATTTTTATATGTTAATTTTGCGTTTCTATCATTTCTAAAAATCAAATATCTATCGTCCAAATAATGCGAATCAATACTACTGATTACTAGCTCATAGTACTGATTATACTACAGCAATACATAAAGTTGTGTTGCAGTACTGATATTATTATTATTTCACATAAAACATGTTAACCTCATACACTTTATTATTCTCACTGCCAGCGCAATGCAAGATTAATAAAAAACATTTCATTCTTCTCACTTCGCAGCACAGGGTAAACTTTCATAAAACAGTTGAAATTGTGGTTCCAAGAAAGGACACATGCTGAGCAGATCCTTCTTTTTCTCTGAGGTTATTGGGAGACGTGTGCGATGTAATGGCTGCAGTTCTTCCAATAATGGTAGAGGTACATTTCGTTTCCGATGGCTTATAGAATGCTGTTCCCATGGCCTAAGAGTGTTGTGACTACTTCGTGATCGAATGGTAAACGGGTCGTCATTGGTGAACTGGAGCCACATGACCTTAGTGATTTTTAAATTTCGGTCCCTTTTCATATATTTTGCTAAAAATGATAAATCTTTAAAATCCTCTTGTCCCATCTCTACTATTTCAAACGGTTTATTTAACCGTGCCTCAGCTATCACATATTTCCATTGGCTAGGCACCATTACACATTGTAGTCTTCTTTGTCGTTCAATGAGAGCAAAATCACGGTCACAGGGCAAGAAACTATGACCAGAGCACAAAAATGTTTGCTCGACTCTAGTAAAGTACCCAGAACGAACGAAATACTGATAAAGGGCTAGTAGCTTCCAATTGTTATTTTGCCCCACACATCGATCTGACCACACCACTAGAGTTCTTTCAGATCCATTATATAGTTTTCCGAAATGTGATGTAACACAATGCAGCATGCATGAGGCAATCTCTGCTGAACCTCGCTTAGCAATCTTTCATGCCATAAATGCATGGTAGCATCATTGGTCCCCATATTGTGAATAGCTAGATTATAGCATGATAGTTGCTGCTGATAGTATACACTTGAATGTTTCAAGTCAGGGCAGGATAAAACCTGCTGTAAGTCTTTGCATAGAACTACATAGGTTGGGTTCTTTTTAGCTTTCTCGATATATTTCTTTAAGGTACTGTATGCTTGTTCTGCTTTCATGTGGTGCAAAGAACTCTGAAACGCTATTTCTTTGCGCTCTTCCTCCGACTGTGTGGATGCAAGCTTTATACATGTGTCTGACCGTGGCGTGCCAAATTTTAGGTACATCTTCGTACAATCGTTTTTTTACTTCTGTGTTGGGATACTTTTCTTTGAAGAGTCTAAACATTTTTGATAAGTTCAAATTAGCACTCAAATATTCATGGCATGAGTCCTTTCTACTGTACGTAATGGCTTGGCTGATGAGGAAAACTGGCTATGTGCTCACGAACTATTTCCTTCACATTATGTGATACAGCATGGGGCCTATTTTTGTGCAAGCCACGCTCATCAATACACGGTTTCCTTAATTTAATTTTATCCTGCATTACTTGAATTAGCCTTCGTGTTACGGAAAGCATGTCACATAGTGTTCTGAGACATATTGACTCCCTTTAACCACCTATTTGAAAGGAATATGTAAATGTGCACTTACAGCGAGATGTAGAATCTTCGTCTACTTTTTTTCTCCTCTTCGGCTCGCTAATATCTATACAGTTCCTTAAATATTGTGTTTGCTCATTATAATCTTTGTTGTAAAATTCTGTAAAAGCTTCTAGTTTTGATTTCCATGTCAGCAATCCACATTCCTTCCTTGGACAGGTATCTGCAGAGCATGCACGTTCCTGTAACATAAAAGTAACACAAACATAAGATTTTGTGGCTGCTAACATTCTAGTACATATAATAATACTGTATATTCAATATAATACGAGCATTACAACTGCATTAGAGGTTAGAAAAACAAGATACCTCTGAATTTACATTGGTTTACAAGATTATAATATGTACACATACAACGTTATTCCACCCACCTGTTCAGGTTTTCGTTTTTGCTGGGTATTTAATCCCGTTTCTGCCTTCATACCATACTCCATTCCACTATTCCTCAGCTTCTTGCGTTTCATGTCCTTCCACTCTGTAACATTTATTTTTCTTTTTCGTCCTTTATTTAAAGTTTTAAGCGCACTTTGTGACACATTACACTCCTGCCATTCCGCCATCATGGGCACTATACAACTTTTGTTCCACGATGACCAACTTTGGAGAACAAAAATCCTTACAAAAAAACATTTTTGCAGGTGGATTATATTCGTATCGTGTGCAGGAACACCTATACAACAATATTCCACTGAAACCACACTTTTTACAAATGTGTTTCATACAACGTTATTTGAGGGGACCCTTCAATTATCTGAAAAAGAAAAGTACCTTTTGGAGGCTTGCCATTTCACCAAAACAGCGCCTAGCAGTATGTTTGAGGTTAGTTATTATAGTTATACTTCTGACTATAAATTGTTTGTACTCTCTCATTATAAGTGACCAGAATGATGTGCGGATTCATCTGAAGACAATCTGTACTCCAGTTATGTGTGTTAGCTTTGCGATTGCCGCATCAGCCATTTGACATCTTCAAGAGGTTAGGTTTCTGGACAAAAGTACAATGTAAAGGGCCAAATGCATATATGGTAAATATGAAATGCTATGTACATTAGTTATGGTTCTATATTTCCGAATTTGATTTTATTTTGTAGTCCTCACACATAAAAATATTTAATCGATTTTCGATAAATTGCTTTGCACTGTTGCCATGAACAAACTGTGTAAAGATTTATATGCCACTTGCTTTCGTATCGCAGTCGATTTTTCATGTCAAATTTATGTAATTTTATTTGTTAATAAAAGTAAATGTTTTGTCATTTGTAAGTGAGCAAAAAAAAAGATGTTGAAAAACAATTAAGATTTAGCCATTTACTCACACATCAATCACAATATACTAACATTAGCTGACGTACCGTAGTATTGTCTTGTCTTTGGCATACAAAACTTATTGTTGGTGCTAATTTGTTAACTCACAATATATCCCTAACGTCCATAAATAGTACTTTTTTAAAATTATAATTTCACTTAAATTGAAAATTCAATTGAACACCATTAATTGAAAATTAATTAATTAAATTCAAAACCATGGAGTGTTGTTCACCATTTCCTGACTCGAATTTCCTGATCTTTGCGGTGACAATGCTCGGTTGAATGCACTGTTTACACACTGTGGGGTAGGTGGTTGTGGAGGTGAATTATAATTTGATGCTGGAGAAGTGAAAGTATCTGATAAACAAGGAGATGGCTCATGCGAAGTAACAAATAACGTTGGAGGACAATTCTCTACTGTAGATTAACCTTGATCTTCTGTGAGTTGCTTCAGTTCCATTTCCTGTACAATCAAAAATATTTTGGTTTTCACCTGATTTAAAAGAACAGGGTTCAGTGTTTTCAAAGTATGGGAAATACTAGCCAGAAAATCATCCATAGCATGAACTGGTTTTGGCTGCAGTTCAGGCTTTTTCACCATTTGCTTTTCTGCTTTCTTTTCTTCTAGGATGAATGACATCAGCTGACTAGAAGCACTTTCGCTGTTCACAAATTTCTTTTTCTTTTTTTGTGTTGGCATCAAGAATTCTTCGTTTGTGCTCTGACTTCTATTAAGGTGGCTGCTTTCTAATGCATAGTTATGGTCACTGTTTGGAATTTTCGATGTCCCCTGTCCTTCCCCAGTTTCAAACTCTGATCCTTTTTGATGCCAAATGAGGTACAAGAAACTTGAGAGTGTCTTCGTATTTGTATTTTCTGATGTTACTTGCAGCCATTCCTGAAGTAATCTTCAGAGTCTTCCGGAATTGGTCCCGAATATGAGTCCACTTTACCTTATAGGTAATGTACCACCTAAAAACAAAATAAACAAAAATTAACACATATAATTTATATTTTTTATGGCTTGTTTGGTTTTTTAATTGAAGTTAAACATGTGTTTAAGTTAGGCGACATGCTAGACAGGTACACGTATTAATTTTTTGCATTTATTTGAAAATATTGTTAAGTGTACACATTACACGTAACACTTCCAGCAATTGTTTTACAAAGTTAGTTATTGGTTAAATTTAGGTACTGTTTTCGAATGACACGAGTTACGAAAATAAACTATAAATATTAATGGAATAAATTAATCTAAAGGTATCAAATTAATTAATTTGTTTGAATAATTGAATAATGTAATTAAAAAACATTAAGGTGTGGGAATTTGCCTTCAGAGAACATAAGCTAAATTTAATCTAGCTGAAACAAAACGTAAAACCGACTAAATTTTGTATGTTAATATTTATTTAGTGGTTCTCATATAATTAAGTTTCATATTACACATTCACATTAAATTTCTAATTTTATGGGCTACATCTATTAGCTAAATGCTAATATCAGACGAACCATGCATCTTATTTCCAAGAAACTTCTTTATTACATTCTTGAGACAATTAAAAATATTTTGCACTTCAGAAAAACGTATTATGTTTGTAATATTCTAAACCTTATATGCCAAATATGAGGATTTGAAATCCTTATGACATTGTCAATCAATTTTTTAGTAATTATATTCCTCATTATTATTTACGTTCATAAAGCTACCTTTTAACATAATACTTCAAAAATATCCAATATGCTTGAAATACAGAAAATAGTTTTCCGCCCTTGAATGCCTTAATGATCAGGCTTTAATAGCTGTATTTGCTTTTGCAGGTATCTTGCAACAGGAGACTCCTTCAAGACAATTTCATTCAGCTACAGATTGGGTCGATCAACTGTTGCGGCTATTGTACGCGACACGTGCAAAGTTATTGTCGCTGTTCTTTTGGAAGATGTTCTGCCAGTATCTACAGAAAACCGGGGAAATTCTATTGCTAATGGTTTTTGGCAGAGATGGCTATTCCCGAATTGCATCGGAGCGTTGGATGGCAAACACTGTGTCATACAAGCTCCTAAGAACAGTGGAAGTCTGTACTGGAACTATAAAAATACATTTTTTATTGTGCTTCTAGCTCTGGTAGACTCTCTTTGCAACTTCATTGCACTTGATGTGGGGGCCTATGGTAAGAATTCAGATGGGGGGATACTTTCGAATTCTAATCTTGGAAAATCATTGCAAGACAATTCACTGAATATCCCAACAGGCCGGAAGCTACCTGGTACTGAACTACCCATGGTCATTGTTGGCGACGAAGCATTCCTTCTTAAAACGTATTAAATGAGACCGTACCCAGGGAGAAATCTGAATGGTGATGAATCAGTTCACAACTATCGTTTAAGTAGAGCACAGAGAGTGTCGGAGAATGCATTTGGAATTCTGCAGCAGAAGTTTTGTATGTACACAAGAAGAATTCAAGGTATGTCTGAAAACATTACTACTGCTGTATTAGCAACAATAGTCTTGTACAACTTCATAAGGAAGAATGAAGGTTATTTTATACCCGATCAAGAAGTTGGGTGTAACACAAGAGGACACAACGACAGATCAGTAACTATACAGAGGTTACAGCCTGTTCGAGGGAGAGCAACTGATGCAGCATTTGAAATTCGAGAGAAGCTGAAATTGTTCTTTGTTTCTGCGGCAGGCCGGGTGGATTGGCAAGAAAGAGCAGCATTGCATGTCTAAGTGTTTGCAGCATTTCTGTTTCTAATGTTTTCATTAGATAAAAAAAAGTGTTTCTGGTGTCTACCTAGCTTCCTTTAAATGCACATATTATTTTTGTTTGTTTGTTAAAATATTAATTTCACTTACCTTCGACATTTAGGTTTTTTGAAATTTCTTTCCATATCCTTTCCTTATACTCAGCATTTTTGTACTTGTCATGACTTTGATCATACAATGCTGGGTAACTCTGAGCAGCTTCAATAATTTTCTCTGCATCCATGTTCTCAATTAGTTCTCAACCTATAAATAATAACTCCAATATAAATGGCTTATAACCAAATTTTTTATGATTTCAACAATCAATAATTTTAACAATGTCTTTTCAATACAGTAACAATACTTATTCAATACACTAACTTTGCAACTATTTCAATGCATACCTATGTTGACACACACACACACATGTGTGTATATATATGTATATACATGTATATATACCTATATATGTATATATACATACATATATATACTTATATATAGACTGCACACATTTTGTGCACATGCCCTCCTTGGAAAGTATTGGAAATGTCAAAACACGCAAATTAAAAAAACTGTCTTGTCGGATGTATTTTACAGACGATTGCATGTCCCAAATGTATAATAGTATTTAAGAATTAGAACAGGTTGGTCAAAATGGAAGACTTGACCTGAAACTCAAGAACGTGCCACCAGATATTGGCTGAAGCACTGATCAGGGTCAGGGCCGGGTCCGGGGAAAAGTAAACAAAACTACTTTTGACGAGCACACGTCCCGGAGAAGTGCAGACGGAGACATTTATTAACATCGAGTGTGTTGGACCAGGGCGCCGTCCGTGCTCCGGCCCTGATATGTGTGCCCAGACCTTTAAAGTAGTCTTCATCACCGGCCATCTTGAGCTTGTGCTTGTGCTTGCAACATAGGTTGTCTGCCGCAAAAACGAGGCGGGCAGGTGGCAAGTGGCCAGGTACGGTGGCTTCGCTCAAACAGAAGTCCATACTGCTTGTCCAGGAGCCGCACGTACAGCCAGTCGAAGAAGGTTGCCTCACAGGCCCTCCCCAGGTGGGCTCGGTTGCAGAAGGAATATCCAGGCTCTGGCAACAGCGAGCAGGGAAACGCCCCAAACACGTGCCCGTGAGGGCAGTGTCCGGGACCCGGACAGGAGCAGAAGCAGCTGCTGTAGTAAGTAAGTGAAATGCATGAAGTAAAAAAATCAAATAGATAATAAGCTAGCTCACGGGACAGCGTGACAGCGTGACATCGTGACATGTCCTACCAAAGTAAGTCGAACAAACAAATAGGGTACGAGAAATTAAGAGCAAGAACGGGAAGTTTCATTGGTTAAGTGTAAAACCCTGACGTATCCGTAGAAACAACACAAGACTAAGCCACCTATGTCGTGGCGCAAGGCCAAATGACAATTACAAATATAGTGTACACTCTATAACGACACTTAACGGACTGAGCATTTTTTGGCGTTATAGAGAGTGGTCGTTAAATGGAGAGAAATAAAATATATCATTTTACTATTCTATAATAATATGTATTTACTAATATAGTACACATTTTACACATGAACATTAATATTCATACAAATAACAACACTTATTGCTTACAGTCTGTTATCTTCGTGTGATGTTTTTGCTGCACCAATATTTTAATTCTATTTTCTTATGTATTTTACTGATATTTTGAGATACTGCCGGATCACATTGATTATATAAAAAGTAACTTTCTAATATTTTCGCTGCATAAAGTGCTTAATCAAACTTTTTCGTCAATACTCAAAGATTTTCGTTTACTCGCCATGTTTACAGTTCGAAAATCTGTTAGGAACTGCGCAATTTGATAACGTGTAACAACTTAACAAATGTCTAGTGACCGAGGTAAACATGATTGCATGACCACTGCAAATAAATGTTAACATTACGAGCTGGCGAAAGACTGAACTAAACTAAACTGGAGGTCAGGTGCTACTACATGATCAATACGGTGCTCTAACTGGTTTAAGCCCTCTGTAATCTTATTTAAAAGCAGAGAAGGAGCTCAACGCGCATGCGCAAAGAGGAAAAGAGAGGAAGCCAAAAACATACGAGTGAAGGGACCGGATGCTGGAGGGAGAAAATGAGCAAGGGGAAGTGGCGGAGGGGAAAAAGCATGTCCGCGCTGCACCAGTTTAAAATGCCGCACATTGAACTAGTATCAATTACATTTTCTGGTATCATATTCTATAGTACTGTGCCGCAAATTTGGGATTATCTGCACCTATTTATTACTTACCTAAAATTTAATTTTGCATTTTAATTTTGACAGAGAATTTATAGTTTAATGTAAACTTAGTTAACTTATTGTTCTCCCATTAAATATTTTTATACCGGGTTCCCAGTACCTAAATTGAGAGTTTGCAAACCTTTCGCAGCACAAGCAGCTAGACTTATTTTCTTTCTATCTCAGGGCACGACTACATCTTGTAACTATTTATAACTTTGTGCTGCTCAGCGGGCCCTCAGGCAGCTCTGTTCCGAGAGCTGGCCTGAGGGTTTCTGACCTAGGCACTGGGCTCCGGTCAAGTCCTCTTCCCATCAGTACAGCAGATTCCTCTCATGCCTTTCTGTGGAATTCACAGAGAGCAGGTCTGCCTTAGCCATCTTGTGGCGAAGATGCCAACTACTATACTTTAGTTCGGCGAGTAGTGTGGCCTCTAAAGGTGACCGCCACAACTCTCTCTCCCTATTAGCCCGACAGAACGCATCCCAGTTGTGCCCATAAGCGCCAGGCAACTACGCCCTCCCTCTCACGGAACTTTTGAGAACGTACCCCGAGTCTGTTTTGCCTGTGTCCCGACAGAGTGAGCTGCTTTAAGCTACCAGCCACCTTTGTTTTTTTTAATTGTTAGTCGTCTGTGCGATCTCTCGACCACGATTTCCAGCCAATTAGAGGACAGTTCCACCACTTCCTATGCCTCTGGGATCCTAGAACCCCCTGCTTCTCGCCTGCGAACCCTTTAGCGAGTCTTGCGGCGACTAGCTGACTCGTTTAAGGGATGTGATCCCATGACGTCCGGGAGTGTTCCCTAACTTATTTAAACCATCTCACATTATTATGCAACAGTAGATCGTCATATTGTGCATCAACCTCTTCAAGATATCATTTCAATTCACAATGTAGCAGTGATGATTTCGCAGGTAGAAAATTTACTATTTTCATCACTTCTTGCATAATACGGTCAAAATTGTGATTGAGTTTGCAGCAAAGCACAGTTTGGTGAATAATACAGTGGTAGGAAATTATATTTGCATTGCTACTCAACAGGTGAACTAGTCCATTTTTACTCCCAACCATTGTTGGCGCACCGTCAGTAGTTACAGATAAAAGCTTTTTCAAGTCTAACTCATCTTTATCAAAAAAATCCATCACTGCTTTGATCATGTCTTCACCTCGGGTTCTTCCTAATAACGGCAAAAGAGCCAATATCTCCTCAACAAAAGTTTCTCTCGTTTGGTCCAGGTAGCGTACAAAAATAATTTACTGTGCCTTATCAGTGACATCACATGATTCATCCATAGCCAAAGCCTAATAGTTTGCATTATTTAACTGCCGCTTCACATCATAATGATTTTCTTCTGCCAAAACGTGTGTATTTCTGGTGCTAGTAGAAGCAGATAATGGAATCCGTCGTATCGTCTCAACAACATAACTTTTGTTCTCAAATAAAGCATTACCTGCCTCTAGAAAGCATTCTTTAACTACGTCAGCATCAGTAAATGGTTTCATATGCTTAGCAAGAGTCCAAGAAATACATAAAGAAGCCTCACCACATTTTTCCTGCTCAGTCATTGAGCGACATATGATCTGGGTCGAAGGTGAGTAACTTGATAGTAAACTTGCAATTTTAGACTTAACGCAGATCAGTACCAAGTAAAAAGTTTTCAGCAAATGATTTGTGTTTGGTATCATGATGTCGTTTTATATTCAAGGTTTTAATTAACGCCACTGTTTGGTTACAAATCAACCACATTGGTACTGCTCCAGCACGATTTGGCAGCGTAAAACAATATAAATTGGTCCATTCTGGCAAAAACTGTTTATTTTCATCTTCAACTTTTCTTTTTTTCGGTTCCATAGTAATAAAACTCGCTAATGTAAACAGGTAGGTACTTAAACTCTAAAGTAAACAAGCAAACGTAATATTTCAAGCACGTCGTGGCGTCCGTCACTCAAAATTAAAACAAAACACTGACCCCCTGGCGGCAGGCAGTGCGATCGTGTGATTCCCCACCGCGACGATCAACGCTTTCACAAGCCGTGAACTCTTTCTCGCTTGTTAGCTCGTTAGCTCGTTACTTTGACCGGCCGTTTTTGAATTGATGTCAACAAAGATAATGCAGGGGATATATTTTTATTAAATTAAGTATTCTGTAGTGCAAGTTGCTGTGTTCTCGCAGTACGCACAAAATGGGTCGGCGGTCCGCCATTTGGCGACCCCTTATCTAAGGAGTGTAAAGTAAGTATTAAGTGCATAAACAAACTGTAACTCTGAATCAATTTGTTTTGGTTGTTACCTACCCTCTGCACCTGGTAGATAACACAAACTCAACACCCAACCGGTTTTATTGAAATAGAATTTAAAACAAAGTCCAACATAATACCTAAAGTACACGCTCGAACCCAGCCCGAGTGTTAAGAAAAATAATGTGAAAAGTACATCCTTAAAAGGCAGAGCAAATACATTACGGTGTCGAAGTGGGCATTTTATGGAATCATAAACAATTTTGTTAATCATAATAACTCTGATTTGTTTGACACAATATTTTATGAAAGGCTTGGTTTTCATACAAACATGAATTAATATATAGAGTCCAAAATATTTAATTGTAACCGGTAAACATTGGTTACTAGAATAAGTGCAAAAAAGGTATATCACTAAAATATTAGAAAAAATTTTTTATATAAAAATTGATTTTTATTGAAAATATTAAATGACGTAACAATATTTGTATAAATATTGTATAAGATGATGATTACTTAGCACCCGGCAGTTACTAAAAGATATCAAAAATATGACTGCATTTATATTCAAAGATATATTTAACAAAAAATATACCGATTTAAATTTACTAAAAAAGGTTGATCTAGCAAAGTCCTATACAAGCGCTGGGGAAGTGCGTGAATATTCCATGTTTAAATTAATAGTGTTATAAACTTCAAAAATTTATATCTTCCAAACCAAGTTTATGTTCCCCGCTGAGGTGCACCCAATACAGTAACGAAGATTCTGGCCCACCTTAAAGTCACGTAGCAAAAAATTCTAGTTAATCCAAACCAACACAATCTATAATCAGATCAGCTGTACTCACAATTTCTCTTGTCGCTGCAGTGAAAACACTCGTAGCTAATTTCAAACAAGGGATTTAAATTTCTTCGTGCCTTTAATAAGTATGTCTGGCCTGTCCCCGAAAGTCGAGGCTCATTGTATGAAATTCAAAGTCTTGTGAAAAGTTCTGCATTGTGCCTGGGCATTGCCTGTACACTCTTAACATTCGTGGTTAAATTTTACTCCCCGTGCATGAGGCGCTACAATGAGGTCTCACCTCGACTAGTGGCGTACTCCGCATGTCTTGTCACTTCGCAACACACATAGGCCAACGTCTCTTTTTTTACAGGACAGCCAACTGATACTTCCTATTGCAAACTCTCTACATGAGGAAACTAATTCGGTACTCCCGCGCAACTCCCCAGCGATACAATAGAATTTAAAAGAACAAGAAATTATAAAATAGGCTAGGATAAATAAATTTAATTAAAAAAAACTAAAGTAACAATTAAATATAACAACATTTAGATATTTAAAAAAAAGAAATTAAAAAATAGTTTAACAAAGATAAACGAAATTCATACACGTTACAGTTATGTAAAAATATATAAAATGAAATATATTGGCTGTATAAGAAAAGGCCAATACAAATAGTACCAATAGGTAGTATTCATTGCAGAGAGACTGCATAAATATTAACACAAAATGGTTAGTAAACCATGTAGGTGTTTATGAACAAATAAGGACTGACAACTGCATATAGGAAATGCGTTATTATAGAAAAGTTAAATATAAGAAAATTTTATGAACATCATGATGCAAGCATGCATCTACAAAAACAAGTTAATCATACAGTCCTGTGGTAGATTATTTACTAATATATACTTAGTGTGCTGCAACGTAAAAAGAATATACGAGTCAGCATAGCTTCACGGTAATCAAACAGCAAAAACCCTGACAACAGCTATTGACAAATCTGAAGTCAGTAGACACAAAACGTCAAGAAAAAGCGTGAACACAGCTTGCACAAGTTACATGGGACAGGCATAAGCAAGCCTGCATGAAGCAACAAGGAAAGCTCAAAATAATATGAAAAGCTAGAAAATTAAGGCAGTAACAAGTAATTTGAAAACAGTAAAGAAAATAAGAAAGTTCAATTGTACCGAAAGCCCAGCGTCCGAGACACACCTACACCCTGTGTGGCCTTTTGGTTGTTTCACAACTTCAGTGCAGCAAAGTTACGTTAATTTATCAAACACAAGAAAATAATATTAAAATATTGGTGATTGCAATCCAAATTCAATATAAAATAAACGAATAAGCACTGGAAGAAACTATGTTACTCTAAGGCAGCCATCATGCTCATACACAAAACGACGACTCAAGAAAATACTTAAAATATTGATGACGAACTGCCAGCAATACAAAGCTTATGGGCGGAATTTTTCCACCGTTTTGCAACAGCGAGATTGGGGTCCAGCCTCAGCACGGCTGTGATTGGCCGGCTGCACGGCCAATCACGCACGTCGCTACAGGGGACGATGTACAAAGATTGATATTGGGCGTTTGTATTTATCTTCCACATAGACGCCGAAGTATTTTACAAGGTCTTTGTGTGGGATGTGTTTATTAAACATATGTATTGTTGGCTTGTTATCTGCTGACTTAGTTGTGTTTACTTTAATTCTCCAGGTCATGCACCACTGTTCAAAGGCAGTCAGTGTGGCCTGCATTTTGTTGGTGGCTAGTTGAAGGTTGTGGGAACTGCTATGCAGTACTGTGTTGTCTGCATGGCAGCCTAACTCCACTAAGCAATGTGTGGGTGCAGCATGTCACTTACATTCATGTTAAAGAGAACAGGGTCTAAGATGCTGCCCTGTGGCATGCCTGCTCTTATTTCTTTTACGTCAGACATGGATCCTCAGTTGACACTTTGAAGGTTCTGTCTGCTAGGTAGGATGCCACTAATGTGATGTAGCAGTCAGAGAACTCTGTTTTTAGAGTTTGTAGATTAGTACCACGAGGAACACTCTGTTAAAGGCTTTTTCTACATCTAGGAATGTGGCAACGACATAGTCTTGGATATTAAATTCAGCTGTGATTTCTTCAGTTTGGCGCAATAATTGGTGTACTGTTGAATGAGTACTGCGAAAGCCGAATGGTTCATTCGACAGTAAGTTGTGGCAATTTAGTCGGTGTAGCATTATGCATTCAGCGACCTTCAACACAGTACTTAGTAGGCTTATTGGCCTGTAGTTCTTGGGCATAGTTTTGTCCTGGCCCGGCTTGTGGAAGACTATAACTTTATCTTCCTTCCACTTGGAGGAGAAAATAATTAATCTGAGCATTGTGTTTATGCATTCAGCTAGATATTCTAGGGCCTCATCCGGGAGCTGTTTGAGAACAACAGCCTGTATGCTGTTATTCCCAGGGACTTTCCGCGGCTTAATTTTTTTGATAGCTGACTTGACTTCTTGGGCTTGTGTTAGCAGTGGCTCAGAGACTGTGGGTTGTCGAAATTTTACACAAAGTTCAGGGTAAATTTGTGCTGTGAATTGCCTGTCACAAGGCTGCATGTTTGGTTGGAAGGCTGTCTTGCCACGGGGTTGGAAAACTAACCCATTATTTGTTTGGAGAGGCAGTATTTTTCAGATTTATTCAAAAATCATCTCGTCATACTCCAGGTGCTACTGTCCTGAGTGTTGAGTCGTGTAATATTTTCTTCCCATTGGCTGCTTCGCCTAAATGCTATTTCATCCGAGATAACTGACTGTAAGTTGTTTATTCTGCTTTTTGTGTGTGGTGTGTGTCGTCGTTTTTACTCACAGCGTTGTCTACTCTTTCGCGATATCAAATCACGTATGTATGCTGGCAGTTCGTCGTGCACTAACCTAACCTCTTATTCTGGGATGCACCGGCTGATACCATCTGGATTTTTGCAGTTAGTTCTGTTATCGCTAAATCTATGTTTTCGCTATTTTTGGTGCTAACTTCGGCCGCAACAGAGAGCTTGTTAAATAGTTTTTAAAACGTTGCCAGTCCTTGTTCTTGTAGTCCCTAATTTTACACGGGTTTGAGTGTAGGGTTGCATTGTCGAAAATCAAGAGGACAGAGAAATAGTTAGACAAAACGTCTTTTACAACTTTGAGTTAGTACCCCATGTTGACACGCTTGTTAATAGCGATATCTAGAATTTTCGGTCAAGTTATTGAGCCTACCTGAATCATGTGTAAGTTAAGAGGGGGCATGTACATATGTACATGGGAGTTTTTATTGAGCTGGGGGGTATAGAGTAGCCTACCATTTGCTGTGGCGTGCCTGCAATTCCACTTTGTGTTTCGCATTAATGTCACCTATAGGCTATAGCTAGAAAGATTGGGGCTGCCCCATACAGGGCATCCAGATCCGTTACACTGGGATTGCGACATTGAGATTAATTTATTGGCGGTTTGTGGTGAAATTTATTCGTATTGCTTCTGAGTTTTGAAAATCGGGGAGCTGGCAAGCGGAGTACCTAATGCTGTTTTGGACTGCCAGGGCTACTCCGCCACCTCTAGCGTCTTGGTCACGCCTATAGATGATATAGTCTGTCAGTCAGTACTAAGTACGTTTCACTTATCGCTGCTATTTTTATTTTATATTTGTCCAGGTGATTTATGAATTCCGGTAGTTGGTGTGTAACTACTAGCTGAGGTTCTGTTGCAACTCGGGGCCAAATTAGTTGCTGCCATGGATGGCAATGGCAAGCGCTCAGACACAATCCATGGTAGTACGGATCTTGTCGGCCACGGTTTTGGCTGGATCGAGCCAAATAACCATCACCTGGCACAGTGGCCGATAGCACTTTGCAGTTGGGCGTTGACTGTAATTGCCTCTTGTGCATCCTCCAGTCGCACTGGGGTTGAAAAGAGTTAGGTATGCGGTTTAAGGGCACGTGGACCCAGCTATCACCTCTCAGTGTGACAAGGCTCGCAACCCCCAAACTATCTGAATCTGGCCTAACCGCCTGCTCTCAGCAGCGGGCATGCTTCTTAACTAACTAGAATTAACCAGAGTGTGCTCTAAGCGTCCCCACACACCGTAGGACGGGAAGGAAACACACGTGGTCTCAGTCGGAACAGGTTTTAGTGAATACCCACACGACTTACGCTTTTGCCTCCAAATACACTGTAAACACGCAAACGGTAGAGAGATCAACTTAATGGGACCAGGGCACCCCGCGATAAGGTTTACAACTAGTTGAAATACGAGCGGATTCGACGCACAACCGAGGAGGTCCCGCTCCGGGTGGCGATCGAGATGGACTCGCAGTCATGGCCACAGGAGCATCCCCTTTACTGTACTTGCAGAATAATGTGTAAGGGGACCCGTAACAGCATAAACCCTTTACAACTCATTACATAACAATTATACATATAACCTAAAGATAGCCTTAGTAAAAACGATGCTCAATAACTATTTAAGTTTGAATGTCAGTGGCCCGCACCGAGGATAGTTCTGGCAACAATTGAACGTATAAAGTATAAAAGGAAATACAGTAAAAAATGACAATGATTTATATAATCAACTACGCCGTGGGTACACAGCATCTCTTGCCAGGTGGCCCCACACAAGGGCGGGTGGTGAGGCACATCAGGCTTAAGGAGGGCATAGCTACGGTTGACGTCAAGTGTTTGGGCGCTAATGATGGTAGTTGGCAGTGATGCGGCCATGTCTACAGCCATTGTTTCTGCTGCTATAGGCGCTGCCCGACACGGAGTGGGCTGGGGCACCCGCTTGGTCGCTGACAGCTTGTCCTGGGCGGGCTGTATGGTCCCACCATTTACATTCTTGTGCCCAGTCCAGTGTTTTATTTGGCTGTCTGGGCTGGGTCTGCTGTCTGCATGGCCGGGGGTTGTTAGCCAGAACTGGGTAGTCCAGCTCAGTACTGCTGGAGGGGCACAAACCTGCTCCTGGTACTGGCCTAAGCTCGGTGGTGGGGGGTACCTTGAGGTCCAGAGGTTTGGCCTCGGTGGACCAAAGTTGCCTGAGGGGCCTTATTGCTGTGTCGGAGGCTGTGCTGCCTCTCACTTGTTCGCGCGCAAGTTGTGGCGAGACTGTTGCTCGTGCTCCTTGCAAAACTGGGAAGTGGGGGGGGGGGGGGGAAGGTGCCTGCGAGTTACCTTCTTATTCTCTTAGCAGCCCCTGTAGTTAGAGCTGTGCTTCTGTCCACAGCGAGCATATTTTTCGTACTACTGCTCGCCTCCGTGAGGGCATTCAGTCGCGCTGTGCGGTCCACTACACCACCTGTAGACGACTGCTGCACTGCAGCCTTTGCCAACATGATTTAAACGTTGGCATTTGGTGACTGAGGGTTCTATTAGTCACCGGTAGTCGTATACGCGAATCAAAAGCTGCTTCGAAGCAGATATTTTATATATTTTTGTATATATCCTTTTCCCTAAAATTTTTAATGAAAGAAAAAACACATGCAGCCTTAAACGTACACAATAATATTATGCTACAAACAAATATGACGAGTCACATTTGTACAGTAATAGATGTGCTCCCTCTTCACGAGAGATACCATAATATACAACTACAACACATAAAATTTTGTGTTGCATTTTTGGCACTTTTGCCTGTTCTCTAGGAACCAATTGTTCAGAAAAGGTAATTGGATGGCCGCGGATTCCTCCTGGAGGAAGTCTGACGGTGTGTGGCGGTGCACACTGAGTGTTGGGCGTTGATGACCTGAAAGGCCTTAACTGCCTGGTGGTATTCCTCGATCGATGTAGTGTTTACCAGGATTTGGTCGCACACAGTTTTGGCATGTGAAGCACTCTGTAAGAGAGTTCTTCAGGGCACAGTAGATCCGTGGGTATTGGTGCCCAGGGGCTTGATGCGCGGAGTTTTGGGCGCTGCCGCAATTGACAGTTGAGACGCTCCTGTTAGTGCTTAATTGTTCTTTGTTTCTCCTGACCACGAGGGCTGACCTAGGGTCCAGGTAGCTAGGACTCAGAGCCACCCAGTTCTCTAGCTTTCCAGCGCCGGACATTTCACATAAGAGCCATTGTGTAATCGTGACCGATATAACAGAAGTCTTGTCTACACCAGACTGCGTGTTCGTCACGTTATAGTGTAACTGAAATTAGAGTTTACATGTCCACCTATTTAATTGTGGTCAGTCTATCACCAACCAACAAAACAGACAAATTCCGTACCGACAGGTAATTAGCTCATACTTTTGTGTGAATGAAAATGGACGAAACATCTTGTTTGGGAATAGGATCATTTAATCATAACCATAACTATGTTTATAGGTTAAGGCCCTGAAGCCTTGTCCACAAATGGCGTGGCGTAAATAACGTGACTTAAATTACACAAGAAAAATCGTCTATCCTTAATCAGTGCTTAAGTTAACACAGGTAGTCCTTTTCTAGCCAATCACATACAATTCATATAGGTACAGAAATGATTCTGGAAAAACAAAAATTTATCATCTGTTGTTTATTGTAAAGTACATGCAAGATACAGGAGGACAGGAGGGGTGGAAATAAAGGCAGAGATGAGGGAACTGGGGAGAAAAACAAGGGAGGTAAGGGATGGGTACATGGTAAGGGTAATGGTGGAAAGGGGGAATGGAAATGGGGCGGATCTCTTCAGCTATGTAAGGATGGTTAAGGGAGAGAAGGTAATAGCGGTGCTCAAGGGTAAAGAGGGCCAGGAATGTATGGAGGACAGGGAGAAGGCAAATTTGCTACAGGAGCAGTACCTATCGGTATTTGAAAAGGGAGAGATATGGGAGGGACGGAAAGTAAAAAAAAAATTGGTTGTCTGTAAAGTCGGTTTACGGACGATAGTTTAACGTGACGTCATAATAAAACATTGATGAAATGATTGATCTAGAAGAAAAGGAAATATCATACTCGGCCTGAGACTGAGCCGTAATAGGTTTTTGCAACCAAACCATTTAGGCATTAAAAATATTATATTCTTTGAGGAAGAAATTTTTTTTAAATTTTCTTTCTTTTGTATGATAAAATCTACCTCTGCATACTTTTATGAATAAAATTGAATCAATTTCATTGAATTATCACTATACAAAGAAGGAGTGAAATGAAATGTACAATTTAATTAATAAATTTACTTTTATTTGCATTCATTAATTCAAATATATTTATTACTTTTGAAATGTTGCGTGCGCCGTATTTATTTTTACAAGTACAAACAAAAATTCGCAGCTGCCGAGATTCGAACCGATAACCTTTGGTTTGGATGTCATCCATGCTAACCACACGGCCACCAGACCATATTAAGAATAATTGTTTCAGATGGTATAAATTAATAATATTCCACGCACAATATTTGTTTAAATTTCTTTTAACTAGCATATTCTCTATTGGACTTGAAATATTTACACGCTCGTGGGTTCATAACTATAATACGGTGTGTGATTTAGTTGATCAAATAAAATACTCATGACAAATAATTACCAATGTCAAACTAAAGCGTGAAAAGTATCATACCAGCAATAAATATTTAGTTACACAGCTAAAACAATACTCATACAACACTGTTTAAATATACTGATTTACACAAGTAATTAAAATAATATGTACTTGTAAGAACAAGAACGCCATTTCCTTGCGAAGATAATCCCGTGGCGTGGTGCACAACAATAACCTCGAACCAGTACGCCGCCACGTGCCGGCCGAGTTCTCAGTACCGTCCGCAACATACCAGAGAGATGCCACGCATGTAGTGGGACATCCGTAGTGGGACATCCGTAGTGGGACAATTTTTTGTGCGTGCAGCCAGCGTTCATCGATTAATTAGACGTTGTCACGTCAAAAAAAAAAAGTAAAAAGGAAGAGTTTTGTGATAGGGAGGAAGAGGTCAGGTGTTTGAAGGGGAGGAAGGCATCCGGGCCGGAGGGGATTGGAAACAGTCACCTTCGGTTGGGGGAGGGGGTATTTTCATCAATTTTGAAAAAGCGTTTGACAGGGTTCCACCTAAGAGGCTGATGGAGAAGGTAGACATGTTTGTAGATGATGAGAGGGTGGTAAATTGGAAAGGTGACTTTCTAAGGGACAGAAGGCAGAGGGTGAGGGTGGGGGAGGAAAGATCTGAAGAGGGGAAAGTGACTTCAGGGGTTCCACATGGGAGTGTGCTAGGGTGTGATAGGGCCCCTGTTGTTTACAATAATGATGAATGAATACATGTATTCAACCTAACAAAATTGTTTTCTTAGCATCGTCAAATTTTCTTTTCGAAAAAATTCTGATACACACACACACATTTATAGACCCCCAAAAGAAAATGTAATTTGTTTTCAGAAATTCTGCAATGTCACCCACCAACCAACTTCTGCTGACGTTACGCTACTATGCGACAGGCGGAACACTCACCTCTGTGGGAGATTTTGCTGTGGTACATAAGACCACAGCTGGTAGGGTGGTCAAACGCGTTAGTAAGGCTATTGCATTTCTGCGACCCCAGTATATTAATTTGCTGCAGACAGAAGAAGAAATAGAGCAAGCACAAGTGAGTTTCTTCCAAATAGCAGCTTTTCCCAGAGTTGTTGGGTCCATGGATTGCACACATGTCCAAGTGAAATCTCCAGGTGGTGACATGCTTGAAGAATTCAGGAACAGGAAAGGTTACTTTTCCATAAATGTTCAGACTGTATGCGACCCAAAACTTAAAATAAGGGACATTGTAGCACGTTGGCCAGGGTCAACACATGATGTTATAATTTTTAATAATAGTGTGTTGAAGGCAAGGCTTGAGAGAGGAGATTTCAGAAATGGTGTAATCGTATGTGATTCTGGCTATGGCCCCAGTTTACATCTCCTTCCTCCTTTTCGAAATCCTCGTACTCCTGCTGAAAATCTCTGCAATGAAGCTCTGATTAGAACGAGAAATACAGTGGAAAGACAGTACGGGGTGTTGAAAGCTTGCTTTCCTGTACTTGCAGTAGGCATACAGTTACAACTTGAAAATGTTCAAGCTGTAATTGTAGCATGTGCAGTGCTACATAACATTGCCATTGACAGTAATGAACCTGAACCACTGTTCAGGCAAGGGTATCCGAGACATTGAGGATGGGGATATTCCTTTGTTTCAAGAAGCTGCAAGGCAGACATTTGTACAATATATTGAAGGTCTGAGATGAGCTTCTGTTTATTATGTTGAATGGTGCACAGCATATTACATTTTGTACTAGGATAGCTACAGTTAATAGTGTTTAGGTTTGTGCATTCAGTCATTATTTTCATGCCATATTGTTTGTGTGCAAATATTGTATTGAATTTTTCATAAATCTGTGGCTAGATGCAACATAACATTGTATCTTGTAGAGTTTGTGAAACAAATGTTTTATGTCAGTTGTTATTTAACGTGTCTAGTCAGCATCATAATTTGTTAATGTGTTATGTTATTGCTGTAATAATGTTTCTTTTCTTGTTGTGCATCCGTTTATGTGGGTACCATACCTTTGAAAAGTTAGAAAACTTGTGAGCCTCCCATTTCTGGTTGCAAGTACTAATAGTACGTTTTGAAGCCACTGGTGTAGTATAGAGAGTAAAGGTTGGCGACAGTGGAAAAGATAAACATGGCTGGACTGGAATGCTGATGTGGGTCAGCAAGAGTAATGTGAACATGTACGATTGTAGTAGTGATGTATTAGGTAGTAATGTAGTGAATAAATAAATAAACATTACATGGTGCAGTCGGTGACATGAATTGGTAACGGCAACATGACTGTGGATCACTAGTTAACAATCTCGGCGCGGCGTGTCACGGTGCAAAGATGGCGAGTTTGTTTAACGTACCAGCAAAATTGAATTTAGAAGGGAACATCAGTGAAAACTGGAAGAAATTTAGACAGGCCTTCGAAATATATTTGGAAGCTTCTGATTTGAAGACGAAAAGCGAACAGCGGAAGATAGCAATTTTTCTAAATATAGTTGGCGACGATGCACTAGACGTATACAATACTTTCACCTCACCGATGAAGAAAAAGAAAGAACCTTGAAAATAGTGCTGGCGAGGTTTCAAACGTACTGCAACCCAAAAAAAACTTATTCCACGCACGTTTTATATTCTACTCACGTACACAGAAAGACGGGGAGAGATTTGATAACTTCCTCACAGACTTCAAGATGCTATCACGGTACTGCGAGTTCAAACATCCCGACGAGCTACTGAGAGACAGAATTGTTTTCGGAACAAATGATAAAATTACTCAAGAAAAGATCATCAAATCTGGAAGTGTTGAATTGGAGGAAACAATACAACAGTTCCGAACAGCTGAAATAACCTCTACTCAGGCGAAGGAAGTGATGCAGCCAACACGAGACTCGACTTATGCAAGTGTGGATGAAACGAAGTTTCACAAAACTGTGGCCCCACCTTTCTCAAAACAGCCTAGTAGGCCCACACAAAGTACACCTGGTGAGGTACTGTGTAAGTGGTGTGGCTACCATCATATTAAAGATCCAGTGAACTGTCCGGCGAGAGGAAAAACATGCTCTTTATGCGGCCGCAGGTATCATTTTGCGAAGGTGTGTAAGTCACATGGAGAACTCCACATAGGGAAATCTCAGAACTCAAAATTAAATGAGGTTTAAGAAGTGTACACTGGTAGGCATAACAACACACAAGCTAATCAACAATGAGAGGATTATTACTGTAGCTTGGTTTTTGCACACAAAGAAACTGACCATATTGCAACAATTTGCTGGAAAGAAACAGGGTGTTTGGAAAATATAATTGATGTGACTTTCAAGCTGGACTCTGGTGCGTGTGTGAACATACTGCCTCTGGAAACATTTTCTCTTTTGAAACAACGTGCTCCTAAAACTGTGATTCTCAAGAAAGAAACTAGATCATTGGCCGCATATAATAACTCAGAAATCAAGGTAGTGGGATGCACTGATATCAACTTGACTATAAATGGGGTTTGCTTGCGAGAAACATTCATAGTAGTTGATGAAAAATCTGTACCTATACTAGATCTTCAAACATGTGAGAATATGGGACTGCTACATGGAAATGTAATCAGTGAAGTTGGAGACCAGTCAAAGGACAGCATAGTCACCCAGTATGCAGAGGTCTTCTCAGGTATTGGTAAATTTAAAAATGACTATTCACTTAAGTTGAAAGACAGCTATGTTCCCTCATCCATTCCACCAACAAGGGTACCTTTGGTAATAAAAGACAGACTTATAACAGAACTAGATAGGCTGTGTAAACTAGACATCATAGGAAAATGTACATCACCCACAGAATGGGTCAACAGACTATTGGTCGTAGAAAAGCCAAATGGCACCCTTAGACTTTGTCTCGATCCACAAGACTTGAACGATGCCCTGATTAAAGAGTATTTTGAAATACGTACTGTTAGAGATGTGACAGCTAAATTAAAGGATGCTAGGTATTTTAGTGTTCTTGACCTCAAAGATTCCTTTTGGCCTCAAAGATTCCTTTTGGCATATACAGTTGGACCAGCAAAGCTCAACGTATTGTGCATTTTCAACTCCATTTGGTTGTTATTTTTTAAAGAGATTGCCATTTGGCATAAATATCTCTGCAGAAGTGTTTCAAAAATATAACACACAAACTTTTGGTGACATTGACGGTGTAATCATATATGTTGATGACCTACTTATCTATGCCCCAGATAAACAAACACATGACAGAATACTGACACAGGTATTAGACAGGGCACAAAAATGTAATGTCAAGTTTAATGTACAGAAATTTCAGTATAAGGTACAAACTGTCAAATATGTAGGTCATACATTTAGTGGTGGCTGTGTTAGTCCTGGCAAAGATAAGGTTAAAGCACTAGTAAACTATGATATTCCAAAAAATAGGCAAGATCTTCAACATTTTCTTGGTCTAGTCAATTACCTGAGAGATTTCATCCCAAACTGTACAGAAATCAAGTCTCCATTGCGAAGTCTGCTTAGAAAAGACACTGAGTTCGAGTGGAACAAACTTGTTCATGGTAAAAGTATTGAGACATTAAAAACTTTTCTTGCATCGGAACCCGTATTACAAACTTTTGATGAGAGTAAACCCATTGTAATGCAAACAGACAGTAGTAAAGTGGGCATCGGGTGTGTTTTGTCGCAGGAACACAAGCCGGTATGTTATGCATCGAAGACACTCTCCCAGACAGAAGTTAACTTTGGACAGATAGACAAAGAGTTTCTAGCAGTTCTCTTTGCATGTCGACACTTTCACCAGTATGTCTATGGTCATGATATAACCATCCAAACAGATCACCAACCATTGGTCTCCTTAATCAAGAAAGAAATTTGCCGGATTCCATCAAAGCGACTTCAAAGTATTAAACTTAAACTTAGCATATACAGGATCAATCTTGTGTATGTACCAGGATCGAAAATGCTCATAGCAGATGCCCTAAGTAGAGCATGTTCAAAAGCTCCAGAGCGTGATGTAGATGTCTCTCTGAATGAAGTTGTACACTCCATCAATATGTCAGATGAAAAGAAACTTTTGTTCCAACAACACAGTAAAAATGATGTTTTACTCACACAGTTAAGTACCTTGTTCCAGGAGGGCTGGCCGACGTCGAAAACAAAAGTTCCTGACATTGCAAAATTTTACTTCAAGTTCCGACACGACATCGTTGTTGAAAATGGTTTAGTGTTTCTAGGTGAGCACATCATAGTTCCCACTGCACTGCAACAAACAGTGCTTAGGGATCTCCACCAATCTCATTTTGGCATGTCCAAGACTAAAGCTAGGGCGAAGACTCTGTTTTACTGGGCAAGAATGGACACAGACATTCAGGAGTTTGTAGCAAGGTGTAGGCTATGTGAGAAATACAGCGCAAAAAATACTAACGAGCCAATGATCACACAAGACCCTCAAAAGTATCTATTCCTGAAGGTGGCATGTGACATTCTTGAGTTTAAAACACATTCATACCTCGTGCTCTGCGACTACTACTCAACATGGATAGAACTGGTTCCCCTAACATCCAAAGATTCACCTACTATAGTACAAACTCTGAAAGTCATTTTCTCAACACATGGAATACCTACCTAATACCTTGATTGCTGACAACATGACATTCTGCTCTCGACATATGAGCCAGTTCAGTTCTGACTACGGCTTCAAAATCCAAACATCAAGTCCATACTACCCTCGGAGCAATGGCCTAGCTGAACGAGCAGTAGGAATTTGTAAACAAATGCTAAAAAAAAGTACAGAAGAAAACCAGGACATATACATGATGCTCCTAGAATATCGCAATACACCAGTGTTGGGTTCACAGTTCAGCCCCTCACAACTTCATGTACAGTAGGCGAACAAGAACAACACTACCGATCCATAACAACTTGGTAAAACCTCGCATTGTAACAAACTTTCACAACACACAGTTAAAGTATGACCACAGAAATAAAAAAAAATTATGACAAAAACACCAAGTCCAGATATCTTGAGTTCAAAAAAGGGGAGCACATAGTATACCATGACCAGGGTACTTGGAAACCAGCCACAGTGATACAGGTGTGTGAAGCTCCAAGGTCTATCCTCTTTGAAGATGAATTTGGGAGAGTCAAAAGAAGAAATACATTTCACCTCAGAAAATCCAGAGTCCAACAGGAACGCACAAAAGCACACCAGTCTGTTCAACACACACACCATGTACAACCTCTGGACTGGAGAAAGAGTAACAGTGGAACACGCAACTTCTGGGGGAACAGAAAGAAAGGGTCAGGAAGGGGGTTTTAAAGGTTTTGCACCTGACGAAGTTATCCCAGTTGAAAGACAAAGAGAAGAACCAGTGCACTCACGACCACATCGAACTGTCAGAACCCCCAATTACGTGTTAAAGTAAAGTTAACATAATAAATAAAACAGTACTGAAATTATAAAGAATAGGAAGATGTAGTAAAGAGAGTAAAGGTTGGCGACAGTGGAAAAGATAAACATGGCGGGACTGGAATGCTGATGTGGGTTAGCAAGAGTAATGTGAACATGTACGATTGTAGTAGTGATGTATTTAGTAGTAATATAGTGAAGAAATGAATAAACATTATAACTGGTAGTAAGTATTAGCATCCAAGTGCATTTCTCACCTTTAAAAAGTTGTAAATAGAAAGATTGCTATGAGGACAGAAGCAAATCAACCGATATTAAATTAATTTTTTTAAAAGTGACATTGTTTTAAATGTTAATTATTCAAATTAGCCTATTTAGCAACGAAAAAGTTTGTAATCTTGATTTGATATGCTTCCTCTGCCATAAATGTCATTATGTCAGACTTGTGACAAAATAAAACCAAACTTCATTTTTCTGTATTTCAGAAATCTCTAGAAATTCATATTATTTGTGCTTTGTTTGTGTGATGTTAACTTGTGTTCCATTAATGTGACATTGAGTATAATTTGCCTTGTAGTGGTAACTATTTGGTATCACATTTGACATACAGTTTTTTGAGCATGTGTTCCATATTACCATAACCACTTAAGATATTTTAAATTTTAGTCCTGATGTAAAGCATACTATAAATGAGTTTGTAACTGATATTTACTATGTGCAAATCAATTACCTAAGTAGAGAAAATGTATACTTTAACAGACAATCTATTTCTTATGTGTTATTACAATTTACATTTATGAATAATGGTGTTAAGAAATGATATTCTGTCCCCTTTCAAGGCTGTGAAGTGTTTTTAATGTGATGTTATTGTAAATTTAATTTGTATTATTTACTTTTATGTATACAAGTACATGATAATAGTCATATCAAAACTCAATATTTTTTTGTATATATGAATGTTTTTTGGCTTTGTTTAAAATGTGACTAACTCTTAAGAATTTAAACATCTTATGCTCCATGGTTATTGAATCTTATATATGCAGGAGTTCATGTCTTGTTAACATCAGACTTTGAATTTACATAATGCTATTGGTAAACTAATCTATTACCTATTGAAATATATTAGATTAATAAAGAATTTGATCAGAAAACATGTACACCACTACACTTAACTGTGTATACAATAGCTACTTTTTAACAGTCCTAATAATGGAAATCCAAATGGCCTCCAAGAGTAGCAAGTGTAAATGCATTGGAGAATTTACATATTGTGTTTAGGTCACCACACTTCTACTATGTATATCCATTTCATTTTCTGCAGTGACTACCACTGATCTATTTCATCCAATGATAAAAAGAAAGAAAATACACTTATAACCTTATATTTTAATTAATGGGCAAAATACATACAATATATTTACATAAACTGAAGACTGTCATAAGAGAGTACTGTATGGACAGTAGAAAATAAAATTAACATTTGTGCTTATCTTCTATTTCCCGTAAAGTTTGTTTCATTATCTTTATGTCAAGCTCAAGTTTCTTTATTTTCTTCTTTATCTCCACTTCAATGTTGTGAAGCTCCTCCTCCCTCTTTTCTCTGGCCTCAAACTCTTTTGGGAGTAGCTCTTGCTGACATCGTGCAAGGTTTCTTTATTCCGTTGCCCAACCGCTGAGCCGTTCCCCGTTCATTGATACTGGGCGGTCATGGAATGCAGGTCGTTTCCTCTGCATACTTCTTGACGCTAAGAAAACAAATTATCAGTCTTTTTTAATAGCCTAAAATCTTCAGCGTTCATAGGTGTTAAGAGTTGATGGAGCTTTAAATTAATTAAATGATGTACATTTCAAGTAATGTTAAAATTCAAGAAAAACTGTTGTTAGTGTTTTGCCAGGAAAATAGGCCAAAAAATAATTTTACTTTAAAACATATTGTTTAGAGAAAACCATTACATCATAGAGTGATAATTGTTTACATTATAAATTAACAGTAACTAAAAAGTAAAACTTAAAAAAGTATCATTAATGCAGTGTTTTTTATTTAGGAATAAAATAAGAGTGGGTTAGAGAGTAAACAAAAAATACTGATGTAAAAATGTTTAAATAAATCTTGAAATATCATAAAAATGTTCTATATTACATACAATAAACAAACAACCTTCTGCACACACACACACACATCTGCGTGGAGAAATGTGTTGCTGGCCAGGCGAGCTTCCCCAGACAGTGCACTGTAATGTGGTTTGTGATATTTAAAGTTCCTCTATTTTATAACATATCACTAGCCCCATATGACCATTATCAACTATCTGAACATACAGATCCACATTCTGCACCACGCACAGTTTTTGTTACATCTGTGGAAAAGATTTTCTAGATTTATTCTTAATTGAATTGGTTTCAAAGTGATTTTAATAACATAATGGTAACCATTATAAACAGTCAAGGCCTAAATTTCTGAACTGACCACAATTTCTTCTATGCATTAAAACAAGTATTAAGATTTGGTTACTTTCGAAATAGCGGTGTACACTGTTTACATTATTTAAGAGTAGAGTATGTGAATGAACAAAAATTTAAGATAAAAACAAGTGACATACAAATAATTCCAAGCTACATAAATTTGTTTTCTTAATAACTTAAGGTGAATGTCTTTATGACTTTTAAAAGTACTGTATCATAAACTGAAGAAGTATAATATTTGGAAAAAGAATGTAATTTGTTTAAATGTCAAATCCTTTCCAATATGAACTATTTATTTTGGTTTATGTTCAGTTTGCAGAAGTGTTTTGTTTTGTATTTGGTGTTAATAGTGGCCATTTTTTATTTTTATTTTTGACATACATACACAAGTCCCACTACTACACAAACTGACACATCTGAAGAGATTTGATCCAACCCAAAATATTTAAGCCTTTAAAGAAAAACAAAGAAAAAAAATCTCCCCTTTTCACAATACTTAAGTAAATGAAAACAGTGCAAAATTTTATACAATTACCATTTGGAGTTAAACATTCAGCTTCATCATTAGATGCAGCAATTTTCTCCCTCAGTTTGATATTTTTAGCTTTTCTCAGCATGGATGGCTTGTATCATGACCAGTCATCTGTTTCTGAAAGTGAAAGGTATCATAAATTATATTGCATGTAAGGTATTTGAACTCTATAGTATTTATTACATGCTTGAAAAATAAAGGTTCTGTTTTAAATGCAGAATTAAAAAATACATGGTAATTTTTTATCTGATATAATTACTCACTGTTCTGTTTTAGAGGGGGACGAGGGGGAATAAATTTTTTTGGCTCGTCAAAGCATTAAACATTGTATTCTACATATTTTTATGGCTATCAAAACTTACAAGCTCTATATCTCAGGCTACTTATATCCATAATGACAGTATTAATTAATTAATAAATACCTTGCAGTTCCACAGTTTTGTAGTTATCTTCCTTGCGTAAATGGTCCCAGCATGAAGCTTCTATTACAATTTCCTAATTTAAAAAAAAAACTCAAATTAATATGTTGTTACATAATCAACAGATTACTGAACACTTTGTTATACATCGAGATGGGCCTAATTGGGCAAACAAGTCAGGGTTCCCAACGACCGGGAAAACAGGGAAAATTCAGGGAAATTGAAATGGGTCAAAAACACAGGGAAATCTCAGGGAAATTTGTTGTGTGGCAATCACAGTGTGTGTGCATATATATATTTATATATATTGATTAATACATGTATCACAAGCACATTTTTTTTTAAAAACAAAATCGGAAAGTTGGGGTGCGGGTTGTACATGTAAATCAAAGTAATAGATAAGCCACGAGCCCCGGGAAAGTTTGGTTCACCATACAGCTGTGACGTGCAGAATTTCATGCTAGGCGGCCCCGGACCGTGGCGAGCTGCGCCAAGCCAGTTGTAGAAAACTGCGGCACCGTAGTTCGTATACGTTTGGCCGTTTGTGTCATAACTTTGAAGTATCCGGTAGGCTGGAAACTTTTTGAAGATTGTTTAGTGAACATATTTTCATTTATTTAGATGTATTTTTTTAAAAGTGTTGCAGCTGTGGTGGTGTTTTTGTATCACTGTAATTTGTGTAGTTGGTAATATTATGGTTTCATGACGAGATTTTTGCCTATCAAACACAACAAAAACACCGCAAAAATAGTTACACATTGTGTTATTCTGAGTCAAGAGTTCTACAGAAGCAGTTAAATATATTTGAAATTTTTTAGTCAATTGTGAGAAGAGTTTTTTTTTCAGAAGAAATCAACGGCGGTCCTCTCATTAGAAATATAGTTTACGTTCACGGGTGTGTGCTAGCACAGTTTCCTTAATTGTGCAATGAAAACATGGTGAAACTTGTGAGACTAAGCGATTCAGTATCGAATGTGTTTTGCTACTCTACATTAGGCCTAGGCCTATTCTTGATAGTCTGAGTGGATAATTGTGTGACATTCACGATGTCTTAATTCAATCCTGCTTGGCTAGATGGATCACTGTTTCCTGACTGGAAAAAGTGGCTACGTCATGTTGAGGGCCGGGATTTCAAAGGCGACAGTAGTGTTTCGTGCGCGCTCCGCTATCTTAATGTGCTTGTTGTTGACGTCTGTCATTACCCCGGTGATTTACCATCATTAATTCTTCGCTTTGTGATCAATCTGATTTTCTGGGGTTTCCCTTACCATTTTGCAATGTTTCAATTGGTGAAATAGTTCAAGTAGATTCCGTAAAAATGTTTAGGTCTCCTACGAAAAAAACACCATCTGCAACTAATGAACATCAGGAACAGCAGACGTTTAAAATAGCGAAGTTGAAAATTTCTAACATGGATAAACTTGTAAATAGGGTGAAGTCTCTTTGCGATAAGGTGGACGAATTAAGGAGTGAAAATGCAGTACTCAAAACCCTGCTCATTGACTCACGCACTGAAACGGCTGAAATAAAACAAGAAATAGCTGAAATAAAAAAAGAGCTCCTATTTATCAAGAAAATTAAAAATTACAATTTTAAATCCTACAGTCAAGTTGTTAAGAAACCCTCCAGCGGCAAGAAGAGTGAACATTTTGCAATGTCTGTTGTCTCGAGTAACGGTAGTCCGTCTCCTGACCTACATTCGACGCAGCAGGAAGAACGCGGTGTCGCGTGTGTAAACAACACCATCCAACACGCTGACGAAGACGGATTTACTGTGGTGCAACGTGAACGAAAACCCGCAATCAACGTTTTCTCTGCACCCAACCGCGAACAGGATCGCAAAAGAACGACTATGCAAATTGGCATAAGAAACATTAGTACCCTCAAAACCGTTGGTAAACCCGTTTAAAAAAAACAAAAGCCTTGTTTGTTACCCGTTTTGATCCGACCGTTCAGGAGCATGAAATAATGGACTATATCTCCAGTGAACTCAATCTATCACATGTTAAAGTAGCTAAACTAAAAACAAAATTTAACACATATGCCTCCTTTCACATTTCGGTTCTGGAAGACGATTTCACTCGAATTAACAACATAGTGTTTTGGCCGAGTGGTTGCCTAATTAGCCCATTCTACGGGAAATGACATCCTGAACAAATTGCTGGCAATGAGTCTACGTCTGAAAATTCCGGTGTTAAGGTAGGGCCAGTCCCAAACCTGTGACTGCTTCGACCTCTTTCCAGGTGCCTGGAGGAGCATCATAAGTGTCGTCCATGTCTTGTATTTCCATTGACCGTGAAGTTCTTTATCAAAACGTTAGAGGCCTTAGAACTAAATCTATTGAATTTTTTGATAATTGTATCAGTTGTCAAAAAGATATTATCTGCCTTACAGAAACTTGGTTCAACAAATTTAGTATTAACTCTTACTATTTTACTGACCAATATCACATTTATAGAAGTGACAGAAACGAATTACTGACATTGAAATAACGTGGTGGTTGTGTACTTATAGCACCTGGAGTTGACTGAACCAATAAACAAGCTACCCAGATTTTACACACGCATATTAAAAACAAGGCACAATACCTGATAAACTTTATTTTTAGTCTTGGTTTAACACAATACAATAAAACTCAATCATCCAAAAATCTTTTAGACCTTTGTTTCAGCAATGTTTCTCAGTGTTTAATAACTAAGGCCGATGAAGCTCTTGTTAAGGAAGACCTATATCACCCAGCCTTAAATATCAAATTAACATTAGATAGTCTCTCTCATGTGACCAATTCTTCTGTCAATTTTAAATTGTTCAAAAATGGTGATTATGCTGGTCTTTATAATGGTATTAGATGTCATGATTGGTCTAATTTCTTTAAATCATCTGATGTTAATAATCTTGTTGATGAACTTAATTCTTGTATATGCACAAATATGAACGCCTTCATTCCTACTTTTACAAGAAAGGTTTCCTCCTACCCAATCTGGTTTTCAAAAGATCTAATTCAAGCTCTGAAGTCCAAGAAGCATGTTCACAAACTTTATAAAAGAAACTGTAATTCATTGTATTTCTCTAAATTTTAATTTTTACGTAAACAGGCCAAGCACTTAATCAAAAGTGATAAAATCAATTGGTTAAGAGCAATTAATAATAATATCAAGAATAACCTGATGAAATTCTGGCGCCTTGTAAAAATAATGAAACATGGATATTATGATCATCTATCTCTTGAAGTTAACGGTAGTGTTTCCAATGATCCTAAAATACTTTCTAATACGCTTGCGGATTATTTTTCTAGTGTTTATGTGCCACCTACTCACACAAACAATGTTTCCTGTTCATCTGTATCACATGACACAATTTCTGCTCCTATAATATCTGAAAGTTTAGTACTTTGGGGCATAAAGACTCTAAAAACATCTATGTCAATGGGTCCCGACGGGATACCAAATTTCATATTGAAAGGCTGTTCTCATCTTTTAGTTCCTCTTTTAACTCACTTATTTAACATGAGTTTAACACTAGGACTCCCAGAGTTTGTTACACCCTAGAACTCCCATGAAGGGTCAATTTGACCGAATTTTAAAAATACTGTTTATGATATATATTTTTGGATTGATTTTAACACAGAATATAACATTTACTTTAAGATCATTTTATTCGAGATAAAATAAATAAAATTTTATTTATAAAAGATTTTATTTAGATAATATAGACATTCGTACACACTTTTGTAACATATATTTTGTAATATTTCAAAAATATTTTATTTCAAAATATTATTTAAAAATAGAATATAATTATCATATTTTTTAAAATTGAAAATGAATGTGACCCTTCCTTTTTTTGCATTCTTCAAAACACATAAAATTGTACATTTGATATAATGTATACAATTCAACTTTCTATTTTTCATACATTTACTTTTACATTACATACTAAGCACACAGTTTTTTTGACGACTTTCCCTGTGCATTTGCCACAAACATATTTAGCACATACAGTACAAACTTCGGTAGTCTTGTTTCCATTGCACTTGGAAATCTGGCATTGACGGCGCTTACGATTTTCATGTGGAACTGTGTCAAGATTGTTGTCCTCTAAGTTTTCCCTTTGATTTCTCACATGGCCCTCTCAAAGTTGCTCTGCTAGTTTCATGATGAAATCTCTTCAGCTGATACTAGAACCTGTAGCTTCTTTGTACAGTACCCATGAATTAATTCCAGCAAAATCAAGTATGTTGTAAAATACTTGGAGTGACCAGCGCCGGGATGCGGCTTTAGTTGAGTATTGTCGAGCCTTTTGATCTGCTATATCGACCCCATATTTAGTAGCATTGTAATAACTGACAGTTTCTGGAAGTCTTTTCTTATCTACGCCAATAGAAACAGATGTATTAATGGTACTAAGTACAAGTACATTTTTGTTTACTTTTCCTTGGTACACAGTAAGAGTGCAGTCATTCTGCTTTAGTATGAATGAATCCTGCAATGGAAGATTTGCATTCTTGAGTTCTGCTGGAATGTCTCTTCTAGCCCTGTTCACTGTACCAACAACACTTGTACCCCTAGCCATCAATTTTTCTGCCAAAGCGACTGAAGTGAAGAAGTTGTCCATGGTAATATTACGGCCAGTGTCGAGATAAGGACTAACCAATCGAAGAACTACATTTTCAGAGAGAGACTCGTCAGCAGGCCGTTTATCATCTTTGCCTAAGTAAGGGAATCCATTTAGAATGTATTTACTCGCAACATCAACAGCCAGCCAAAATTTTATTCCAAATTTATTAGGTTTATTAGACATGTATTGAGTGAAACGGCATTTGGCTTTGGTTGGGAAAAGTTTCTCATCAACAGTAATATCAGCACCTGGTTTGTAGCTGGAAATGCAATTACTGGTAAATTGATTCCAAATATCCGATATAAGAGCAAACTTGTCCTGCTCCAAACGTTCTGGTCTTGATGATTTTATGTCAAAGCGAATAAATCTCAATATTTCCTGGAATCTATTGCGTGACATTGTGTCTCCATAAAAACGAATACTCCATTTGGCTGACCAGAGACTAGCGAGTGGAAGTCCTTTGGCTCCACTCACACCGCGCAGGTACAATAGACCAATAAAAGCTTCTAGCTCTTCCAAACTTAAACACCATGTTTCGTCTTGCAGCCTGTACCGAGCCTCTGTTTCAGTGCATTTTACTATTTTCTGCAGTATAGTTTCATCAATAAAAAGTCTGAATGCACTTGTAACGTTTGCCTCATCAATACTACGTTTTGCAGTAGGCGAAAGTCCTGGCCTTTCACGTAGCACATTCTGCAAACCCACCCTGCAAACCCACCCTGCCTACAGCACTATCACCTGCATTCACAACAGTCCATTGCTTTCCATTCGCACTGATCATTGTAACACCAACAACTGGAATAAATTGCTGAGGTCCACATCTAACGCGCTTTTTAGTGCAATGTGCGACAGATCTTTGAGCTTTAATTGGTCCAGAATGATCTTGCATTTCATTACCACTTGGTTCTGGTTCTTTTTCTCCTCTGCCTTGCCTACTTCCTTGCCGTACTGCACGCCCTGACACATTCGCTGAATACGGAACTGGTGCAGATAATGCAGCAATGCCATCTGATGTGCCTTGAGTAGTGCCTGGAAAAAAATTATTTTTTATTTAGAAAGTCCTTCATTCATACACATACGCAATAACAATTATGATGCAGCAAATATATTGTGGAACTCAGAATCGTAATAGCTGAGAGAGGTAGTGAGTGGAGTATATTACAAAAATCTTATATTATTGCTATATGTTTTGTGCACATAAAAAACTAACCTAAGACGTTTCATTGAATATTTCATATAATATAGAAAAAAAGTATGTTATAATAGAATGTCCAAATATTAGTAAATTAGTAAATATTAGTAAGTAAAAATATTTGTCTAACCATACAGGCCTAGATCAAAAACCCTTGAGATCAGAAGTCTCAGCCCTAAACATCCATTTATACCGGGATACTCTTGAGAAAAAATATTACTTAGACACTTGTTACGGAACTAAATTTTTCTACTTTATTCAATAAAATTATTTTGCTTACCAGTGATACATCTAGATGAATTAGCTGCGACTATAGAAGTTTTCTCAAACACAAGGTCATCTGGTTCATTGATTTCTTCACTTCCAGTTGAGTCACTATTATTCGGAATGTAATCTTCATCACTCTCAAGCAAGTCACTGCATTCAGATTGATCTTCAGGAAGGTCTTGCAAATACTGCAAAGCTTGTTCTAGTGTGAGTTTATGTTGGTTCATTATAAATGTTCAGTAAAACACACACAGCAACAGCGCCAATGGAATTCACACCCAAGACCTACTTCATTGCGAAACTATACTGTTACCCAGACTACTGATATGCGTGTTCTCTCTTTACAGAGATGATTCACTCTGCAGTGGTGAACAACAATGATGACTCATGCACAAGGCAGCCAACATTTTCACTGAAGGGGAGTAAGAATGCGAACAAAAGAAATGCATTCATACCAACCCATACCAAAGTACAAACCCAGCTTTTACCGAACAAGAAATACGATATAGGTAGAAGTCAAGGACTTGGCATCATTTTGTTACGACATGCGCAAATGTAGAGCACATGCGTGATTATAAGAAAACAATTGATATGCACACAGCTGCACACACAAAATATAAAGGAAATAATTATGTGGGCCTATATAAACCCACATTAAATAATATTTATTCTAGCAAAATATTGTTAAATAACGTGTATGTGCACATAATATACTCGTGTAGAAGATGAGAAAAAGGTTTATTCAATTGCATAACTCAAAGCAGCTATTTTTGAATTTTTTTTTCGGAAGGTCAAAATGACCGCTGTGGGAGTTCGAGGTATAACATAAAATATCTTAGTTGCAAGTGAACCAATTATTGATAAATTATGGATTTTTAGAACAAAACTATGATTTAGGAAAAGTCATAAAAGCGCATCACTCAGATGCGAAATCTTTAGAAATTAAAATAAAAACAAAATCGCTAGAGGTCAAAATGACCGCCTTGGGAGTTCTAGTGTTAAAAACTCAAGTATTTCCTGATGTATGGAAAATTGCCAAAGTTATCCCGATTCACAAAAGTGGTTCTAAATTAAAGGTATCAAACTATCGACCTATATCTCTATTAAATGACTTTTCTAAAATCTTTGAAAAAATTATATTCAAAATTATCAACTTTCCCTTAAAAAATAGACTCTCTGTAAATCAACATGGCTTTCGAATTGGAATGTCTACTGCTACAAATTTAATTACCTTCCTCAATCCTATCTACTACGAAGTCACTAACAGGGGCCAGGTTGATGCCTGTTATTTTGATCAAGTCAAAGCTTTCGATTCTGTTAGTCATCCACTTCTACTTGTTAAACTATCCAATTTTGGTTTATCTGACAACTTTGTTAATTGGTTTTCGAGTTACCTCAGTAACAGAAGTTTCTTTGTCTCCATTAACAACTGTACTTCAACTCTTCACAATACCTGTTCTGGTGTTCCTCAGGGCGGTACTTTATCTCCTTTACTTTTTAATCTATATATCGATGATATCACACATGTCTTGTCCCACTCTACTGGTGTTCTGTTTGCAGATGTTCTTAAAATCTGTAGAAAAATCATCTCAGTCAAGGCAGTTAATCTTTGGTGCAAATCAAATCTTGTCCGTCTTAATCATGATAAAACAAAAATAATTTCCTTTACCAGGAAATATTTTCCTATAAACTACGAGTACAAATTAGAGAATTTAATTCCAAAAACGACTGCTTTAAAAGATCTTGGAATTATTCTTGATTCTAAATTATTTTTTCATCAACATGTAGATTTTTTAATTTCTAGTTCTCGAAGAACACTTGCCCTAATTAAATATATTTTTTACCATGCCTCTAATTCAGATTCCATTATTTCTCTTTTCTTAGCACTTATTAGGTCAAAACTAGAATATTGTTCAGTAATATGGAACAACATTAATTCATTTGATATTGATAAAATTGAAAATATTCAAAACAAATGTATTAAACTTATTACTCAAAAATCATTTCCCCCCTCCTAAATTAACATCACTTTTTGATCGGCGTGCCCTCCTTGACCATCTTTTTATTTCCAATTGTTATTCTTCTAAAATCAATTGTAAATACATCTTAGATAATACTGGTTTAAGAGTCCCCCAGTATCATAGTCGACTTACGTCTTCTTTGTGTACAATCAAGAGAAATAATGATATTATTTTTAGATTAATAAGCAATTATAATAGTTTAGACCCAATAGTAACAAGCTTAGCCAATTAGTAAATTATTTTAGTAGCACTTGCAGCCAATTCAATTAAATGTGTATTCTTAATCCACTAATTTTCTGTATTTTTGAATTTATTAATATTTTTTTTGTTTATTATTATTATTGTTTTTTTGTTTGTTTTGTTTTGTGTCCTTTGTCTGTGGTGTCTCTTGTGTATTGTGTTTTTTTTTTTTTTATCGTGCACACCCCTGTAATCTCTCCTCAGAGTGTTGGTGTGCATGTCACAATTTATAAATAAATAAATAAATAAATAGTGCAAAGTGTATTTTGTTAAAAAAGGTATTTTCTTTGAGTAGTATGGGTAGGCAGTCTGTGAAGAGCCATCAAGAAGGGAAATTTCACAAACAGTTGGTTACTGCGTGCAGTATTTCTGCATCTATGTCAGCATACTTAACAAAGCCTTTAAATCACCAAGAAACGAAGGGATCAATTATTTAAAGTGTTTCCACAGCACCAAATTCTGAATTAGCATCCAGCACACCAGAATCCTGTTCATTGTTAACTGGATCATCATCATCATCATCATCATCATCATCATTCAGTGCTCTCAAAGAGGCATCTTCAGGTATGGTAAATAAAATACATTTTCAGGGAGACAGTAATGTCAGAAAGGCAGAAATATTGTGGGCATTACATGTTATGAAAAAAGACAGTTTTAATAGCCAACAAGGAATAAGCAATTTGTTTGCTAAAATGTTTCCAGATAGTTCCATTGCACAAGAAATGCAGCTTAGTAGTACCAAGACTGCATACTTAGTTACTTATGGACTTGCCCCATATTTTTTTCACAAACTTACAGATGAAATCAGATCCACAAAATACATTGTTGCGTGCTTTGATGAATCCTTCAATAGGGTATCAAAGGTACAACAAATGGACATAGCTGTACGTATATGGGACGTCAAAAAAATCAAGTAATGACCAGGTACTGAATTCTTAATTTTTAGGCCATTCTACAGCTGATGATCTCTTAGAAGGGTTTCAACAGGGACTAAAGGATTTGGAACTATCCAAAATTGTACAAGTATCCATGGATGGGCCGAATGTCAATTGGATGTTCATGAAAAAATTGAAGGCGTGTGAAGAAGATCCAGATATATTAGACCTGGGATCTTGTGGTCTCCATGTTGTTCATGGTGCCTTTCAAATGGGTTTTAGAAAGACCGGGTGGAATGTTGTTCAATTTTTAAGGGCCATATATTCTGTGTTCAAAGACTCACCTGCTCGATGATCAGACTTCAGACAAGTTACAAGTTGCAGTGTTCTTCCGATCAAATTTTGTGATTGTCAGTGGTTGCAAAATATCCCAGTGTGTGAGAGAGCAATACAAATTTTTCCTCACTTGAAAGATTTTTTTAAGACCAGTTAATTACCTGCTACATATTCTGTTGAGAAAGTGAAGGATTGTTTGAGGGATCCTTTGTTGCTAGCTAAGCTGAGTTTTGCCCTGACAATGGCTTCTTCACTTGAACCATTTTTAAAGAAGTTCCAAACATCGAAACCAATGTTACCATTTCTGCATAAGGAATTGGAGGACTTGCTAAGAGAGTTGCTGGGACGTTTCATTAAGATGGAAATTTTGAAAGCCAAGACAACTGCAAATCAGCTTATTAGTATTAATTTGGACGATGTAAGTCTGGGACTTCCACTCTCAAAGTTGAAAATTGGATTTGCTGCAAAGCATGAGTTAGTTTTGGTTGATGTAAAAGAACTTCAGAAACAAAGGTTCCTAACAGAATGCAAAACATGCATGGTTCAGATTGCCAAGAAACTTGTTGAACGTAGCTCAATAAAATACAAAATGGTTAAAGCTGCTTCTTGTTTGGACCCTAGAAAATTGTTGGACAAACATGAAGAGTGTAGGACAAGCATGGATACATGTTTGCAAATTCTTATGTCTGCCAAGCACCTAACTGCTCTTCAATCTGATAGAGCTAGTGTTCAGTTTACCATATTTGTTACTAATATCAATTCTGACAAACTTGCATAATTTCATGTACACAATAACAGTTTGGACACTTTTTTTGCATGTATGTTGAGTGGAGAAGAACCGTTTAAAGATATATGGCTTGCAGTGAAAATTATATTAATTCTCTCACATGGTAATGCTTTTGTGGAATATGGATTCTCCATCAATAAGGAGATGCTTGTTGAAAATCCCCACGAGGAATCTTTGATTGTCCTTAAACAGTCCTTAAGGTAGGGTGACGAGTCCCTAATTGCAAAACATTTTAAATAAAGAGGTTAAGGGGGAACACTTCCACAAGAACATGTTTATTTCCGCAGTTTCAACTAACAGTTTATTCAACACATATATCATGTCTCTACTTTCTGGGTCTTTATAACTACAATTTATAACATTCTATTACTAACACATAATTACTGAACCATAGTCGTGCCTATAAGGGATACTGTCGTTAATAAATAAACCGTGCTGTCGGCCATTTCCTAGAGCTAATTCCTAACCTCATTTGTCTTGTTATTCATTTGTGCCGTTACCAACTGTTGCAGACTAATTTCTCCCAAGTTACGTGATGGTTTTTAAATCAATTTATTATTCATAATGTCTACCGAGTTATTGTTGAAATGCGTATTCTTATTTTTTGAAATGAGATAGAGAGATACCAACTATTACAAGCTACATGGGCCTAAAGCCGTTGTGCTGCTGTCTAGTGTTAAACCATCGTCACATCGTGGCTGGTCACTCACCAATCGTCGTCTCGGCGGCGGAGTAGCATGGCTTCCAACTGACTCTGTGACTCTGACTTCTCGAATAAAATCTCCCGGTATAAGAAGCCCGTCCTGACCCTGTTTGCGTGTGTTTGTTAATAACATAAACATTTCCGCTTCTGACGTCATTACACACTCCCCCTCCTTCCCTGTGCCTATGACCGAGTTTCGCTGCGCTGTGACCAAGGTCGCGCCAGCTGTGCGCGAGTTGCAACCCCCCTGTTTGTTTCCGCGGCCGTGTTATGCTATCGTTTGCAAACTTTCCCCAACTCTCGCTTCACCTGTCCTTCATTGTTTCCTGCTGCGTTTGTCATTTCCTCATTGTGTCCCGCTGTTCCTGATTGTCTGGCTAGCTATTAAAAAAACAAAAAAAGCTTTCCCTGGTATCCTACAGTATTTTGGCCGTTACAATATCCCCTCCGCAACAGCGGTGTGTCCTTACGCCGATAGGTTTACTTTACAATTTACATTATTATACAATTATTTTACAAAACATTTCTTTTTCTTTTGGGTAAGGACATGCAGTTATTGGAGTTTTACCTCTTTACGTAAATTTACTTATGGTAACTCTCCTAGGTTCAACCATGGTTCATTTTTACACTTCCATATTCACACCCTAGATCAGTCATAATGTTTACAGGCTTTCATTTCCTATTTGAGTTAAACTTAAACAATTTCACTTTTATACAATTTCCGGGTAGGCGTCTGTGTTTCGGGGTTCTGGTTTGGTTACTGCCCCCACATGGGTGTCTTTACATACGATTGACCAGCCCTTCCGATTCCAATTAGAACAGCCTCCCTGCTCCGTACGACAAACATACCTGGTTACATATTACTTTCTTACTTTGGTTTAAATAAGTCGGAGAGATAGATAGTTTTCCATTTAAACTGACAAACAATTTGCCCCTTATTCTTATCCTCCCCTGCAAATTATTACTAAGTCTGGGATTTTAAGGATGGGTTGGGAAGAATCTTAACATTTTTCACTCTTCTCTGTTCACTGTGTAGCTAACAGTTCTTTTAACAGTTCATGAGTGTCTATCACTTGTGTATTTCACTGATGTACTGCTCTTTCGGTTGCCTCTTGACGCACACTCGGCCGTAGTGTATGGCACGTTGTGTCTTCCTACCAGCTGTCTCATCTTCTTCTGCTGCGGACTAGTCTCTTGGGGTCTGCTTACTGCTGGAGTAGGGGCTGATGCTTCCCAAGCTGAGTCTCAGGTCGGTGGGTGTAGAACAGTACTCCACAGGCTTCTTCTGTAGCATCCCTGGAGGTAGCTGGGCTTTACTTCTTTCCTCTGGCCTGGAGTTTCTGCTCGACGGCTTGTGTGCACTGGGTCAGTTGTGCTGTTGTCTTCCGTGGTTTCTCTTCTATAACTTTAAACATCTTCTTGTACAGAAGTCTCTGAACACTCTACACTTGCAGTTTATTTTGTTGTTGCACTTTTTTGTTTAAATGATTTGTAACTCTATATAGGGGTAAGGATAACTGGATCTCCCACCCTTTGTCTTAGTTACAACTTTCCTTTTCAAATTCATTCTATTATTTTACTTTATTCCCTAATTATTCTCTTGGATTCTATCTTTCTCCGACTTATTTTGTTATTTATATTTTAACTTGCCATAGTTATTTTTGATTTCCCCTTTCCTCTTAATGTACATTGTTTTTGCTTAACCTGATATGGTTTTACAATTTTATTAAAGTCTAACTTAACAATTATCCTATTCTTATAACATTTTGACCCTACAGCTATTTAGTCATTATGACCCTTATCTTTATAATGTAACCCTGTGACATTCTTATTTTCTAATTTTTTTATCATTGTTTACTTTATAACTAACTTTACATAATGGTATAACTTCCTCACTACATAGCTTCATAACTTTATACCTGGTCGACCAGTTAACATTCTTTAACTCCTTACATAAAACAATACTTAACAACTTAAAATCTACGTTTATTCTTCTTTAATTAGTTTATACCTTATAATTACTCAATTACTTCTTCTAATACCATCGCTATTAGTGTTACTGATAACACATGAGGTTGTTTCTAACACAAATAATCCCTCTGCGTTTTCTGCTGTAGCTTTGGGCAACACTCCAATTCCTACTAAAAATGGATTTCTGATAATAATTAAAAGCAATAACATACTCACTATCCCTAATGCCAAAGTTTGTAAGTTTCCATAATAATACTGCACATATCCATGCGGTTCCTTCAGGTCAACTGGTGAACTTTGTTTATACGTTTCAAATGATACATTTAAGTGGGGAATGGCTGAAGGCCAGTCCTCTTCTAAGCAATCTGTCTAATGTTTTTGTTCACAAGTCCCTCAACAAGGTCATCTTCACCATCTGAAATCCAAGTGTCAGAAATGTCCCCACTTTCGATCATGTCAAGTATAGACAAAGAAAATCCCATGTCACCTTGTGGCTCCATAACTTGTACTTTCTCTGGATATTTTATTTGCTAACACAATACAAAACAGTCAAGCACAGATACCTACACCAACATATTTACAGGTTATGTTCATCGCTTGGAAAAGTTCAAGTGGCTCTATTTGTGTACAATTGTGCACATATAAGTTTTTGCTTGCAAAATATTAAAATACTTAATGTGTGTACAGAAAATTACATCACGATAAAGAGGACATTTCAAAGATACTAGAAAATATTAATTTAGTACAGAAAATACGATAACACCACACCTACTATACAATCAAAATCTATCAAAATAGCACCTCGCCAAGAACCACAAACAATCACATTCAACTGTTAGCAAATAAAACTTACTGACCATAGATAGTTATACATGTAGTAGACTGACAGCTAAGCATGTGCACAATCGTACACAACTCGCAGCAACTCTGTAAATTTTTTTTTTGGCTTAATAAACTAAAGAGAAATTTTAATGTGTACGATTGTACACAGTGGGTCTGAAAGGGTTTTAAGAAACACATAAAGGTTCTGCCATTCCCGATTACACCCGAACAATTCACCTTCGGCAAACGTCAGAGTTTTTTTTTTTTTTTTTGAAAATTCAACATTAAAACACGGGCATAGTTTATTATTATTATTATCCGTTATTCAATATGCTATTTTTAGTCGTATGTTTAATGAATTTCATTACGATACGTTTTCAGTGTTTGAAAGTAGTTAGGTTATGAAATTAAACAGAATGTATATGTCGTGTTTACGTTGAAAATTGGTGATAATTATTAGAAATAAATTAGGCATTGATAAACAATGGAGTAATGTACGTCTAGAGAAAAAGGATTGAGGATTTTAAGGCTAGTTGATATATTCGTTATTTATTATTTTTGTTGGGGTTTTACTTCATTCAGTTCAGAATATTTTAACCTCAGAGATGCAAGAGCTGAATTATTCAAGTAATTAGACTAATAAAATTTTGATTTTTTAAATTTTTTTTCAGTATGGCATTTTGTGTGACTAGACTATTATGATTTATGCTATTGATGACATCATCATGGCATCGTTTCATCGGGTATTATAGAGGTTTTATATATATATAGAAAATGATACCGTAGATATATATTTCCAACGGTATTGTATTCTTAAGCCTACTGAAGTATACTTAATCTTCACCTGTACTTCTATAGAACACAATACCAAGTATATGTTACTTTACGTACCATAATGTAATTTCCTCAAGAAATAAATAGGTAAATATGTAGTTGAACGGGATTTGCGAAAAAATAAATGTTAAAAATCCAAAAATTCCTTTATTAAATGCTCTTCAACATCCTCTTTTCATTAAAAGCAGCGGAGATAAGAAATTCCAAATACTTTAGGAGATATCGAATTTTTAAATTTTATCATAATACCAGTGCATTCATGTGGCTTGGTACATTGTTTCTTGTTTTTTTTTTTTTTTTAATAATGATGATCTCTCATGATTGTTCGTGATAGGCCAGAATTCATATGAACCAATACGTGATTATTTAGTTCATTTATTGTTTAAAACAGTGTTTAATTACCACCTCCAACTTAGGCGAGTTTTTAACGTTTCTCATTTTAAAGTCTTATTTGTTATTTGGTTTATATTGTTGTGCAAGTAATAAGTAACAAAAAAATTTTACATGAGTTGTTACTGTTCATCCTTCGTCCCGGTTTGTTAGGTCAGGTCAGTTACATTATAAATACTTTAAAACTAAAGAACCATTGACATTAATTCATATTATTTCTAATGTACGCTTAGTTTCAAAGTATTTATAATGTAACTGACCTGAGCTAATTGACCATTTTCATTAATTAGGCATTCACAAACACATGGCAATAAAAAAATTGTGGCGGCCGAATGATTACACAGGTCTTGTATAGCAAAATAAGAACGGCGATATCTCCTAAAGTATTTGGAATTTCTTATCTCCGCCGCTTTTAATGAAAAGAGGAAGTTGAAGAGCATATAATAAAGGTATTTCGGATTTTTAACATTTTTTTTCGCAAATACTGCTCTAAAACATTGTTGAAATTTAAAAATTCCATATCTCCTAAAGTATTTAGAATTTCTTACCTCCGCCGCTTTTAATGAAAAGAGGAAGGTAAAGGACATATTATAAAAGTATTTTTGGATTTTTAACTTTTTTTTTTCGCAAATCCCGCTCAACTACATATTTACCTTAGTGTGATATGCTTTTTCGGTATCGTAAAGTAGACTTAAATCCCCTATACTCTAGTCTATTTTACAATACATTTATCATTAGCAATCAAGTTATGCCTTCAGAGAATACAACTAAATGTTGTATCATAAACTATAACAGAGCAATATTTATTACAAGAGTCATGTCCTTAAAATCAAAGTTGCGGATTATGGATTTTCTTCTAAATTTACTTTGTATAGTTTCTTTATGACTTGTGCCTATTTAATTTTAAATTTGTTATTTTTAATATCTTATTGTTTTTGGTATTTTTAATTATATTAGTAATATAATATGTTTGGGACGTTGTTGCATGCATCGGCCACCGGGAGTGTTAGCGGGGAGGTTGGTGATGTCACAGCGGAAGACGCAGCTCGGGGAGTTGACCGCGATCGACAGCCGAAGGAAAGAGCTTGCAACAGCTGAGCGCGCACGCCCGGGATGGCAAGGCATTCAACCGGCCGCGGGCGGTGCCAGCCCGGGCTCCGCAGGTACGTCACAGACTGAGCAGTGAAATGCAAGGTAATCGCCGGCCCCTGAATAATTACCAGCAAGAATCGCGTTGGCTTTGCCCTTTAAGAAACTTTAGATTGAATGCTCAGAAGTTGTGTGACATGTTTTGAATAGACATCATTTTTTTTCTTTTGGTGGTTAAGATATTTAAATATGGCGAGGAAGAAACTGTACTAATGAACAGTGAGATAAACTGATTGGGGCATAAATATTTTTAGATAGTTTGTTCTCTGTATAAAAAAAACTGGGTAGCGAAACTGTAATCATTTTATTGGTATTTGTTAATTTAAATATTTTCCATATCTTATGTATAAAATTCTCGTGTCACAGTGTTAGTTACCATACTCCTCCGAAACTGCTTGACCGATTTTTATTAAATTTTGTATGCATATTCAGTAGGTCTGAGAATCGGCTACTATCTATTTTTCATACCCCTAAGTGATAAGGGTTGTCCACCCCTAACAATTTTTTTTTAAATTTTTGGACAAAATTTTTATTTTTTTTTATAATGTGGCATTAATAAATACATACAACCCTAAATTTTCACCTTCTATCACCAACCCCTAATTTTTAATAGAATTTTATATTTTTAAACCCCGGTCGATAGCTGATCAATTAACACTTGATCAACCTTCGCCGCCTACAGCGAGCTCATTACCTGGATTAAAACATAGACCACATATTAATATGAAATTCCATCCCTAACGGAGTGAAATGTGATAATTTCATTTTATAATAGAAAAAATCATAGGTCATAGACATACAAATAGTGAGTGAATGTCATTTCTCTATGTCTGCCACACAATCATACACATAGTAAGGTCTGGCACATTCATATTTTTCTCCTTGGTGAGACCAGCCCGCTTAGTGGAGCTCGCAGCGGCTAGCAAAATAAAGGCGCTAATAACAGTTGTGTCCATAACTTTGTCAATAGATAGAGTTGCCTTGAATTTTAAACGCACCAACGTTAGATGCGTTTTTTAATGTCTTTAATTTTAGTTTGTTTGTGCCGTATCTATACCATTCATCCGATTTCTAATGAAATTTTGGTGAGTTGTTATGCGCATGCCCGTGAATGTTTCTGAGACGGTATAACTATTTTGCAATAGTTGGAGCACAAATTGTTTAAAAAAAATGTGTTTATTTCATATTATATAGTGGCACTTTGTCTGTTTTTGTTGTATAAGTGCGCACGCATGACACAATTTATTTCAATATAAAAGAGAGACAGAGATAGAGTGATATATATACAGAGTGAGAATTAGAGAGACAGAGATAAGTTGAGATAGAGCACGGTATAGAGAATGAAATGGGTTAGATGAAGAGGTATATAGATGTATAAGGCTAAATATAGATTTATATAGAGAATAGCTAGTGGGAGTTATATATGTAGATATAAAGATATAAATAGAGATAGAGCGATACATATATATATATATATATATTTAGATGTAGATAGAGATAAATATATATTTAGAGAGATGGATAGATAATTTGTATATGTGTAAATACTTCAAACATATTACAAAAAAAACTGAATGAGGCCTTGCAATGCATGCCGAGCATTAGCTATATAATGGAATCTTTTCAATATTAGTAATCTCTTATTTTTAAGCTTTTTCCTATAGTGCTTTATAGAGCATAGACTACATACAGATCACCAATTTTTAGATATATACTGGTAAATAACTATACATTGGCAGAACAACGTTGGTCGGGATCTGAAAGTGATCTAAATTATTTTGCACATTTGACATTCAAATTAATAAGACTAACTACATCTGATTACGAAAAAGTTCCTCTTCACCCTGTGTTCAGCCCGGGCAACGCCGGGTACTGCAGCTAGTGTGTATGTGCGTGTGTGTGTCTATATATTTATACATACGGAAAATGTGTTGGAGAACTATGTCTATTCATTTGGTTATTTTTTCATAAATATGGTAATTTCAGTCTTTTGTTTTCTTTGTATGCTTACCTGAAGTCCCTATCTGAGGTTAATTTCAGTTAGTATTTATTGTTTTTGAATATTTTGAGTATTGTTTATTTTCATTCGGCACTCGGTAAGTGGGCAAAGTTTTGGCCTGGGTGCCGGAATACAGATGGCGTGAGTAACGTAATTTGGAGTAGTATTTCGGACAGTTCTGAAGCCCGCGAAAGTGTGTCGGGAATGAGGCTGCACCAGTGATGTTACCAATGGTACAGGTTCACAGCATGGAGATAGGTGTACCTTCTTGTCTATTGGCACTTCTATGTACCTGAAAAAACATAAGAGCTATAACTATTTTATTACTGTTTGTAATTATTTAATAGTTTTTTTCTAATGAATTTGTGTGCTGCATTTTGCCATTGCATTTTCAGTAAAGTGCCAAACACTTTTTTTTTGATGCATAATAATTTTTTTTTGCATAACTCAATGTTTAACAAAATTTCTTTGGAAAAGGTATGAATAAATACAGGAAAATGTTGTTTAAATAAGGTATCAAAAGTATGAACAATATCAAAGTGTGTGTATACATACGAGGGCAGTCCGCTAAGTACTTAGCCTCACCGCCCGATGACGCCACTATCGCAAAAGTAATTTACTATCTTGTAGTACATCCTCTTATATGGCTACTGTTAAAATTTAAGCTGAATTGGACCTTTAGTCTTGTTTTGACCGCGTGTGAAAATGGGTGTGTCTGCAGATTTTAGAAAAATAAAAAAGAGTAATATTGGTTGTTTAGGCTACAAACTGCTGCCCCATCCGCCCTATTCTCCAGATTTGGCCCTGTGTAACTTCTTTTTGTTTCCAAACTTGAAAAAGTCACTCGCCAGGCAGAAATTTTAGTCGAATGGGGAGGTTATCCCCACCACGGAGGCCTACTTTGCAGACTTCCCGAAAACGTATTTTTCAGATGGGTCAAGTGTATCGAGCTAAAAGGAGACTATGTTGAGAAATAAGTCGCCAATTTTCCAACACTTTTGTTTTCCTTTTGTAAGCTAAGTACTTATCGGACCACCCTCGTAAACCATATGGTATATATTGTTGATCATTTGGTGTGCATAATGTTGCCATAAATATCACTTTTTATGTGTACAGTTTCTGTTAATCATCTTGCCTGCCTCCATTGTGCCATTCACTACATAATCTGTACTTGTAAATTACTTCTGTTTGTTGCAGGTATTTGAAAATGTTACATCATCAGGTTAAACATTAAACTCCTTGGACATCCCTTGAAAAAGAAAAATTCATTTCATTAATCCTCATTATAACTGTTCTTTTGCCATTGCACTTAGAATATTCTTTTTGTGCCATTTAATTGATTATAATTGAAGTTTAAATAAAAATGGCTTTTTGGAAAAACAAGTTTGATTTTACAAGGTATGTCAGTAGCATCTGGAATGCTACCAATGAAAAAGAATTTGTCAAAGAAGTTTAAGTGTTTAATGTAACTGAATTATACACAAATTTCGAAGGTTGATAAACAAATAAAATATTTCAAATTCACCTTTTTAAATTTATTCTTCTTTTGATGCAAAACACATGTCCTTTACAATTAGAATTCTCCCAAAAACGTTCATTAAATTGACCAATCACAGAAAAGCACTGCAAATACCTATTTTTGGCTCCTCACAGTGAGGCTAATTCTGTCCAAAAATACATTGAAAAATATTTTCTTAGTCTTTTCAGATAGGCTGGCCGAAATCATACGATAACTTTACCGTCTGGCGTGAGAAACAACTGCTGCAGTGTTTCCCACCATAAGAAAACATAAAGAAAATGCCGGAGTGCCTCTACAAACACCAAAAAGGAATAAAATATTGGCGCCAATCCATCACACATCTGTCTGCTGTGTCTTTTTTACACCAACCGGAGCACCATGTTTTAGAAAAACTGTTAGAGCATTATATAAATAAAAATGTAAAATACAAATATAAAAACAATATTCAAAATGAATAAATACTTAAAGGACATTTACACAAAATATTAGGCAAATAAGCAATGTGACAGCTAGTAAAAACACAGTATGTTAATACACCATATAACACAGAAATACAAGGTAATGTACCATAAAGCACCAAAGAAACAAAATAATGAAATGATTTTGAATATTTATTCAAATCTCAATCCATACTACAAAAAAGTACGTACTAAATATATAGATTTTTTTTTAATATTGCAAGTATTATTAGTAACTAATTATTACATAATGAAATTGGGACATTTTTCAAATGTACATTAACTTCCTGATTTATTTGTATTGTTCCCAATAGTTTGATGTGCTTATTACGAATTATTATATTGTAAAAGGGCATCATGTATCAGACAAAATGACACTGTTTTAGTGAAGTTAGTGTCATTGAACAAGTGTCGTATAAATTGAAAATAATGCTATCTTTATGAATAAACAATAGTTCATAAAAAATTAAAAACAATGACACTAAAATATCATGTTTTAAAAATAAACTTGGCGTAAATTTAAACCATGGAATTTGGTCTCAAATATTGCAAATAGGTATACATTAGTTAACATAGACCTAAGAGTTATTCCATAGCTGTTTATTACCCCCCTTATGTACCTTGAACAGAAAAAAGACATCCTATTCAGACTAAACTAGTTATAGTACACAGAACCTATTGGAAAACTATAATCAATGATAAAGTCAGATAAGTTTTGTTTTTGTATATATATATATATATATATATATATAAATATATATATATATATATATATATTTTCTTATGGTGGGAAACACTGCAGCAGTTGTTTCTCACGCCAGACGGTAAAGTTATCGTATGATTTCGGCCAGCCTATCTGAAAAGACTAAGAAAATATTTTTCAATGTGTGTGTGTGTGTGTGTGTGTGTGTGTGTGTGTGTGTGTGTGCGCGTGTGTGTGTGTGTGTGTGTGTGTGTGTGTGTGTGTGTGTGTGTGTGTGTGTGTGTGTGTGTGTGTGTGTGTGTGTGTGTGTGTGTGTGTGTGTGTGTGTGTGTGTGTGTGTGTGTGTGTGTGTGTGTGTGTGTGTGTGTGTGTGGGTGTGTGGGTGTGTGGGGTGTGTGGGTGTGTGGGTGTGTGGGTGTGTGGGTGTGTGGGTGTGTGGGTGTGTGGGTGTGTGGGTGTGTGGGTGTGTGGGTGTGTGGGTGTGTGGGTGTGTGGGTGTGTGGGTGTGTGGGTGTGTGGGTGTGTGGGTGTGTGGGTGTGTGGGTGTGTGGGTGTGTGGGTGTGTGGGTGTGTGGGTGTGTGGGTGTGTGGGTGTGTGGGTGTGTGGGTGTGTGGGTGTGTGGGTGTGTGGGTGTGTGGGTGTGTGGGTGTGTGGGTGTGTGGGTGTGTGCGTGTGTGCGTGTGTGCGTGTGTGCGTGTGTGCGTGTGTGCGTGTGTGCGTGTGTGCGTGTGTGCGTGTGTGCGTGTGTGCGTGTGTGCGTGTGTGCGTGTGTGCGTGTGTGCGTGTGTGCGTGTGTGCGTGTGTGCGTGTGTGCGTGTGTGCGTGTGTGCGTGTGTGCGTGTGTGCGTGTGTGCGTGTGTGCGTGTGTGCGTGTGTGCGTGTGTGCGTGTGTGCGTGAGTGCGTGAGTGCGTGAGTGCGTGCGTGCGTGTGTGTGTGTGTGGACTTAGGGTATCATCCGAGGACTTGCGCATGATATTTCAGCGTGGATCCGAGGACCTTTGGCAATCCGAGGACCTCCCCCAGGTCCTCGGATTAAAAGACCTCGGATTCACGCTGTTCTGTCAACCTAGTGTGTGAAAACATGATTTTTAAATTTTTTTTTGAGGTCCTCGGATAGACCGTAGAGAATCAAGTATGTAGTGCGTGTGTGTTACCACCACGTCGCGCTAGTATCGTTGTCACTTACACTCCTTTACACACTGTGTGTATCCCATGTTTCTCAACGCTCCAAACGAGGACATTTCGCTCGAGTTTACACACATCTAATACACATCTCCGTAATGTCTAACGCTGGTTGCGAGGACGTGGTGGACGTCTCTCATTTCACACATTACGAAGCCACAGACGCATGATCCGAGGACCTTAACTGGGTGCCATTTCAGGCGTATACATGTAAGCTGTGCTACATGAACAATTAATTCTTTATTACGCGTTACTTTACAGCCTTTATCTTACATTCAATTCATAAACTTCTTAGTAGGAATATGTATTATTAGAAATATGTATTTTTAATTTTATTTGGAAGTCATAATTACCCTAAGCCTTCGAACATGAAGATTAAAACATAAAAATAATATTTTTAAAAAACCAAACGGACCTAAAAAAACACAACAAAATACTATAGGTACTAGAAATCGAAAAATTATTAATTACAATTATAATATTTTATTAAAATTATAGGTAATATGTTTGGATACGAATTTTCACATTGTAATTGTATAAACAATAAAATTGTATAAACTATACAATAAATTTCGATGTGACAGTTCTTGTCCAAACATAATTATTACCTATAATTTTTAAAAATATTATAATTGGTAGGTGCTACCTACTAATCGGTTTAAAGTCGGTGCCAAACCATATATATATATATACCCATGTGAAATGCGGACCTATAACTTCAAACACACAAAGGCATTTACACCGTAATCAGAAGACCTTGCATTTTCTGGTGTTAAACGAAGGACTTGTAAGTATAGTGTGTTAGATGATATAAACGTACCCATATGAAAAAAGGACCTATGGCTTCAAACACACGTTGGTATTTAAACTGCAATCAGAAGACCTTGCATATTCTGGTGTTAAACGAGGACTTGTAGGCACAGTGTGTTAATATGATATAAATATACCCATATGAAGTGCGGACCTATGGCTTCAAACACACGTTGGCATTTACACTGCAATCGGAGGACCTTGCATATTCTGGTGTTAAACGAGGACTTGGAGGCACAGTGTGTTAATATTATATAAATATACCCATATGAAGTGCGGACCTATAGCTTCACACACACGTTGGTATTTACACTGCTATCAGAGGGCCTTGCATTTTCTGGTGGTAAACGAGGACTTGTACGTTGTACGAACAGTGATTTTATATGTTATACATATGTATATATATATATGTACCTATATATACACCCAAATGGTGTGTGGACGTTTTAAGCTTGTTCAATTTTGCCTACTGGATGCGGTTAAACATAAAAGTTGCAACCATTTGAATACAAGATCTGAAATTTGCGTTTTCCTGGAATGTATAAAACGCTGTTTTACAAACGAATTTTGCCTTCTTAGTTGTTATTTCAGATTCGTGTAGTGCAGTCCATACACGAATATTTTCGGACATTCACTGCAACCGTCTATACACGTTTACTTTATCGGCGATGTCAGTAAGTAAAAAGTCAGGGGCATCAAATAAAGTCTTTTTTTATGCTTCTGAACGCTTTGACTTAACCAATGTTTTTTAATACTTCTGGCAATTTGCTTCCTCACCCCCTCCTCCATCATACTGCTCATCCCTAGATAATAAATAAAAATAATTTACGTAACCTACGTTGTTTCATTAAACAAATATATTTTTTGGGAAAAAATTTATTATTGAACAACATATTTCTTAAGATTAATTTACCGCCCCGAAAATATTTTACTGCGTGTTTCATTGCGTTCATGGGAATTTGATTATAAATATGTATTTTTACGAGAAAACGTACAACACTACTTGCAATAGTTTTATAATGATGACAAATTATAATTTTTATGAAACTTGCAAATGATATTTCAGTGAATATTGTTGCTATCGTTTCTCACAGTGAAGTTCAAACGCAGACTGTTTTATCACGGCTCGGGAACACCGTAAGGATCACAAAGTATTCTTCCGCCTTAGCGTTGTGTCACATGTGGCCATACGTAGCGAAAACACAATATGGCCGCCTTTGAGATAATAAATGTATATGTAAGGATAAATAAACAGTTATTCAGATATTCTTGAGAAATTCTCACTTTCACGCCTTGGTAAAATAAACAGAATAACTTTGACCTAGTTTAATGTTAATGACATAGACAACGCTGTGTAGTTCTGCAAAATTACACCTATAGATACTTGTGTTTGCGTATCATAATATTAACTCAAATATATAACTAAGTAACTTCCATGAACGTTTGTACGACTTGAACTAAACACATTTTTGCCGGCCTCTTTACGTATTTTATAGCAAAAGACCATTCGGGAGATGGTTTGTGACGTACTTGACGTAAGTTAGATGAGATCAGTTTTTAAAACGTTCCCATTTTATGTTCCCGGCATCAAGTGGTGAAGTGATTGATATCAACAATTGTATTAACTTTGGTTTTAACAGAACAGCACGTGTATTAAAGTAGCTTATTTATTTTGAGATATGTAGTATTTAATCACATAAAGTAACTCTTTAAAGGAGATAATAATTAATGGCTTTATGGTTATTTCAACTGTCAATAATGACACCGCATGGATAACAACATCACTGCTTTCAGCCTGTGGCCGGGTCCAGAAAACATGGATGCCAATCCTAAAATATAATGTTTAACAGCTCCCGCACTAGACGGCCAAGTTGCCGTGGCCAGTTCGCCGCGACCTGAGAGTGCGTGGCAACTACTGAGAGAGCACACACTTGTCCGCGGCGGCCAGGCTCAGGCGTGTCGCTACGACTTGAAGGTGGATGCAGACCATGTCATTTGTGTGGTTAGTCGCCTAGTGTGCGGGAGCTGTAAGGATGAATGACGAGAATATAAAAACAAATAACTTACCCGTGCGAATATAACATTTTATCTTGATCAGACATCGAATGGTAATATAATAATGGGGTAGTATGTAAATGCAAGTATTTATTAATGCAAAGTATTGAAAATATAGTACCAACAGATTTTGGCCGTATCGAATATTTATTTTTACACTTCTTACAGTTAAAATCTTCTTCAATAACAATGTTAGAAGTTATAATGTGATAATCGTTTACTTTTTGGCTGTATGTGCCTGATACAAACATAAATAGGCCTACCTTTGAATATAAGAACTCGTGAAAAAACCATGTGGTAAAGAGGTTCTGGGAAATATAAACCTGCCCTTTAAAGCGTCTGACCTTGTGTTTTATTAATGGTCATTGTTATGCCTACTTTTCTTGGGAATTATTTCCTCATCATTTGGAAATACATTCATCATTTGGAAATACAAAGTTGTATAATAAATTGTGAGTATAATGCGGAATCTATGAGCAAAGTTGCTGTGTAAATGCAAATCATACATTTTGATGAAGTACAATGGGAGATTTAGCGTAACGGCAAAGAAACACCTATGAGAAATAATATATAGCCTAACAGCAGACAGAATATCAGTGTTATTGGGGTTTAGATAAATATAAAGTAGCATTGCAAACTCTATATAAATAAGTAATGAAAAAATTAAATAAGTTATGTTACAAATTAAGTTATAAAAGTATGTGGAACTTACTTCGGTTAATTTGCTTCAACAGCTGTCATGCATGTAAGATTATTTATATAGCTACGGCAATCTCAAAAATGGCGTAGACTTGTGACCAAAATAAGGCTTTTATAAACATGTTTTTATAATAATTTAATTCAAAACATTAATTTTTGTAAATTGTCTATTTACATTATTAAATCATTAATTTTGAAGTTGTAAGGAAGATATGGGGAACTGACCAAAAACATCTTTGAGAAACTATCTATATATCTATCTATCTATCTATCTATCTATCTATCGTATCTATCTACCTATCTATCTATATATATAATCTGGCCGACTAGATCTTTTCATTATGGAGACCTGAATTTCCTGAAATAATGGAGTGTATTGTTATTTTTAGTCGAATTTTTTTAAAATAAAATAATGGCTTGTGAAACCCTAGAAAAAAAATACAATCTATGAAATAAACATAACTGTAAAATTATTGGAATCATAAAAGAAAAAGCAATATAATTACTAAACATTTTAACAAAATAATAATTTTAAATTATTTTCACATTAATTTAAAAATTGAAAACGAAAATAGTTATGAATTTCTTTCTTTTATTTGGTTATTGTAGAGGTTTAACTTAACTGATTTTTATAACTTTACAATCAATTTTTTCTTTCCATGTAATTTTATTTTAAAGCCCATTTTTTATGAAGAAAGTTAAAAATTTTAAAACTAAATATTGTCTTTTTTTACTTTCTCTGTACTTCAGGTCACCATAATGAAAATATTTAGACGACATAACAAATCCCGTTGTATTCTTTGAGGTCGCTCAAATTCTATTTTTGTATTTATATTTTCGTCAGTAATGCACGTTGCTACTTTTCCTATCCTCTTAAGAAGATTTCGAAGTCGCATGGTTGAATCATTCGAATCCAGACCGGCTGCCGGACAGGTATCCATATGCAAAATAAATCTTCGCACCGTTATCACCATTGTGATTAAAAAAAACTGAGAGTTTCAAGAGCTTTGTAGAGGAATGGCGTAAATATTTACTTTATATTTAAAAATGAAGAATTTCAAAATAGTATAGGTTCCAGACTAGTCATTTAATCAACTTAACAGTCAAAACACAGAATAAACACAGCAAGCACATTTCTAATGGAGACATAGAGGGCCAGAGGCTCCAGCACGCGTCTGGGCGCAATCTCAGCAGGAGGAGAGGAGGCGTAGGCAGGCTGCGTTGCTAACTCCTTCCTGGAAGGTAACCAACCCATTCGCAAGGTCATCCTCTCACGTCTTCTTCTCAAGCGTTGCGCGCGTGGTGCAAAACTAAGACTTTCCGAATAACATGCATGTTTGAGAAATGTGTTTCACTTACACATTTAAATTTTCTGCTGTAGTTCTTAGGAATGTATTTTAAAATTATTATTTACCTCTCTTTAAATTAATTTATAAATAATAGTTGTTTAGAAAAAAATTATAATTTATAAAATCATAATGGAATATTGTCTATAAATTACTTATTTGTTATTATAATCGCTCTTGTTTATAGCCTGCAAATGGACACGAAATATACCAATCGTAAAGAATGTAATAAACTTATCTACTTAAAAGCCATTAAAAAATTTAAACCAATAAACATATTTGTTGTTGAAATTTATGTTTTTAACTTCTCACTAGAGAATGTTGTGGTATACGGACGTGTTAATACGGTTAATACGGACGTGTTAATACGGTTAACTGTTGGAAACAAAACTTGCATAACCTTTTGGTTTCTAACACTAGCCCCTAAAAAATGATGTAATAATGAATAGTATTTATTACACTCACGCTATAAGTAATTGGACTAAAACGTGTACTAGAAAATAAGTATGTTACTGAAATAAATACAGTGCATTTAAATAACTTGGCAACTATTTTGATCTGTTAAGTGCTGTTGACATATTCACCCCCGCTTATCATAAAATTATTTACTTTAAGAGTAATATTTAAAAACGTGCTTTTAATTATTCACATTTTTATAGTTAAACTGTTAAAAAAGCAGATTCTAACTAAAATAGGTACACACAATGTACATTTTGTTACTTAACCACAGTGATTTTAATTAGGAAGGCCGGTATTTCTGCTCATTTCCACTTCGCATAAACGAAGGAAACGAGTAATTTAACCGACTGTTCCCTATAGATTTGATCATTTACAAAGATAAGTAAAATCATATACAGGGCCAAGGAAAATTTTGGAAGTAAAAAATAAAATTTTCAAAGAGAAGATAAATCAAGGATTATGATTGTGAAACGAAAGAAAATATTTATTACATGTGTTGATATTATCTATAATAGGTAATATTTTCCTAAGCCATATTAATTATTTTTATTATTTATTTGTAATTTATGACTTTGTTATAATATTCTTCTTTATCTGTAGGAAGCCGAGATACCATGGAGAAAATCTCATTTAGTAACCAACCTATGTAAGTGTTTTATTTTTTAGAGACTATTGCTGGTGTATTCAAGGAAATTTTGCTTCATTGACAAAATTACGTCTATTAATAGAGAGAGGATTTAAGTTCATGGATATCTGTGCCGTTAGTGCAATGAAGAAGAACTGATGCTATCCAGTATGAGTAAGAATTCAAACAACAAACTTCGGCTGAAGGTTTATCACGAAAATATAACCCAAAAATATACAACTGATGGTTATTAGTGCTTTCCAAGTATTATATACGCCTTTAAGTTGGAGATGAACAAATCGTTTATTGCAAATTATTGGACAAGTATTAAGGATAAATGCGTTTATTGTCTGCATAAAGTTTAATTTCAAAAATTCTGCAGTCATAACAAAACTCGTCGCTGTCAACAGGACGTATTCATAAAGGTATCTTCATAACTAAATGCTGGTCTCTTATTACAGATGGCAGGTTAATTTATGTTACAAATTTCTGTAGAGATTTTTGTCATTTTTAATTTAGAGTAGAATCCCGGCGAACTCTCAGAAAAACTAATCTAATTCCTCCGACTAAGCACCTGGGGATTGGTCATTAAATGTAAAGATCAAGGCTTGCTGCGTCCTACAGCGCAAATCAAGTGCACAGCCGAAGAGTTCGTGGTGCTTCTGCCGCGTGCCGTATCTAATTGCTGTTGGTTCGGCCGGTCGCACAGTCGGGAGCGTTGTAAAACCACGGCTAGACTATGTGTGCCTATCTTGCTACTGGGTAGGAAGCTGGTGACAGCTTACAAACCTCTCCACTCCCCTCCCCCAACCAACACAATAAACTTATATTACAGAAAAACAACAAGACCCGTCTTAACTCCACAACCTGTGACCTTGAAGCCAAGCCGAGCCCGGCCTGCGTATGTTGATGACTTCATTTTTACGACATTTCTCTACTATAAGGGCTATTTCTGTAGATTTTATCTTTAGAACTCTTTTGCATTTGTAGTTCTGCTACAACAAAATGAGTGTAGACAGTTGCGAAACTGCTAATAGTTAACATTTACGCAACATTTTACGCCCGTTATATTACACTTTATAAATATCAGTTGGACATATCTGTGACAGAACAACACACGCAAAAGAAATATAATATTCAATTAGCAGTACTACCTATTGACCAATACTTATTGAGAGAAAATGAAAAATGCTACGGGGGGGGGGGGGGGGGGAAGAATTAATATAGCGTGTAAGCCTGAGCCTGGCGATAGTGGGCTTTGAATCACTTGTGTGACTTGTGTGCCGACTCGGTGCTGTGAGGAGTGAAGTCTCTCTTGGGGGATCGGCTCGAGCATCGCAAGCCAGAACATCACCAGTGACTTGTGCAATCTGTGGTGTGTTCACCATGGAATGCAGTTGTTTTGATCCGCGGGAGGAAAAGCAGGGTGGGGATGAGAGCGACAGATTTTTTTTTTCTGGAAGTCCCTTGTGAAAGCCGCGTAGTGCTTGCTGTATGTAATAAATAGTGACAAAATTGTTATTATTTGTTTAAAATATATTTTCCTCAAGGGGTGATAAAACACGAGAGAGCCCCAAGTAAACCCACCGAGCGTCGGCTACATTCACCACATTTGTTAGTTAGGAAAATTACTAATTTTAATCCAGTCCGTGCTTCATCAAACCAAATTTTTTTATACTTAAACCTGTGAAATGAAATTCAAGTACACGGGTTAGACGAATGTTAACTTTAATTTTATACTAGGACTATAATGTACACGGACGCAAATTAATAATTTTGCTGTTGGTCTGTAATACATTGTGAGTGGGAAGCGCAAACACATTTTTGACCCCGTTGAAGGAAAGCCCTAGATCCGTCCTGGGCATGGGTTGGATTCCTCGTCAATAGAGTGAGGTTTTGTATTATGCCTCTGTTTAAATAGGTTGGGATGAATTATAGCTATTAATTTGTAAGGGATTGTGTGTAATCTTTGAAGCACAAAAATCAAACTTTCTTTTTATATTTTTTTACATAAATTTCACGACATTAAACACTAAGAGTGTGAAACGCGCAAGTCATTCGCATAGGTTTTTGTGCATGTACTCAATTTTAATCGCATTCGCCAGTCAGTGTTTTGTATAGAGCACATTTTACCAGCTAACCATAATTCGCAAATTTACTCACGCCATGTCTGACAGCAGGCGACAAATCACATTTTCCTTTCCACGTTTGGTTCCCCTCCAGGCTGTTACAGTGTCACGTGAAAACGCTCTTATCTTTGTGTAATATATGTGAAAGTTTGCAAGTCATCTAAAAAGTCTTTGAAATAAAAAATATAATATAAGTTACATTTTAAGAACTTTTAACTATTTAAAAATTTTAGCGACTCTGATTTTTATGAACTTCGTAAGTAACCGTCACCAAAACTACGTAGCACACGCGTTATATGTAGATATTTAGTTAAATTTGTAAATAAAATTAATATTATTTATGATTTATTTTACGTAACAATATAAAATAAATAAACAAATGAAAATTGTAAACTATCCATACTGTGCAGTTTAAAATGGTTGAACTAAAATGAACATAATATTATTGGTGTTATAAATTACTTCCAAAATCTGTTACAATAAATTGAAATAATTCCAATACCATTCATGTTACTGTGGACGAAGTGTGCGTATGTGTGTTATGTATGTAGTGTTATGTGTACACACGGTTGGAAAAAGCTAAATGATTAGTCATGCAATAGACCTTTCGTAGTATTTGAAGTTTAAGAATATACTTAACAAAATTATGAAACATGTATTCTATTAAAAGGCTCCATTGCTTAGCATATTTTTTTTTCATTTTACAATGGTAGTGTTATTCCGCAGCTGTAACTAAAATATTTTTATTATTATATGATAATTTAGTCCTAGTTTCAAATCTAAGTAAACTATCTGATCAGAATTTATTTATTATTTAGACTTATTATGTTATTGTTACTGGAAAATTTTTGGATACGATTATTAGTAGATTATTTTTAATCATGACTTGGTCAAAACGTCAAACAGAATTTTTCACAGCGTGTGAACCTTACAACCAGTAACAAGTTGACTTTTATCTAAACAAATGTTTTTCAATCTTCAGGTCATAAAAAATAGGAATGAGATAAGCTTATAATAAGAAAACAACACATTTATTTTAAAGCAGACGGAAAACTAGTTTTGTTAAGTTAACTATCGATTGACTTCAGTCAAAAATGAAACTACGGCCTTATACATTTTTATCTCACGCGTAGGTATAAATTTTGTGTGACCTATTTCTCATTGCGTTCTTACATTGGTACATTATATTATCTACTTAAGTCTTTAACATGCTGTTTAAAAAACGATAATTACAAAAGGTGGGTATCGCAATTAAATTTTATGCACTTTTACAGACAGCTGTTAAGTCATTTCTGTAAACATATATCAAAAATATAATAAAATATCATCTCTAGTTACCTGTACTATGAAAAATATCCTATTCCAGTTCTACTTTCAGATTTTCTTTATTCGATGCCATTTTCTGTGACTATAAATAAATGCTGGTTTTAAGAACTGACCATTCTGTCGCGAAAATAGAAACCCTAACTATTTGAGTTGTGAATTAACACTTTTACAAGTTGGGGTTTTCAAGGTAGTTTATTTTATATTTGTTGAGCTTAACTCAGAGTCATCCATTTCGGTACCTGGGTAAGTAAATAAATACAAAAGTGTTTGAAAAAAAACATTTTTGATTTTAATGCGTAGATTTGTGTTTCTTTATGAATAAATAAATACGAACAAACATATTATTTATTTATCGCTATCATGTTTTCACACGTCGTATGTCATGTTCTTTCCACCTCATCATTATAGATGTATTAAAACAAGGGAAAAAAAGTTAATTATCATTGCGAGTACATAGTATTTTAGTAACAGTTAATCTTTTTTCCCTTTCTAATTTCTCTTACTTTCCAAGCTCACATACAATATATCTCTTATTTTGTTGGCGTGTATATTGATACCAGTTTCAGGCAACGTTGGAAAAATTCAAGTGAGCTATCCCACACACAGCTACTGCGCTAATTTGGCAACGTTGCACTTGGTTAAGAATGGGTTGAGATTACCTCATTACCTCCCTGCCTGCCTTCCTGCCTTCCTTCCTTCCTCCCTCCCTCCCTCCCTCCCTCCCTCCCTCCCTCTCTCCCACCCACCTTCCTCCTTCCCTCGTCCTACTCCAACGCTTGAAATGTTTACGGTTTCAACGCTTCGAGTAGACATAAACACGTATCAAGGAAACTAGGTATATTATTTCTCACCTGATATACATTTTTCCTGACTAGCCACGAAAAATGCTACTTTCATTAACGGTTCTTGGAAGTAAGAACTTAAAATTTGTTTGTAGTAGGCGGTTTTCACTGATAAACTGAGCGCTTCATGTAAATATTATTACAGAAATGACATCACAAAATACGTAATTTACCAATATTTACATCATATTTCGGTATTTAGGATCGGCATGTGTTTTTTATTTAACTATTCCGGTGCCGAAAGTTTACCCGATTTGTACGCTATCTTTTGTTGTAATGCAATATAAAATATATTTTTTTTATTTGTGTATAAATAAATAAACAACATTTATACACAAAGTTCCACCCACTTCTCCCCAACCCACACAATTTGACAAGTCACCTGAACTAATGCCCCTTTGCCCAACCTCCTTGCATATATCCTGATATGCTATGCAAAACATTTAAACTAACGTTCACCGACACCATCTTCATTACTTATTTAAAACAGTGGCATGCTAATAAAATAAGAACACATAAGGCCACAAATGGTGATAATCACATAGTTTTTTTATAAAACTTTATTATTATTTTTAACACTTTCAAGTTGATATTCTTTATATGTTTCGTATATTTAATTTGTACATTTCACTCACATAGAATTAAACAACTTTCATGAAGTACGATAAAAACATAAATACCATTACCGGAATGTATCTCGTCCTCAAAAGTTTTCGATCAAAGCAGAAACAAAAGTTATTCGAAGAATAACCTTAGCCTAAACTTACTGTACAGATATACATACGTGCATTAAATATGTATAAATACAAAAATTTTCTACCGTATAATCAGTTTCATAAGTGTTCTCTGTCTTTAAACATATGAGCATACGTCTTTCTTTTCAAGACTGAACAGTCTCCAGTTTGTATTGAAGAAATTGACGTATCTATCTATGTCTCTTTTCATCTACATGATGACAGAACCTTTAAAGTATTGTCTGTGATTTGTTAGTATTTTGTAGGAGAATAGATTATACAATGGAGTAAATTTTAAAAAAGGAAACTATAATTTTTTTTCATTTAGGAGATGCAAATGGAAAATGCACAAAAAACATAACATTCTCAATTTAAAAAAAAAAAAAACAAAGGTTCAACCTTTTGAAGCAAGAGAAATTTCTAAACTAATAAAATAATGGCGACAAAAATACAATTTGGTATGTGATTATTATAAAAATCTGACATGTAAAAAATTAATTTATGTAAGCTGATGATGAAGACTTTGTTTATAAGTACATTTTATTCTAATATTTATTTGGTACTTTTAGAAATTGGTAGATTAGGAATCTAGGTATTTCAAAATACAAAGTTTAGGGGACTGTATGAGTTTTTGTGGTACGTTGGCGCACGTTGGAAGGCCAGGTTTGGAAATAAATATCGGTTCACTGTGATGATTAGGACCAGGTAACGTTTTATGATTTTCCTCTACTTCACATTGAAAGAAAAAAAAACTATGGAAAAACTGAAGTGTGAAAAAATATAAAAGGCTCCCTGCCGCATCCTTAGCATATTTTTTTTTTCATTTTACAATGGTAGTGTTATTCCGCAGCTGTAACTAAAATATTTTTATTATTATATGATAATTTAGTCCTAGTTTCAAATCTAAGTAAACTATCTGATCAGAATTGATTTATTATTTAGACTTATTATGTTATTGTTACTGGAAAATTTTTGGATACGATTATTAGTAGATTATTTTTAATCATGACTTGGTCAAAACGTCAAACAGAATTTTTCACAGCGTGTGAACCTTACAACCAGTAACAAGTTGACTTTTATCTAAACAAATGTTTTTCAATCTTCAGGTCATAAAAAATAGGAATGAGATAAGCTTATAATAAGAAAACAACACATTTATTTTAAAGCAGACGGAAAACTAGTTTTGTTAAGTTAACTATCGATTGACTTCAGTCAAAAATGAAACTACGGCCTTATACATTTTTATCTCACGCGTAGGTATAAATTTTGTGTGACCTATTTCTCATTGCGTTCTTACATTGGTACATTATATTATCTACTTAAGTCTTTAACATGCTGTTTAAAAAACGATAATTACAAAAGGTGGGTATCGCAATTAAATTTTATGCACTTTTACAGACAGCTGTTAAGTCATTTCTGTAAACATATATCAAAAATATAATAAAATATCATCTCTAGTTACCTGTACTATGAAAAATATCCTATTCCAGTTCTACTTTCAGATTTTCTTTATTCGATGCCATTTTCTGTGACTATAAATAAATGCTGGTTTTAAGAACTGACCATTCTGTCGCGAAAATAGAAACCCTAACTATTTGAGTTGTGAATTAACACTTTTACAAGTTGGGGTTTTCAAGGTAGTTTATTTTATAGTTGTTGAGCTTAACTCAGAGTCATCCATTTCGGTACCTGGGTAAGTAAATAAATACAAAAGTGTTTAAAAAAAAAAAAAAAAACATTTTTGATTTTAATGCGTAGATTTGTGTTTGTTTATGAATAAATAAATACGAACAAACATATTATTTATTTATCGCTAAAATGTTTTCACACGTCGTATGTCATGTTCTTTCCACCTCATCATTATAGATGTATTAAAACAAGGGAAAAAAGTTAATTATCATTGCGAGTACATAGTATTTTAGTAACAGTTAATCTTTTTTCCCTTTCTAATTTCTCTTACTTTCCAAGCTCACATACAATATATCTCTTATTTTTTTGGCGTGTATATTGATACCAGTTTCAGGCAACGTTGGAAAAATTCAAGTGAGCTATCCCACACACAGCTACTGCGCTAATTTGGCAACGTTGCACTTGGTTAAGAATGGGTTGAGATTACCTCATTACCTCCCTGCCTGCCTTCCTCCCTCCCTTCCTCCCTCCCTCCCTCTCTCCCTCCCTCTCTCCCACCCACCTTCCCCCTTCCCTCGTTCTACTCCAACGCTTGAAATGTTTACGGTTTCAACGCTTCGAGTAGACATAAACACGTTTCAAGGAAACTAGGTATATTATGTCTCACCTGATATACATTTTTCCTGACTAGCCACGAAAAATGCTACTTTCATTAACGGTTCTTGGAAGTAAGAACTTAAAATTTGTTTGTGGTAGGCGGTTTTCACTGATAAACTGAGCGCTTCATGTAAATATTATTACAGAAATGACATCACAAAATACGTAATTTACCAATATTTACATCATATTTCGGTATTTAGGATTGGCATGTGTTTTTTATTTCACTATTCCGGTGCCGAAAGTTTACCCGATTTGTACCCTATCTTTTGTTGTAATGCAATATAAAATATATTTTTTTATTTGTGTATAAATAAATAAACAACATTTATACACAAAGTTCCACCCACTTCTCCCCAACCCACACAATTTGACAAGCCACCTGAACTAATGCCCCTTTGCCCAACCTCCTTGCATATATCCTGATATGTTATGCAAAACATTTAAACTAACGTTCACCGACCCCATCTTCATTACTTATTTAAAACAGTGGCATGCTAATAAAATAAGAACACATAAGGCCACAAATGGTGATAATCACATAGTTTTTTATAAAACTTTATTATTATTTTTAACACTTTCAAGTTGATATTCTTTATATGTTTCGTATATTTCATTTGTACATTTCACTCACATAGAATTAAACAACTTTCATGAAGTACTATAAAAACATAAATACCATTACCGGAATGTATCTCGTCCTCAAAAGTTTTCGATCAAAGCAGAAACAAGTTATTCGAAGAATAACCTTAGCCTAAACTTACTGTACAGATATACATACGTGCATTAAATATGTATAAATACAAAAATTTTCTACCGTATAATCAGTTTCATAAGTGTTCTCTGTCTTTAAACATATGAGCATACGTCTTTCTTTTCAAGACTGAACAGTCTCCAGTTGGTATTGAAGAAATTGACGTATCTATCTATGTCTCTTTTCATCTACATAATGACAGAACCTTTAAAGTATTGTCTGTGATTTGTTAGTATTTTGTAGGAGAATATATTATACAATGGAGTAAATTAAAAAAAAGGAAACTATAATTTTTTTCATTTAGGAGATGCAAATGGAAAATGCACAAAAAAATATAACATTCTCAATTTAAAAAAAAACAACAAAGGTTCAACCTTTTGAAGCAAGAGAAATGTCTAAACTAATAAAATTATGGCGACAAAAATACAATTTGGTATGTGATTATTATAAAAATCTCACATGTAAAAATTAATTTATGTAAGCTGATGATGAAGACTTTGTTTATAAGTACATTTATTCTAATATTTATTTGGTATTTTTAGAAATTGGTAGATTAGGAATCTAGGTATTTCAAAATACAAAGTTTAGGGGACTGTATGAGTTTTTGTGGTACGTTGGCGCACGTTGGAAGGCCAGGTTTGGAAATAAATATCGCTTCACTGTGATGATTAGGACCAGGTAACGTTTTATGATTTTCCTCTACTTCACATTGAAAGAAAAAAAAAACTATGGAAAAACTGAAGTGTGAAAAAATATAAAAGGCTCCCTGCCGCATCTTACCTTTAGAATTTGGTTCAATATTTTAATTTAATACTTTTTAATTTTTTGTGATACTTGTTTAGTTTACGTGACGTCATACATGTGTTCAAATAGCCTCTTGAGAAGCTGTTAGTTTTCCAAATTTTCGGACGCACAATTAAAGTAGGAGGTATTGGGTCATCGGTCCCTCCCTAAACTTGAAGCTGGATCCGCCACTGAGCGACGAAGAAGTTGTCAGCACTGGAGAAGACACACGTGTTGAGCTGATTTTGTGTAGAGTCGCACGTTTCCACGAATTGCAAGTTGCGATGGCGCATGTTGGGGAGCGGGCAGAGCGGTGTGGATGGGGGTGGGGGGAAGTGGTGCCAGAAACACAAAAACAACAACAGGGTGGTATATTCTCCACCCTGGAAACTGTGTAAAGGTCCTTAGATTGAGTGGTACAATACACAGTCCTCAGTTAAGTATTTAGTTTAAACTGGCGTGTAAATAAAACCATGATGTCCTCTTATTTAACATGGAAAACATATAAAACTATGTAAAGGTCCTTAGATTGAGTGGTACAATACACAGTCCTCGGTTAAGTATTGATTTTAAACTGGTGTGTAAATGACCATGGGGTCATCTTATTAAACATGGAACAATATATCCAACTGTGTTAAAGTCCTTAGATTGAGTGGTACAATACACAGTCATCGTTTAAATATTGAGCTTAAACTGATGTGTAAATGACCAAGCGGTCCTCTTATTAAATATGGAATAGTATATATCAAACTGTGTAAAAGTCCTTAGATTGATTGGTGCAATACACTGTCTTCGGTTAAGAATTGAATTTAAACTGGTGTGTAAATATAACCATGCGGTCCTCATATTAAACATGAAACATCATTCTAAACAATTTAATGTCCATTGTTTTTCGTATGATATAGTTCTTATTTAATTTCGTAATTCAGTTTCTTCGTGAAAGTAATAACAATCGTAATGGACAAGAATTTCGGAAAGTATTTATTCTCTTACCAAAAACTTATTATATCTTAATTTTATAAATTGTAATAAAATGTAACTGAATACATTTTTCTAATTGTATCACTCTTATTATTGATAGCACTGTTGTTTAAACATTTTGTTGAGAATTTATTTGTTTTTTTTAATTAGTTTATATGTTGAGATTTCTATGTTAATATGTATGAAAATTAAATTTTTCCTTTAATACGATAAGTAGGATATAGGTCTTACTTTTTGTTCTTAAATCACTAGTTTTATCTAGTTTTATTATTTAGGTTGGTTGAAACCTTCGTTAAATACCAGCAGAATTGATGTCTTCAAATAAAACATTTTTTTAATATCGGAATTGGAACATATAGAACTGAAAAACTGTGTTCTACGGGTTCTCTTACAAATATTGAGTTGTAATACATAGTTAAAAAAATCAATTAATAGAAAAATTAATTACCATAACAACTTTTTCGTGAATATCATTTAAATAAATGAAGTTTTTGGAACGAAATATATGTTGTAATTCAGTTATAATATATATGTGTTTTTGTATGTTTACACAAATTCGGATGAGTTGTTTTTATCAACAAAAAACTTTTACGGAAATTATAAAATATAGGTAAGTTATTTAGTAACGATGAAGCGAAGTCAAATGTAAATGAAGCAGCAGCGGGATTATCGAGGGAAGAGAACGGAAGAACCCCGAGAATCGACTCCGTATCACCTAAGCAAGGACCACTGGTTCGACTACACGACTACCAGGAACCCTGTCTTGTTGAAACATGTATACTGATTTTGCTAGTCCTGCAGTTAACTGTAAAACTTTACAGTCCTCGGATAAAGCACCAGACACACCTTGTGTAAAGGTCCTCAGTCTGACAGGTCCTCTGATATGCTTGCTAAAGTAATTGTCCTCGGAAGCTATGTTAGTGTTTGTGTATTCAGGTCCTCTATTTAAGGGTAACAAATGGGGTCCTCGAATAGGGCCCTAAACACGTATATGTGTGTGTGTGTGTGTTTGTGTGTTTGTGTGTTTGTGTGTGTGTGTGTGTTTGTGTGTGTTTGTGTGTGTGTGTGTGTGTGTGTATGTGTGTGTGTGTGTGTGTGTGTGTGTGTGTGTGTGCGCGTGTGTGTGTGTGTGTGTGTGTGTGTGTGTGTGTGTGTGTGTGTGTGGACTTAGGGTATCATCCGAGGACTTGCGCATGATATTTCAGCGTGGATCCGAGGACCTTTGGCAATCCGAGGACCTCCCCCAGGTCCTCGGATTAAAAGACCTCGGATTCACGCTGTTCTGTCAACCTAGTGTGTGAAAACATGATTTTTAAATTTTTTTTTGAGGTCCTCGGATAGACCGTAGAGAATCAAGTATGTAGTGCGTGTGTGTTACCACCACGTCGCGCTAGTATCGTTGTCACTTACACTCCTTTACACACTGTGTGTATCCCATGTTTCTCAACGCTCCAAACGAGGACATTTCGCTCGAGTTTACACACATCTAATACACATCTCCGTAGTGTCTAACGCTGGTTGCGAGGACGTGGTGGACGTCTCTCATTTCACACATTACGAAGCCACAGACGCATGATCCGAGGACCTTAACTGGGTGCCATTTCAGGCGTATACATGTAAGCTGTGCTACATGAACATTTAATTCTTTATTACGCGTTACTTTACAGCCTTTATCTTACATTCAATTCATAAACTTCTTAGTAGGAATATGTATTATTAGAAATATGTATTTTTAATTTTATTTGGAAGTCATAATTACCCTAAGCCTTCGAACATGAAGATTAAAACATAAAAATAATATTTTTAAAAAACCAAACGGACCTAAAAAAACACAACAAAATACTATAGGTACTAGAAATCGAAAAATAAATAATTACAATTATAATATTTTATTAAAATTATAGGTAATATGTTTGGATACGAATTTTTACATTGTAATTGTATAAACAATAAAATTGTATAAACAATAAAATTGTATAAACAATACAATAAATTTCGATGTGACAGTTCTTGTCCAAACATAATTATTACCTATAATTTTAATAAAATATTATAATTGGTAGGTGCTACCTACTAATCGGTTTAAAGTCGGTGCCAAACCATATATATATATATATATATATATATATATATATATATATATATATATATATATATATATATATATATATATATATATACCCATGTGAAATGCGGACCTATAACTTCAAACACACAAAGGCATTTACACCGTAATCAGAAGACCTTGCATTTTCTGGTGTTAAACGAAGGACTTGTAAGTATAGTGTGTTAGATGATATAAACGTACCCATATGAAAAGAGGACCTATGGCTTCAAACACACGTTGGTATTTAAACTGCAATCAGAAGACCTTGCATATTCTGGTGTTAAACGAGGACTTGTAGGCACAGTGTGTTAATGTGATATAAATATACCCATATGAAGTGCGGACCTATGGCTTCAAACACACGTTGGCATTTACACTGCAATCGGAGGACCTTGCATATTCTAGTGTTAAACGAGGACTTGGAGGCACAGTGTGTTAATATTATATAAATATACCCATATGAAGTGCGGACCTATAGCTTCACACACACGTTGGTATTTACACTGCTATCAGAGGGCCTTGCATTTTCTGGTGGTAAACGAGGACTTGTATGTTGTACGAACAGTGATTTTATATGTTATACATATGTATATATATATGTACCTATATATACACCCAAATGGTGTGTGGACATTTTAAGCTTGTTCAATTTTGCCTACTGGATGCGGTTAAACATAAAAGTTGCAACCATTTGAATACAAGAGCTGAAATTTGCGTTTTCCTGGAATGTATAAAACGCTGTTTTACAAACGAATTTTGCCTTCTTAGTTGTTATTTCAGATTCGTGTAGTGCAGTCCATACACGAATATTTTCGGACATTCACTGCAACCGTCTATACACGTTTACTTTATCGGCGATGTCAGTAAGTAAAAAGTCAGGGGCATCAAATAAAGTCTTTTTTTATGCTTCTGAACGCTTTGACTTAACCAATGTTTTTTAATACTTCTGGCAATTTGCTTCCTCCCCCCCCTCCTCCATCATACTGCTCATCCCTAGATAATAAATAAAAATAATTTACGTAACCTACGTTGTTTCATTAAACAAATATATTTTTTGGGAAAAAATTTATTATTGAACAACATATTTCTTAAGATTAATTTACCGCCCCGAAAATATTTTACTGCGTGTTTCATTGCGTTCATGGGAATTTGATTATAAATATGTATTTTTACGAGAAAACGTACAACACTACTTGCAATAGTTTTATAATGATGACAAATTATAATTTTTATGAAACTTGCAAATGATATTTCAGTGAATATTGTTGCTATCGTTTCTCACAGTGAAGTTCAAACGCAGACTGTTTTATCACGGCTCGGGAACACCGTAAGGATCACAAAGTATTCTTCCGCCTTAGCGTTGTGTCACATGTGGCCATACGTAGCGAAAACACAATATGGCCGCCTTTGAGATAATAAATGTATATGTAAGGATAAATAAACAGTTATTCAGATATTCTTGAGAAATTCTCACTTTCACGCCTTGGTAAAATAAACAGAATAACTTTGACCTAGTTTAATGTTAATGACATAGACAACGCTGTGTAGTTCTGCAAAATTACACCTATAGATACTTGTGTTTGCGTATCATAATATGAACTCAAATATATAACTAAGTAACTTCCATGAACGTTTGTACGACTTGAACTAAACACATTTTTGCCGGCCTCTTTACGTATTTTATAGCAAAAGACCATTCGGGAGATGGTTTGTGACGTACTTGACGTAAGTTAGATGAGATCAGTTTTTAAAACGTTCCTATTTTATGTTCCCGGCATCAAGTGGTGAAGTGATTGATATCAACAATTGTATTAACTTTGGTTTTAACAGAACAGCACGTGTATTAAAGTAGCTTATTTATTTTGAGATATGTAGTATTTAATCACATAAAGTAACTCTTTAAAGGAGATAATAATTAATGGCTTTATGGTTATTTCAACTGTCAATAATGACACCGCATGGATAACAACATCACTGCTTTCAGCCTGTGGCCGGGTCCAGAAAACATGGATGCCAATCCTAAAATATAATGTTTAACAGCTCCCGCACTAGACGGCCAAGTTGCCGTGGCCAGTTCGCCGCGACCTGAGAGTGCGTGGCAACTACTGAGAGAGCACACACTTGTCCGCGGCGGCCAGGCTCAGGCGTGTCGCTACGACTTGAAGGTGGATGCAGACCATGTCATTTGTGTGGTTAGTCGCCTAGTGTGCGGGAGCTGTAAGGATGAATGACGAGAATATAAAAACAAATAACTTACCCGTGCGAATATAACATTTTATCTTGATCAGACATCGAATGGTAATATAATAATGGGGTAGTATGTAAATGCAAGTATTTATTAATGCAAAGTATTGAAAATATAGTACCAACAGATTTTGGCCGTATCGAATATTTATTTTTACACTTCTTACAGTTAAAATCTTCTTCAATAACAATGTTAGAAGTTATAATGTGATAATCGTTTACTTTTTGGCTGTATGTGCCTGATACAAACATAAATAGGCCTACCTTTGAATATACGAACTCGTGAAAAAACCATGTGGTAAAGAGGTTCTGGGAAATATAAACCTGCCCTTTAAACGTCTGACCTTGTGTTTTATTAATGGTCATTGTTATGCCTACTTTTCTTGGAAATTATTTCCTCATCATTTGGAAATACATTCCTCATCATTTGGAAATACAAAGTTGTATAATAAATTGTGAGTATAATGCGGAATCTATGAGCAAAGTTGCTGTGTAAATGCAAATCATACATTTTGATGAAGTACAATGGGAGATTTAGCGTAACGGCAAAGAAACACCTATGAGAAATAATATATAGCCTAACAGCAGACAGAATATCAGTGTTATTGGGGTTTAGATAAATATAAAGTAACATTGCAAACTCTATATAAATAAGTAATGAAAAAATTAAATAAGTTATGTTACAAATTAAGTTATAAAAGTATGTGGAACTTACTTCGGTTAATTTGCTTCAACAGCTGTCATGCATGTAAGATTATTTATATAGCTACGGCAATCTCAAAAATGGCGTAGACTTGTGACCAAAATAAGGCTTTTATAAACATGTTTTTATAATAATTTAATTCAAAACATTAATTTTTGTAAATTGTCTATTTACATTATTAAATCATTAATTTTGAAGTTGTAAGGAAGATATGGCGAACTGAACAAAAACATCTTTGAGAAACTATCTATATATCTATCTATCTATCTATCTATCTATCTATCTATCTATCGTATCTATCTACCTATCTATCTATATATATAATCTGGCCTACTAGATCTTTTCATTATGGAGACCTGGATTTCCTGAAATAATGGAGTGTATTGTTATTTTTAGTCGATTTTTTTTAAAATAAAATAATGGCTTGTGAAACCCTAGAAAAAAATACAATCTATGAAATAAACATAACTGTAAAATTATTGGAATCATAAAAGAAAAAGCAATGTAATTACTAAACATTTTAACAAAATAATAATTTTAAATTATTTTCACATTAATTTAAAAATTGAAAACGAAAATAGTTATGAATTTCTTTCTTTTATTTGGTTATTGTAGAGGTTTAACTTAACTGATTTTTATAACTTTACAATCAATTTTTTCTTTCCATGTAATTTTATTTTAAAGCCCATTTTTTATGAAGAAAGTTAAAAATTTTAAAACTAAATATTGTCTTTTTTTACATTCTCTGTACTTCAGGTCACCATAATGAAAATCTTTAGACGACATAACAAACCCCGTTGTATTCTTTGAGGTCGCTCAAATTCTATTTTTGTATTTATATTTTCGTCAGTAATGCACGTTGCTACTTTTCCTATCCTCTTAAGAAGATTTCGAAGTCGCATGGTTGAATCATTCGAATCCAGACCGGCTGCCGGACAGGTATCCATATGCAAAATAAATCTTCGCACCGTTATCACCATTGTGATTAAAGAAACTGAGAGTTTCAAGAGCTTTGTAGAGGAATGCCGTAAATATTTATTTTATATTTAAAAATGAAGAATTTCCAAATAGTATAGGTTCCAGACTAGTCATTTAATCAACTTAACAGTCAAAACACAGAATAAACACAGCAAGCACATTTCTAATGGAGACATAGAGGGCCCGAGGCTCCAGCACGCGTCTGGGCGCAGTCTCAGCAGGAGGAGAGGAGGCGTAGGCCGGCTGCGTTGCTAATTCCTTCCTGGAAGGTTACCAACCCTTTCGCAAGGTCATCCTCTTACGTCTTCTTCTAACGCGTTGCGCGCGTGGTGCAAAACCAAGACTTTCCGAATAACATGCATGTTTGAGAAATGTGTTTCACTTACACATTTAAATTTTCTGCTGTAGTTCTTAGGAATGTATTTTAAAATTATTATTTACCTCTCTTTAAGTTAATTTATAAATAATAATTGTTTAGAAAAAAATTATAATTTATAAAATCATAATGGAATATTGTCTATAAATTACTTATTTGTTATTATATTCGCTCTTGTTTATAGCCAGCAAATGGACACGAAATATACCAATCGTAAAGAATGTAATAAACTTATCTTCTTAAAAGCCATTAAAAAATTTAAACCAATAAACATATTTGTTGTTGAAATTTATGTTTTTAACTTCTCACTAGAGAATGTTGTGGTACACGGACGTGTTAATACGGTTAACTGTTGGAAACAAAACTTGCATAACCTTTTGGTTTATAACACTAGCCCCTAACAAATAATTTAATAATGAATAGTATTTATTACACTCACGCTATAAGTAATTGGACTAAAACGTGTACTAGAAAATAAGTATGTTACTGAAATAAATACAGTGCATTTAAATAACTTAGCAACTATATTGATCTGTTAAGTGCTGTTGACATATTCACCCCCGCTTATCATAAAATTATTTACTTTAATAGTAATATTTAAAAACGTGCTTTTAATTACTCGCATTTTTATAGTTAAACTGTTAAAAAAGCAGATTCTAACAAAAATAGGTACACACAATGTACCGTTTGATACTTAACCACAGTGATTTTAATTAGGAAGGCCGGTATTTCTGCTCATTTCCACTTCGCATAAACGAAGGAAACGAGTAATTTAACCTACTGTTCCCTATAGATTTGATCATTTACAAAGATAAGTAAAATCATATACAGGGCCAAGGAAAATTTTGGAAGTAAAAAATAAAATTTTCAAAGAGAAGATAAATCAAGGATTATGATTGTGAAACGAAAGAAATTATTTATTACATGTGTTGATATTATCTATAATAGGTAATATTTTCCTAAGCCATATTAATTATTTTTATTATTTATTTGTAATGTATGACTTTTTTATAATATTCTTCTTTATATGTAGGAAGCCGAGATACCATGGAGAAAATCTCATTTAGTAACCAACCTATGTAAGTGTTTTATTTTTGGAGAATATTGCTGGTGTATTCAAGGAAATTTTTCTTCATTGACACAATTACGTCTATTAATAGAGAGAGGATTTTAGTTCATGGATATCTGTGCCGTTAGTGCAATGAAGAAGAACTGATGCTATCCAGTATGAGTAAAAATTCAAACAACAAACTTCGGCTGAAGGTTTATCACGAAAATATAACCCAAAAATATACAACTGATGGTTATTAGTGCTTTCCAAGTATTATATACGCCTTTAAGTTGGAGATGAACAAATCGTTTATTGCAAATAATAGATCAAGTATTAAGGATAAATGCGTTTATTGTCTGCATCGACTAAGCACCTGGGGATTGGTCATTAAATGTAAAGATTAAGGCTTGCTGCATCCTACAGCGCAAATCAAGTGCACAGCCGAAGAGTTCGTGGCGCTTCTGCCGCGTGCCGTATCTAATTGCTGTTGGTTCGGCCGGTCGCACAGTCAGGAGCGAAGTAAAACCACGGCTAGACTATGTGTGCCTATCTTGCTACTGGGTAGGTAGCTGGTGACAGCTTACAAACCTCTCCACTCCCCTCCCCCAACCAACACAATAAACTTATATTACAGAAAAACAACAGGACCCGTCTTAACTCCACAACCTGTGACCTTGAAGCCAAGCCGAGCACGGCCTGCATATGTTGATGACTTCATTTTTACGACATTTCTCTACTATAAGGGCTATTTCTGTAGATTTTATCTTTAGAACTCTTTTGCATTTGTAGTTCTGCTACAACAAAATGAGTGTAGACAGTTGCGAAACTGCTAATAATTAACACTTACGCAACATTTTACGCCCGTTATATTACACTTTATAAATATCATTTGGACATATCTGTGACAGAACAACACACGCAAAAGAAATATAATATTCAATTAGCAGTACTACCTATTGACCAATACTTATTGAGAGAAAATGAAAAATGCTACGGGGGGGGGGGGGGGGGAAGAATTAATATAGCGTGTAAGCCTGAGCCTGGCGATAGTGGGCTTTGAATCACTTGTGTGACTTGTGTGCCGACTCGGTGCTGTGAGGAGTGAAGTCTCTCTTGGGGGATCGGCTCGAGCATCGCAAGCCAGAACATCACCAGTGACTTGTGCAATCTGTGGTGTGTTCACCATGGAATGCAGTTGTTTTGATCCGCGGGAGGAAAAGCAGGGTGGGGATGAGAGCGACAGATTTTTTTTCTGGAAGTCCCTTGTGAAAGCCGCGTAGTGCTTGCTGTATGTAATAAATAGTGACAAAATTGTTATTATCTGTTTAAAATATATTTTCCTAAAGGGGTGATAAAACACGAGAGAGCCCCAAGTAAACCCACCGAGCGTCGGCTACATTCACCACATTTCTTAGGAAAATTACTAATTTTTATCCAGTCCGTGCTTCATCAAACCAAATTTTTTTTTATACTAAAACCTGTGAAATGAAATTCAAGTACACGGGTTGGACGAATGTTAACTTTAATTTTATACTAGGACTATAATGTACACGGACGCAAATTAATAATTTTGCTGTTGGTCTGTAATACATTGTGAGTGGGAAGCGCAAACACATTTTTGACCCCGTTGAAGGAAAGCCCTAGATCCGTCCTGGGCATGGGTTGGATTCCACGTCAATAGAGTGAGGTTTTGTATTATGCCTCTGTTTAAATAGGTTGGGATGAATTATAGCTATTAATTTGTAAGGGATTGTGTGTAATCTTTGAAGCACAAAAATCAAACTTTCTTTTTCAATTTTTTCACATAAATTTCACGACGTTAAACACTAAGAGTGTGAAACGCGCAAGTCATTCGCATAGGTTTTTGTGCATGTACTCAATTTTAATCGCATTCGCCAGTCAGTGTTTTGTATAGAGCACATTTTACCAGCTAACCATAATTCGCAAATTTACTCACGCCATGTCTGACAGCAAGCGACAAATCACATTTTCCTTTCCACGTTTGGTTCCCCTCCAGGCTGTTACAGTGTCACCTGAAAACGCTCTTATCTTTGTGTAATATATGTGAAAGTTTGCAAGTCATCTAAAAAGTCTTTGAAATAAAAAATATAATATAAGTTACATTTTAAGAACTTTTAACTATTTAAAAATTTTAGCGACTCTGATTTTTATGAACTTCGTAAGTAACCGTCACCAAAACTACGTAGCACACGCGTTATATGTAGATATTTAGTTAAATTTGTAAATAAAATTAATATTATTTATGATTTATTTTACGTAACAATATAAAATAAATAAACAAATGAAAATTGTAAACTATTCATACTGTGCAGTTTAAAATGGTTGAACTAAAATGAACATAATATTATTGGTGTTATAAATTACTTCCAAAATCTGTTACAATAAATTGAAATAATTCCAATACCATTCATGTTACTGTGGACGAAGTGTGCGTATGTGTGTTATGTATGTAGTGTTATGTGTACACACGGTTGGAAAAAGCTAAATGATTAGTCATGCAATAGACCTTTCGTAGTATTTGAAGTTTAAGAATATACTTAACAAAATTATGAAACATGTATTCTATTAAAAGGCTCCATTGCTTAGCATATTTTTTTTTTCATTTTACAATGGTAGTGTTATTCCGCAGCTGTAACTAAAATATTTTTATTATTATATGATAATTTAGTCCTAGTTTCAAATCTAAGTAAACTATCTGATCAGAATTGATTTATTATTTAGACTTATTATGTTATTGTTACTGGAAAATTTTTGGATACGATTATTAGTAGATTATTTTTAATCATGACTTGGTCAAAACGTCAAACAGAATTTTTCACAGCGTGTGAACCTTACAACCAGTAACAAGTTGACTTTTATCTAAACAAATGTTTTTCAATCTTCAGGTCATAAAAAATAGGAATGAGATAAGCTTATAATAAGAAAACAACACATTTATTTTAAAGCAGACGGAAAACTAGTTTTGTTAAGTTAACTATCGATTGACTTCAGTCAAAAATGAAACTACGGCCTTATACATTTTTATCTCACGCGTAGGTATAAATTTTGTGTGACCTATTTCTCATTGCGTTCTTACATTGGTACATTATATTATCTACTTAAGTCTTTAACATGCTGTTTAAAAAACGATAATTACAAAAGGTGGGTATCGCAATTAAATTTTATGCACTTTTACAGACAGCTGTTAAGTCATTTCTGTAAACATATATCAAAAATATAATAAAATATCATCTCTAGTTACCTGTACTATGAAAAATATCCTATTCCAGTTCTACTTTCAGATTTTCTTTATTCGATGCCATTTTCTGTGACTATAAATAAATGCTGGTTTTAAGAACTGACCATTCTGTCGCGAAAATAGAAACCCTAACTATTTGAGTTGTGAATTAACACTTTTACAAGTTGGGGTTTTCAAGGTAGTTTATTTTATAGTTGTTGAGCTTAACTCAGAGTCATCCATTTCGGTACCTGGGTAAGTAAATAAATACAAAAGTGATTAAAAAAAAAAAAAAAAAAACATTTTTGATTTTAATGCGTAGATTTGTGTTTCTTTATGAATAAATAAATACGAACAAACATATTATTTATTTATCGCTATCATGTTTTCACACGTCGTATGTCATGTTCTTTCCACCTCATCATTATAGATGTATTAAAACAAGGGAAAAAAGTTAATTATCATTGCGAGTACATAGTATTTTAGTAACAGTTAATCTTTTTTCCCTTTCTAATTTCTCTTACTTTCCAAGCTCACATACAATATATCTCTTATTTTTTTGGCGTGTATATTGATACCAGTTTCAGGCAACGTTGGAAAAATTCAAGTGAGCTATCCCACACACAGCTACTGCGCTAATTTGGCAACGTTGCACTTGGTTAAGAATGGGTTGAGATTACCTCATTACCTCCCTGCCTGCCTTCCTCCCTCCCTCCCTCCCTCCCTCCCTCTCTCCCTCCCTCTCTCCCTCTCTCCCACCCACCTTCCCCCTTCCCTCGTTCTACTCCAACGCTTGAAATGTTTACGGTTTCAACGCTTCGAGTAGACATAAACACGTTTCAAGGAAACTAGGTATATTATGTCTCACCTGATATACATTTTTCCTGACTAGCCACGAAAAATGCTACTTTCATTAACGGTTCTTGGAAGTAAGAACTTAAAATTTGTTTGTGGTAGGCGGTTTTCACTGATAAACTGAGCGCTTCATGTAAATATTATTACAGAAATGACATCACAAAATACGTAATTTACCAATATTTACATCATATTTCGGTATTTAGGATTGGCACGTGTTTTTTATTTCACTATTCCGGTGCCGAAAGTTTACCCGATTTGTACCCTATCTTTTGTTGTAATGCAATATAAAATATATTTTTTTATTTGTGTATAAATAAATAAACAACATTTATACACAAAGTTCCACCCACTTCTCCCCAACCCACACAATTTGACAAGCCACCTGAACTAATGCCCCTTTGCCCAACCTCCTTGCATATATCCTGATATGTTATGCAAAACATTTAAACTAACGTTCACCGACCCCATCTTCATTACTTATTTAAAACAGTGGCATGCTAATAAAATAAGAACACATAAGGCCACAAATGGTGATAATCACATAGTTTTTTATAAAACTTTATTATTATTTTTAACACTTTCAAGTTGATATTCTTTATATGTTTCGTATATTTCATTTGTACATTTCACTCACATAGAATTAAACAACTTTCATGAAGTACTATAAAAACATAAATACCATTACCGGAATGTATCTCGTCCTCAAAAGTTTTCGATCAAAGCAGAAACAAGTTATTCGAAGAATAACCTTAGCCTAAACTTACTGTACAGATATACATACGTGCATTAAATATGTATAAATACAAAAATTTTCTACCGTATAATCAGTTTCATAAGTGTTCTCTGTCTTTAAACATATGAGCATACGTCTTTCTTTTCAAGACTGAACAGTCTCCAGTTGGTATTGAAGAAATTGACGTATCTATCTATGTCTCTTTTCATCTACATAATGACAGAACCTTTAAAGTATTGTCTGTGATTTGTTAGTATTTTGTAGGAGAATATATTATACAATGGAGTAAATTAAAAAAAAGGAAACTATAATTTTTTTCATTTAGGAGATGCAAATGGAAAATGCACAAAAAAATATAACATTCTCAATTTAAAAAAAAACAACAAAGGTTCAACCTTTTGAAGCAAGAGAAATGTCTAAACTAATAAAATTATGGCGACAAAAATACAATTTGGTATGTGATTATTATAAAAATCTCACATGTAAAAATTAATTTATGTAAGCTGATGATGAAGACTTTGTTTATAAGTACATTTATTCTAATATTTATTTGGTATTTTTAGAAATTGGTAGATTAGGAATCTAGGTATTTCAAAATACAAAGTTTAGGGGACTGTATGAGTTTTTGTGGTACGTTGGCGCACGTTGGAAGGCCAGGTTTGGAAATAAATATCGCTTCACTGTGATGATTAGGACCAGGTAACGTTTTATGATTTTCCTCTACTTCACATTGAAAGAAAAAAAAAACTATGGAAAAACTGAAGTGTGAAAAAATATAAAAGGCTCCCTGCCGCATCTTACCTTTAGAATTTGGTTCAATATTTTAATTTA